>NW_027069507.1:1287946-1323053 GCF_002906115.3 Quercus suber
AAGCGGGGAGCTTGTAGCTGATTGAAGAATTCAAGAAAGAAGTAGTCCGTGGATTCGGAGCCTGCGCGTGGTCGTGTCAGGAAGTTTTACTGGTGGGTAGCATTAGGAAGTCGAGCGGGGAGCTTGTAGTCCTTCTGTAAGAACTTCAATTCTTTCATAGTGAATTCAGGTTAGCCTTGAGGATCGGTGGGTCAAATCCTCCCCAGGTTTTTACCGTGTGGTTTCCTGGGTGATCATATCTTGTGTTATTTATTTTCCGCTGCTTTATATTCTTGATATGATTGTTTGGATTGTTTTAACCTAGAATTGCTTAATTTGACTAAGTAACAACTTGGCTAATTAATCTAGGCTACGCAATCTGGTTGTTTAAGGGGTCTAAATTTCCAACAAACTTCATTGCTTTCACTACTACTGCTGTAGTCAATGAAAGTGAGTCTATTGAAAAGAACCCTTCTGATGGGGAACTCTCTGAGGATGCAGATCTTCAAGAAGCTTATAATAAACTTTGCAAAATTGCTACAAAGGATGCTAAGAATGTTGAACTTGGCTTGAAGAAAATTGCATCTCTTGAGCGTGATAAGAAAAATTTGTTTGTTAAACTGTTTGATGCTAATGAACTTTTGAATAATGTGAAAACTAAGAATATGCTTTTGCTTGATAAAGTTAAGAAATTGGAACTTGATTTATCTATTACTAGCTCTGCTAATTCTAAACTTAATCATATGCTGAGTGTTTAAAAGGCTCCTTCTGACAAATCTGGATTAGGTTTTGTTGAAAGCGTCCCTGTGTCTACACCAAATTCCACAAACTTTGTTCCCTCTTCTTTCTCTGAACCCCCTGTGAGTAAGGTTGTGAGTGAGACTGTTAAACCTGTAGAAGTCACACGTCCTAGGAAGATTAAGGTTAATCTGAAAGAGTCTAAACCTAAGGAGTCTACCCTCTCTAAGGACAAGATGCATGGTAAGCCTGTTTGGGTTTGTCATTTTTGTGGAAAGTCTGGACATATTCATCCAAACTGTTACAAGTTGCAAGTTGCTAAGCAAACAAATAAGCCAAAAGTGCCTGTGCCTTAAGCACAAGATCCTATGGCACTTATTACTGAATAGGTAAAGGCTCTCAACCTTTATTCCAATCCTGGAGTTAAAAATCACTTAAATGTGAATAAGAACTCCAATCATCGAGGTGCACCTAAAAAGTTTTGGATGCAAAAGGCTCGATTAAATTAAGTCTTTCTAACTTGGTCTTTGTGCTTCTTTGCTTTATCCTTTGTGACTATTGTTCTTTAATTTCTGTTTTTCTTTTTGTTTCTAAGATTTGCATTGCATAACATTCATGCATTTTGCATGTTTTACAATAAAATTTAGACCACTAACATTCTATTGCTACCCACCAATAGAAACTTACTGATATGACCACGTGCAAGCCCCAAGACCACGGACTCCTTCTTTCTTGGATTCTCCAGCAAGTACAAGCACACCCGCCTGTGTATCTTTAAGTTCTCATGGCAGCAACTGAATGATTATCAAGTTCTTGAAGAAATTTCCTCCTCGATAATCCTAAGCTTGTGTGAAGGAAAGCTCTTCTCAGATCTCACAAGAGGTTCACACAAATAGCAATATGAGCAACCTCTAAAACGTGGCTAGGGTTTTCCTTATATACCTAAAGTAAAAATATAAAGCCTTAAATGTTTTAGGAGTTAGGGCTGAGTTGGAAATCTGCAGAAAAAAACGCATTTGCTCGATTTTTGATTGATCGAGCCTAAGCTTCGATCAATCGAGCTAGGCCGAAATGCACAATAACTTTTGCATCAGCTCGATTCCAACTTTACATAAAAGAATCAACTTTGAGCAAGTCTAAACAAGACTAAACAACCTATTTTGATCATGGTTTGCCAACAATACACATTAGAGTTCTAATTACATGAAATCCTAAATCTTTAGAACCTAACAAACTCCCCCTTTGGCAATTCGTGACAAAACACAAACTAAAAACTCAAAGTTTACAAAATAAAGCCCTTTACCAAACAAAACCAACCCTAACTACTATCCATTAGTTGCAAGTGTAGACAGTAGCACAACTGAATCAACCTCTATTTCCTGAAATACTCAACAAACGCATAAATCATGTGTGGAAAATACAAGTAAACAAAATAAATTCTTGATTTCACCAAAACACAAAATAAAGACATATATCAATGAATAACTCAAAAAATATAAGTCAATAAGCAGTGAAACAAGAAACAAAACAAATGTATCTCCCCTTAACATGAATAGCCCAACAAAAGTACACCAAGAGCCAAAAAAAAAAAATGTAAATACAAAGTGCAGCTCCTAGATACAATCTAATCACCACAAGCTTTAAAGAATCAAAAACTCCCCCTATTAACAAGAACTCTACAAGCTACTCAGAAGCTACTCCCTTTTTTTGTGACAGAATACCAAAGGGCAATCATAATCCATCATCAAAAGGAGGTGGCGTAGGAGATCGCCTAAAATGTGCCAACTCTGCACGCAAAGTACGAACCTCATCGAGCAAGTCCACCAAAACCTGTCCTTGAGCCGCCTGAACGGTCAAGACATGATCCAACGTACGTTGAATGTCAAAATCATCCGAAGTAGTCGATGGAGAAACATTAGCAGCAGCAGCAGCACTAGACGCCTCAGCCCGTGCATCACCTGTAGAACTGGGAGGAGGGGGAATAGCACCAGAAGACTGAACTCTAGCTCTCAAGTGAGTCGCCCTCTGCCGAAGGAAAGTGGCACCTATAGGACCAATAATGTGGATGGGCTCAGATGTAGGGAAACCATCTAAACCTAAATATAATAAAATCCTATGAATGAAAATAGGATAAACCAGAGCGTGACCAACAGCGCTACTCCAATGAATCTCGTTCAAAGAACAAAGAAACAGATGAGGGAAAGAAATAGAAGTACCAAAAACAAGGGCATATAAAAACACACATCGCTCAATAAGGTTGGTGTGGAGAGAAGAGATAGGCCACAAAGAATGACACGTTATCTTAAGGAAAAGGTAGGTAGTCTCAGTAAGCTCAGCAGATGTGATCTGAGGATCACAACCCCACTAGATAGAAGACCCAGTGATGTATGATAGGACGTCATCTAAGGGTGGAGACTCCTCGTAAGGATAGATGGGTTGCCTAACGACCGGAACCCCAACAGCATCAGCCACTACCCTAGGGGTAATGGTGAACTCAACACCTCGTATCCAACTCCTAACAAGGGTGTTGGAATCATAGATGTGGCAAGAGAGGTTCGAATAGAACTCTCTAATCAGGGCGGTCGGAGGTGGATGATCTATCTCCAACAAAGACAGCCAGCCCCTACTCTCAAAATTTTCCTTAATGGCAAGATCCAACTTATCTAGCACAACAGAACGCTCAGCCCAAATTTTCCTCTTACTGTTCAACTTATCACAGGCCTCTCTGCTTTTGTCATCCTTAAACCGCTCACTCCTAGAAGGAAACTTAGAAGAAGTGGAGGGAGTCCTATGGGCTCTAGTCTTCCTAGGCATGGTGCTAAGGAAAGGACAAAGACACAAAGCAGAACCAAAAAGAACAAAAAGGAAAAAAATAAGGGTAAACTGCAAGTTAGCATAAAAAAACAATCTATATGATGCATGAACAGTTAAATGTCATGATGCATGCTCTAATGCAGTGAAACTAAGTTCAATTTAAGTTCAAATTCACAAAATTGGCTTGAGCATAGAGTTTCTATCAAAAACCCCAAAAATTTGAAAACCACTTGTTTATTTTATAAAAAATTTGACCAATTGATTATCACACAAATTAGAATGCATATTATAATGATCAATTACATCAAATCAACAAGCCAATTTCGCCAATCAAACTCAATTTGAACAAAATCCCCAATTTGGGTACATTCAAGCCCTAGAAAAATCCAATTTCTCACAAAACACAAAATTGATCAAATTAACCCATCAAGATCAAGTTTATAACATCCTATCATAAAAACCCATTAATCAATTTCAGAAAATATGGCTTGAATAATCAAAAACCCCAATTTTTAATAGGTCAGAAAATTTCAAACAAATGCATGAATTTATGCATGAAAACATGAAATAAAATGCAAAAGGAAGGGTAAAATGGACTTACCAGCCTTGGGAGAGGAAAACCTTCCAAAAAATTCAGAGGAAAACAACAAAAATTTGGTGTGGAGCCTAGTCCGAATCGGAGAGAGAGAGAGAGAAAAGCTTGAAAACTTTTGAAAAAGGTAAGTTGAAAAAGTCAAGATCTGATTTTTAAAAACCTGATTCATGATTTTCGATTGATCGAAAATCAGTTTCGATTGATCGAAATAGATAGAGGCTCACTTCAATTTTCAGTCACAATTTCGATTGATCGAAGAACAAGTTCGATCAATCAAAATTGTAAAAAAATAAATTTTTGAAAAACAATTGATTTTGATGCAGACTCTCCTCAAAACATTAAATTTTATGAATAAAATGTATGAGTATAAGATGAAATGCTTTTCAAAAATATAAGATTTAAACCCAGTTTTTCCAAAATTAGGATTTTCAAACAATCTCCCTTTGAATTCTTAAGCAACAAATTTGTTTTGTATAAAACTCAAAGTATTTTCACACTTGGTTGGTCAAACCAAAAACACACACAATAACATGTACAAAGTTTAGCAAAGAGTAACTTGTGTAGTGTGTGCAACTAGCAAAAGCTTGAGATACATGTGAAGTGATACGTAAATAGAGATCAAACACAAAGTCAACAAAATTCATCACATAAAATTTGAAAGAGACTATCACTTAAAGAGTTACATCATATAACTCTCACATCTCCTAGATCATAAGCTTGCAATCATGTATGTTTCTTGAATTTGCCTCATATTGTACACACCAATTTTAGTAGTTCAGAAACTTATTAAAATAGTTAGGATAATGTACACACCAATTTTAATTCTTTGATTTAGTTTTAAGCCCAATAATGTACACACCAATTTTAAGCATTTAAACCAAGGCTACACCTTATATTATTTTTGTGCATGTGCTACACTTTCTCGAGCACAAAATCTTACGATATGCACTAAGGTGTTTATGATTGGCTAATGAATAGTGGTGAGATGGTTATTTATGCCTTTCTCAAAAGGTTCAAGTCCGACAGTCAAAGACATGTGACTTCAAGATTAAAAACCATAAACATTTTTCTCACACAACATGCACTACAAAGCTTCAACTAGTAAAGTGTAATAAATAAGCTCATCCAAGCTAAACAAGCTACAAAGACATGTTATGTGAAAATAAATTGACCAACCTTGTTTTCAAAAACAAAGAAAATAAATACAAAACACGATTTGCTTCCTTTTCCTTTTTATTTTTATTTTTATTTTGAAAAGAAGAAACAAAAACAATCCTAGAATGAAATGCAGGAATGTTATGCAATGCAAATCCTAGAAACAAAAAGAAAAACAGAAACCAAAAAACAATAGTCACAAAAGGTAGAGTAATGAAGCACAAGGACTATGTTAGAAAGACTCAATTAGATCGAGCCTTTTAGATCCAAAACTTTTTAGATGCACTACGAGCATTGGAGTTCTTGTTCACATTTGAGTGATTTCCAACTCCAGGATTGGAATAAAGGTTTAGAGACTTTACCAATTCACCAATAAGTGTCATAGGATCTTGTGGTTGAGACACAGGCACTTTTGGCTTATTTGCTTGCTTAGCTGCTTGCAGCTTGGAACAGTTTGGACGAATGTGTCTAGACTTTCCACAAAAATGACAAACCCAAACAGGCTTACCATGCATCTTGTCCTTAGGAAGGATAGACTCCTTAGGTTTAGACTCTTTCAGATTAACCTTAATCTTCCTAAGAGGTGTGACCTTTACAGGTTTAGAAGTCTCACTCACAACCTCACTCACAGGGGGTTTAGAGGAAGAGGAAGAAACAAAGTTTGTGGAATTTGGTGTAGACACAGAGATGCTTTCAACAAAACCTAATCCAGGTTTGTTAGAAGGAGCCTTTTGAACACTCAACATATGATCAAGTTTAGAACTAGCAGATCTAGCAACAAATAAATCAAGTTCCAATTTCTTAACTTTATCAAGCAAAAGCATGTTCTCAATTTTCACATTGATCAAAAGTTCATTAGCATCAAACAGTTTAACAAGCAAATTTTTCTTATCAAGCTCAAGAGATGCAATTTTCTTTAAGTCTAATTCAACATTCATGGCATCCTTTATAGCAACTTTGCAAAGTTTATTGTAGGCTTCTTGAAGATTTGCATCCTCAGAGAGTTCCCCATAGAATTATTAGAAGATTGACCTACTTTTTCCCTAGGTTTTTCAGTGTTGTTAACCTTAGTGGGATCATTCTTCCTAAAGTTTATAGGTTCAGCAGTATTCGTACCTCTTGCCCTTCTGTTACTATTCCTAAGAAAGTTTCTAAAGTTCTTGGCAAGGAAAGCAATCTCTATAGCAGAGAGCTCATCATCAAATCCACCAACCTCAACATCATCAACTGACTTAAGAGCTATTGATTTGGATTTGCTAGTTTTAGGTAGGTCTAACTCATAGGACTGAAGAGGTGCTACAAGTTCATCAACATGGATGGAGTCCACATCCTTGCTTTCAATGATGGCAGTCACTTTGGGTCTAAAGTTCTCAGTCAAAGATCTAAGAATCTTCCTAACAATTTTAGGTTGATCATAGATTTCACCCAGATTATATGCAGAATTAACAATGTCATTAAGCTTAGCATAGAATTCATCAAAAGATTCATCATCAGACATCCTAATGCTTTCAAATTTAGAAGTTAATTGCTGCAACTTATTAATTTTGACAACCTTTGTGCCTTCGTGCACAGTCTGGAGGATTTTTCAAGTAGTGTGAGCAACCTCAACATTAGAGATTCTCTTAAATTCCTCTATAGAAACAGCATTAAAGATAACACTCATAGCTTTGCTACTGAATGCAGCTGCTTCTTTTTTAGAAGTTTACCACTCACTCATAGGAGTAGTGGGCTTCTCCCATCCGTACTCAACTTCTAGACTCTCTCATCAATAAAGTTCAGAAATGCTTTCATCCTTACTTTCCAATAAGCATAATTATTCCCATCAAAGTGAGGAGGAACAGCTAGAGAGTGGCCGTGCTCCATGACAACAGTGGTCAAGGATCAGCTCAGAGATCAAAAGATCAACAGACAAAGAGCTACCCGCTCTAATACCACTTGTTTGTTTTTAGACCCCTTAAAACACAACCAGATTAACCTAGTTAATAAGCCAAGTTATTACTTAGTCCAAATTCCAGATCTAGGTTAACACAATCATATAATCATATCAAACATAGCAGCGGAAAAATAAATAACACAATAATATGATGACTCAGGAAAACCAAACCGATAAAAAACCTGGGGAGGATTTAACCTAGCTATCCTCAAGGTAAACCTGAATCCACTATAGAAAGAATTGAAGTTTTACAATAGAATTTAGACTACTAATATTCTATTACTACCCACCAGTAGAAACTAACTAACACGACCACGTGCAAGCTCCGAGACCATGGACTCTTTCTTTCTTGGATTCTCCAGCAAGTACAAGCACACCTGCTTGTGTATCTTTAAGTTCTCATGGCAGCAACTAAATGATTATCAAGTTCTTGAAGAAATCCCCTCCTCGATAATCCTAAGCTTGTGTGAAGGAAAGCTCCTCTCAGATCTCACAAGAGATTCACACAAACAGCAATATAAGTAACCTCTAAAACATGTCTAGAGTTTTCCTTATATACCTAGGGCAAAAACATAAAACCCTAAACATTTTAGGAGTTAGGGCTGAGTTGGAAATCTATAGAAAAAAAAAAAAAAACGCATCTGCTCAATTTTCGATTGATCGAGCCTAATGAGCCAAGCCGAAATTCATAATAACTTCTGCATCAACTCGATTCCAACTTTACATAAAAGAACCAACTTTGAGCAAGTCTAAAAAAGACTAAAAAACTTGTTTTGATCATGGTTTGCCAACAATACACATTAGAGTTCTAAATACATGAAATCTTAAGTCTTTAGAACCTAACACATTTCATTCTAGGATTTTTTTTTTAATAAAAAAAAAAAAGGAAAAGGAAGCAAATTGTGTTTTGTATTTATTCTCTTGATTTTTGAAAACAATGCTGATCAATTTATTTGCACATAACATGTCTTTGTACCTTGTTTAGCTTGGATGAGCTTATTTATTGCACTTTACTAGTTGAAGCTTTGTAGTGTATGTAGTGTGGGAAAGATGTTTATGGTTTTTGATCACTTTGTCTTGATCTTGAAGTCACATGTCTTTGACTCTTGGACTTGAAACTTTTGAGAAAGGCATAAATAACTATCTCACCACTGTTCATTAGCCAATCATGAACACCTTAGTGCATATCGTAAGATTTTGTGTTCGAGAAAGTGTAGCACATACACAAAAAGAACATAAGGTGTAGTCTCGGTTTAAATGCTTAAAATTGGTGTGTACATTATTGGACTTAAAGCTAAATCAAATAATTAAAATTGCAGTGTGCATTATCCCGGCTATTTTATTAAGTTTCTGAACAACTAAAATTGGTGTGTACAATATAAGGCAAATTCAAGAAATCTACATGATTGCAAGCTTATGATCTTGGAGATGTGGGAGTTATATGATGTAACTCTTTAGGTGATAGTCTCTTTCAAATTATATGTGATGAATTTTGTAGACTTTGTGTTTGAATTCTATTCACATATCACCTCACATGTATCTCAAGCTTTTGCTAGCTGCACACACTACACAAGTTACTTTTTGCTAAATTTTGTGATGTGCATGAAATATATACAATAAAGTACTCACATATCTACATATTTAGCTTTACTTTTATGTTATTTTGTGACTGATTATATAATACATTTGTATTGTAGGTAACAAGGGCTTTACATGAAAAGTGGGGCTAGGCCAATTGAATCAAGCCAACTTACATCCAGCCAGGCATGAATTCAAGAGAAGACTAAGTCAATTAAATTTAAGTCCAACTGGAGTAAGGAATCAAAGGAAATTTGTAGCAAATCTAAGTCCAATTCGGATTAGGATTCCAACCTGTACATCAGTTAGTATTTTCTTCATAACTTTCTGCTCAGAAATCCAATTGAGATGATTCAAGTTGGGCTCGAAAGTTAACTTAAAGGGCTACAACTTTGTAGTTTACAAAATGTCCAAATTCTGAGATTAATTGGGCCAAAACCATCAGTTAATTGAAGCCTAAAAATCTGGAATTTTCTCCAAACGGGAATTTAAATTGTAATGGGATTCCTTGACCTATTTAAAGACTCTTTAGGGCAAAATTCAAGGGGGGGCTGAGCCTAGTGCTAGGGCTAAGATGCAAAATAGAAAATTGGAGCAAGAGGCAGTGCCGCATGTGGCTTCTCTGTAGCTTTTCTCCATGATAGCTTTGTGACTATTTCTTTCTCTATTTTATTTGTCTAGTTTAACGTTTAGTATTTTATTCTTTTGTTTTATTTCAACTACCATGAGTAGCTAAATTTATAATTAGGGTTGAGGATGAAACCTTGTTAAGTATTATCAGTAATATTTATGTGATTTGATTTTTCCCACAATAGTTGTTCTTTAATGATTTAAATTGTTCTTGCTTCATATCAATTGACTAAGATGAGATTCTAGATATGAGTTCAATCATGTTTTTCTCATGATTTAGGATTTGTCTTAATTAACTGAATGTTTGATTTATTAATTCTTGATTATAAAATTGGATATCATTTATGATTTGTCTGTCAATGGATACAAGTTATGATTTGATTTTTAGAATTTGATATATCTTGTGATTTGTTTGGCTATGGATACAATTGATAATTTGGTTTTATACTTAAGAAGCGAAGAAAAACATGCTTTTGATTTTTAAAATAAGGATTTTAATGAGGATATTTTCCATGATAGCAAGATTGATTTCTAGATTATCATGTAGTGAGTTGGAAAAAATTAATGATCATAAATATATGCTAATATGACTTACAATGCAGATTCCAAAACCTTAATTCCTTTCTCTTGATTATTTACATCTTTTTATTACTTTATATATTTTGCTTAGTTTAACTATTTGCTTAATTTTATTATTTGCTTAGTTTATTTAATTTCAAAACAACCAACTTTTATTAAACTAGATTAGGATTAATTTGGTTAAGGTTTAATTAATTTTCCTATGTTCATTCAAGTCCTTGTAGGGTTCGACCTTGTTCTTATCAAACTATATTTCGGTACGGTTCGTACACTTGCGAGTATTTTAAAATTTCACAACAAGTTTTTGACGCCATTGCTGGGGACCTGGTTAGAAAAATAAACTACGTCTTAATTGAATTTTTCCTTCTACTAGTTGTAATTAATTTTTTTTTAAATAAAAAAAAAAACAAAAAAAAAAATTGTTCCTTTGTGCTTGGTGTATGAGAACTTGGATACGTAATAAAGAAAATTGTCTTGTTAGTTTTGATTATTCATCCACAATAGGAGAAATAGGAGATGATTCAAAAACTCTTAGGGAGTTGTTCTCACCTATCACCAACAACCATCCATCTTGCATAGTATTGCCTGCAACCACTGCTGCACATTTTGAGTTGAAGCCACAGATAATCCATCTTCTTCCTACTTTTCATGGATTGGATAAAGAAGATCCTTGTATGCATGTGAAGGATTTTCTTGAGATTTATGCTACTTTTAAGTTCCAGAATTTCACTGATGACTCTGTTTGCTTGTGTTTATTCCCTTTTTCCTTGAAGGATAAGGCAAAAGCATGGCTTAATTCTTTGGCACCTAGATCTACCACTTCATGGGAACTGTTGGTCACAAAATTCCTCTCTAAGGTTTCCTTAATGGCCAAGACCAATGCTTTGAGGAGAGAAATTGCAGATTTTGATTAAGATGAACAAGAGAAATTTTATAAGAGTTGGGAGAGATTTAAGGACTTAATCTTAAAGTGTCCTCATCATGGTTTTGAAACATGGAGACTAATACAATATTTTTATAATGGTTTGACTCAGACAAATCGTATCATGATTGAGTCCATGAATGGTGGTGAATTTTTGAGTCTTATGGATGATGAAGCATAAAAATTTCTTGAGAATTTATCAGAAAGCTCACAACAATGGGATTTTTCCAATCGTAGAGAGAGATCTGCCCTTACAATTAAGAAAGGAGGATTGTATGAAGTCAGTGAAGATTTAGACATAAAAGCTAGGTTGGACAATCTCACTTGTAAGGTTGAAGCTTTAGCTTTAGGTAAAGGGATGAATTCTATCAATCAAGTTCAAAGTGAAACATGCACTATTTGGGCAAGTCCTATGCATACAACACAAATGTGTCTTTCCACAGTTGGTTACCCTGAATACTATATTGAGCAAGCAAATGCACTGAATAATTATGGAAGGCCACTTGCTAGTCCACTTTCAGAAACATACAATCCAAATTGGCAAAATCATCCTAATTTTTCTTGGAGGTAAAACCATTCCCCCACAAATATAGGTGGACAACAAGTGCATCAACAAAGTCAATTTCGTCCACCTACTCAATCACTTCCTCCGGTTCCTCAATCAACTCCTCAATTTATGGCACCAATAAGACAACAATCATCTTTGGAGGAGTCTCTAAAAACTTTCGTGCAATTAACTAGCCAAGCCATTCAAGAGATAAAAAGTTCCACCCATTTGAATACTCAAGCTATTTCAAAGTTGGAAAATCAAGTTGGCCAGTTAGCAACCCAAGTTGGAGAGAGGAAAAAAGGAAAGTTTCCTAGTCAACCTATACCTAACCCAAAAGGGCAGTATGCAATTAATGGTTCTTCTAGTTCTACTCATGCACATGAATCTGTTCAGTCTATTACTACCCTTAGGTTTGGTAGACAAGTTGATAATCAAGTGAAAGTGCCAAAAGTGGAGGATAATGAAAATACTATGTTAGAGGAAAAAGGAGTTCACAGTTCATAGGATGATCAAAAAGAAAAGAAGGGCAACTCAACCTCAATTCCAATTCAGGATCTTAGTTCTCCCCTTAATAAGAGGTTTGTTCCTAAAGCTCCATTTCCTCAAAGGTTAATCAGTCCTCAGAAAAGTGCACAATTTGGAGATATTTTGGAGGCCTTTAAGCAAGTGCAAATAAACATTCCATTTCTTGATGCAATTTAGCAAATTCCTGCTTATGCCAAGTTTCTAAAAGATCTTTTGACAATGAAGAGAAAGACAAATGTCCCTAAAAAAACATTTTTGACAGAGCAAGTTAGTTTAATCATTTAGAATAAATATCCAGTGAAATGTAAGGACCCTGGATCTCCTACAATTTCATGCAAGATTAGGGACCGTCTCATTGAGCGAGCTTTGCTAGATTTGAGGGCAAGTGTGAACCTAATGCCATATTCAGTTTATTTACAACTAGGTTTGGGGAAGTTGAAACCCACAACCATGATACTTCAATTAGCTAACAGGTCTGTGAAAATTCCTAGAGGTATTGTTAAGGATGTGCTAATTAAGGTATTTTCCTGTTGATTTTGTTGTGTTAGATACTGAGCCTGCTCTAAATGCTAGTACACAAGTCCACGTCATTTTGGGTCGCCCTTTCTTAGCCACATCCAATGCTTTGATTAATTGTCGGAGTGGTGTAATGAAGATTTCTTTTGGAAATATGACTGTTGAGCTTAATATCTACCACATAAGTAAACAAGTGCTAGACAATGAGGATATCTGTGAGGTTGACATGATTGAGAGTTTAATCCATGATACTTTCCTACAATCGTGCTATAAGGATCTTCTAGAGGCTTGCTTAAATATTTTTTGTTGCAATTTTGATATTGAACACTCAATTGAAGAGGTCAATGCATTGTTAGATTCTGTTCCTCTCTTAAGTATTGATAGTTGGCAACCAAAAGTGATCCCTCTTCCACTTTCCTCATCCCCACCCCCACCCCCATCTGTTGTGGAACCACCAAAGTTGGAGTTGAAACCATTACCTGACACACTTAAGAATGCCTTTTTAGGTTGACATGATTGAAGATTTCTTTTGGAAACATGACTGTTGAGCTTAATATCTTCCACATAAGTAAACAAGTGCTAGACAATGAGGATATCTGTGAGGTTGACATGATTAAGCGTTTAATCTATGATACTTTCCTACAATTGAGTTATGAGGATCTTCTAGAGGCTTGCTTAAATGTTTTTGGTTGCAATTTTGATATTGAACATTCAATTGAAGAGGTCAATGCATTGTTAGATTCTATTCCTCTCTTAAGTATTGATAGTTGGCAACCAAAAGTGATCCTTCTTCCACTTTCTTCATCCCCACCCCCATCTGCTGTGGAACCACCAAAGTTGTAATTGAAACCATTACCTGACAGACTTAAGAATGCCTTTTTAGGTTCTTCTAAGACCTTACCTGTCATTATAGCTTCAGATTTGGATGACCTTAGGGAACGCCAATTGATAAGTATACTTCAAGAGCATAAGGAAGCTTTAGGTTGGAAAATTGCTGATATTAAGGATATTAGTCCTTTTATGGTTATGCATAGAATTCACTTGGAAGAGATTGCTAAAGCCTCCCAACATGTTTTTGACCCAGGTAAGTTACAATCTCATTGGACTAGTCCATTCATAATATGCATTATTTATCTCCATGGTGTTGTTGTGGTTTGGATGGTCCTGTTATTAGGATTAATCTCTAGTTGTGTTAAATCTTTTTGCAAAAAAAAAAAAAAAAATCTTTTTCTTGTTTATTGTCTACTTCTAGATTAGACTTTGTTTTTATTTTCTTGTTTAGTTTTATTTTCTTTTGTTCTAGCTGATATTTGACAGAAATTAAAATTTATAACAATCAGCTTGATCAAGGTACGTCTCCTCCTTCTCCTTACCTTACTTGTTTCTACTTGGTTCTCATGTTGCATATTAATATTTTGCTCTCTTTTCATTTAAGACATGTATTTGAGAGTATCATTTTTAACATTAAGGACAATGTTTGGTTTAGGTTTGTGGGGGATGTACTTAGATTTCTATCCTTTTGTTTTGGTTTTGTTTTGTTGTGTTAAAAAAACAAAAAACAAAAAATCTTTTTCCTAGCTTGAGGTTTATGTTTTGAGTTCGTTATACTACTCTTGCTTAAAGAATTTCATTACATTCATGCTCAATTTATTGCACATGCACGTAGCCACTCAGACACAATTTGTTGTTGAAGGATAAAAACGATTAGAAAATCTTGATGATAACAATGTGGAGACTATAACCCTTGTGAGTTTTGAGCCAATCATTATTTTTGGAGGGTTATTGATTGTTTCTAATCTTAAAGTTCATTTGGAAGTGCATAACATATTTCCCTTGTTGTAGTCTCATTTTTCTTTCTTTTGGCCAAGAAAAAAAATTGATTTTATGCCACACTTGAATATTTTGAAGTCATTGATGTTGAATGAACTATACTAGTCTTTGAGAGATGAGATTAGGCCATTTTTGTCTACTTTGAGCTATACCTGTGTTTTTCTTTTTTTGATACATTATCGCTAGTCACCCCATTGAGCCTTTTAATTAGCCTTTCTTTCTTAAAACCCTTATCCATAGTGTTTCAATATGGAATTTGATCAGTTTGTTTCAATGTGGTTGTTTGTACGAGAATTCAAAGAAGAAAGAAAAAAAGAATTGAAAAAAAAAAAAAAGAGAGAAAAAGTGTCAAAAAGAAGAAAAATAAAAAGGGTTCTCATTAAATTTTGAGAAGTAAAATGGAAGGAAGGATTACTGCTTTGAAGAAGAAGAGTTGAAAAAAAAATGTTGAATGGAAATTCCAAAAGGAGTTGACATTCCAACAAATCTTAAAAACAGTTCTTATTATTTACCTTCACCCATATTTATTTCATTCCCTTTACTTTTACCCTACATTACATCCTAATAAAGTCTTTATTTGATCTTGAAGATTGTATAGTTCAGATATTGATATGACTGAATAAAAAATGTGATATAAATTCTTTTTGGCATCCTTTCATGAGACTACTTGTTCTTTCTTGATTAAGTGTTTTTCATGTGATTTATATGTGAGATGTTTGATTTTGCGTACATTATTCTGCTCACATATATTGTTAAGAGTGTTACACCCCATTTCAGAGTAATTTCATTTGTTGAGAGATAACACTAGAAAGATTTAAGTTGAAGAATACTTTCAAATAGAGATTCGAGTCAAGTTTATTCTAAAACTAAGAATATGTTTGGGTTGGCTACCACTTTTCACTCACATTGAGTTTTGATGGCATGAGAATTTTTTTTAGCATTTGTAGTGCTTTTGAACTTGAACTAATCCTCTTTGCAAAAGGCAATTGAAAAAATAAATGTTGGATTTTCTTTGTCTTGTTTATTTTAGAATTCATTCTCAAAATTTTGTGGGTATATTCCTTGCAAACCCTCATGAGATTACAACTCATCCACTAGTGTAAGCTAGGGGTTTCAAAGCTTGTTGCATATGCTAAATGCAATCGAAAATTTCAGCAAAAGTGGATTAGTTAGTTTTTTTTTTTTTTTTTTTTTTTTAATTTCTTTGTTTTGTTTACTCTTTATCTGTTTTGCTCGAGGACTAGCAAAATGTAGGTTTGGGGGTATTTGATGTGTATGAAATACATACAATAAAGTACTCACATATCTATATATTTAGCTTTACTTTTATGTTATTTTGTGAAAGTTCAAAATGGGTATGAAACACCCTTGAATGTTTAGACTCCAAATTATAAATTTACCAATTCAGGCTTATAATCAAATAATTAATGTGCGGAACATGAACATAAGCCAATCACAGAATTGATAACTAATCTAAACCAAATATAAACACATCCACAGTAGTAAATATAAGATAAAGATAGAGGGAAGGAAGATGCAAACACACGAACAACACACGACGTGTTATCGAAGAGGAAACCGAAGTCCTCGGCGTAAAACCTCTCCGCCGCCCTCCAAGCAGTGAAATAATCTACTAAAGAATGTAGTTGGGATACATGAACAGCAGAAGACTCTCTAAGCCTAATCTACCAAGTACCTAAGCCCTCCAAGCTTCTTGCTCCAATAAAGTTACGCCGAACTTATTTCTTCTTTAGCTTCCCAGATTTTGCTACTAAACCATAACATCAACCAATGTATATTGGTTCCTTCCAAACTACTTCTCTTAGCACCAAATGTACCTTCTCATAGACGTGGGTGTGGTGAGATAAGGATTTGGTCAATGACTTCTCAAGGATGTGACAATAGAGAGGAAGAGAGTAGAGGAATTTGTAAAGTCTCTTAGGTAAAGATTGGGGATGAAGCAATCTTATTTTTCTCTAAGGTTTCCCTCAAAAAAATTCTCTCTAGAAGCTCTCTCAATTTAGTGGGTATAAGGGTCTATATATAGTGGTGTGTGTTTGGAATATGAAGAGTCAGTTTTTGCCAAATAGGGTAAGTTGGCAGCTTGGCCTCACGGCTTGTCCAAGTCGCGAGTTCAAGACGTGACGTAACGGCCTCGCCAGCTTGAGACTTTTGTCCTGTAGTGCGACAGTTGGTGTGACCCTTCAGCTCCCCTGTGTGCTTCTCACGTGCCTGCATTTGGCGGCTTGCCAATCGCGAGTCAACCGTGAGTCTTAGCCGCGAAACTCTGCTTCTTTGCACATACTTGAGCTTTTTTTCACATTCTCTTCACACACTACCCTTACATGAATCCCACCTAAATACAAGGTTACTAAGTGCTGAATTACATACAAATTGGCACGAAATAAAGCCAACAAGATGGTTAATAAATTTCAACCTTACATTTTGTGACTGATTATATAATATCTTTGTATTGTAGGTAACAAGGACTTTACATGAAAAGTATGGCTAGGCTAACTAAATCAAGCCAACTTACATCCAGCTAGGCATGAATTCAAGAGAAGACCAAGTCAATTAAATTTAAGTCCAATTGGAGTAAGGAATCAAAGGAAATTTGTACCTAATCCAAGTCCAATTCGAATTAGGATTCCAACCTGCACATCAGTTAGTATTTTTGGCATAACTTTCGGTTCAGAAGTCCAATTGAGATTATTCAAGTTAGGTTCAAAAGTTAACTTAAAGGGCTACAACTTTGTAGTTACCAAAAGTCCAAATTTGAAGGTTAAATGGGCCAAAATCATCAGTTAAGTGAAGCCTAAAAATCTAGGATTTTCTCCAAACGCGAATTCAAATTGTAATAGGATTCCTTGACCTATTTAAAGGCTCTTTAGGGAAAAATTCAGGGGGGGCTGAGGCTAGTGCTAGGGTTGAGATGCAAAACAAAAAATTGGAGCAAGAGGCAATGCCGCATGTGGCTTCTCTGTAGCTTTTCTCCCTGATATCTTTGTGACTATTTCTTTCTCTATTTTATTTGTCTAGTTTAATGTTTAGTGTAAAGTTGTTATTTACAACTATGTATTTTGTTAGCTTTTATTCCATGCCAAATTTGATTGCAATTATTATCAATCGTTTATACCCTGTATATATTGTGGGATTTGTCGTAAGAGTTGTGTGATAAAGAGAGAGTGTGAAGACTCAAGCATTTGGAGGCTGAAGGATTCTCGCGGGTATGTCGCGACCTAGCTTCTCGCAAAGTGAAACATGTGCCTTGCACATGCTGGAATGCGAAGAGTCAGGCCAAATAGAGACAATTGTGTCTCGTGAGTATCTCGCGGGTAAGGCCTTCCCGCGAGACTATCTGTTCTGCTAGCCTGTACTGAATGACTCACACTTTTTGTGCCTATCCTATATATACCCTCTTTACCCATAATTGTTGAGTAATGCTTCAGAGAGAAAAACCTCAGCCAAACATATTGTGAATTAGAGATTGTCATCCCCACCTTTCTCTATACACTTGCTTGTGATATCTCCTCAACCCTTCCCTCTCTATTTCCACACCATTGAGAGGTTGATAGTCTAAACACTTACCACACCCTCTGAGAGTGCTGTATGAAGTTTTGGTGCTGCTGGGAAGTATTAGAAGAAGCCTGGAATGGCAGATGCAACATGGAGCTTGTTGCAAGATCCGGGGTGCTAGACAAGACATGATTCTGAGAAGCCTTGTTGGAGTAGGAGCTTGGAGGGCTTAAGTACATCGGGTAGATTAGGCTTGGAGGGTCTCTTGCTAACCTATGTATCCCAACTGATTGTCTAGTGGATCGATTTCCGCTTGGAGGTTGGCAGAGAGGTTTTTGGCAGAACACGTCTCGGTGTTTTCTGTGTTTACATCCTTCTTCCCTACTCTTGTTTATTCCATTCTACTACTGTGTTGCTTAGTTTATAGATTAGAGTAGCTTATTTGTTTATCCGCTCGCTTTTACACTATTCCACACTTAGTCTTAAGTTAGTGTAAAATCTATCGAGCTGTTAGTTTAATTGGGGGGTCTGAATTGCTCTTGTGTTTTCAACACATTTTCAAACTTTCAATTGGTATCAGAGTGGGTACACTCGCTGTGGTTTGAATACCTGAGTGTGATCCTTGAATCTTTTTGAGATGGACCGGTCTCAATCGCTCACTGTTCCACCATTTTTTTATAGGAACAACTCTGCTTTCTGGAAGGTCAGAATGAGAGCATTTTTATGTTCTATAAAAGATACCGTTTGGGATGCGGTTGAAATAGGTTGGACTAAGTCGGAGGATCCTAAGTCCACTTGGGATAAGGCAGCTCTAGCAGCAGCCAATGCTAATAGTAAAGTTTTAAATGCTATTTTTTGTGCTGTGTTTCCTGATGAATTCCATAGAATTTCTCATATGACAATAGCCAAAGGAGCTTGGGAGATTTTGGAGACCACCTATGAGGGTACAAAGAAAGTTAAGGACACAAAACTTCAGATGCTTACAACCAAATTTGAAGAGCTCAAGATGGGTGATGATGAACCGTTTAATTCATTCTATGGGAAGCTCAATGAAATTGTAATTGCTAAACTCAATCTTGGGGAGAAGATTAAAGATACTAAGGTGGTAAGAAAAATATTGAGGTCCTTGCCTGAAAGTTTTAGAGCAAAAATTACAGCTATAGAAAAGAGTAAAGACTTGGATGAGATCAAAATCCAAGAACTAATTAGGTCTCTCCAAACATATGAACTGGGACTACCTTCTCATAAAATGAGTAAATCGCTTGCTCTTAAAACCATTACTGAAAAAATGGATGATTTCTCCGAAGAAGATGGAGTGGAGAAGGAAGTAGCATTTCTTGCAAAAAACTTCCGCAAATTTCTGAAGATGAAGAACAGTGGGAAACCTTTCAACAAAGGGAAGTTTTCATCTTCAAGAGGTGATAGGAAAGAGTTTAAGAGGAAAGATAGGAAGGATTTTCAACCTCCTTCAAACATTGTGTGCTATGAGTGCGATGGCCATGGACATCTAAAGAAGGAGTATTCAAATTTTTTGAGGGGAAAAGGCAAGGCTTATGCCACAACCCTCAGTGATTCAGATTCTTCTGATTCTGACTCGGAAGAAAGCTGTGACGGAGAAGGAAACTACTCCGCCTTCATGACCATTGGTCATGTGGATTCCTCGAATGATTTGGGTGCACTTGTGAAGGAGCTTGGTGACCATTCTGATTTAGAGTCTATTGAAATTGTGGAAGAATCAGATGCTAAAGAGGAAGAGAATATAGCTAATATTCAAGAAAATTACGCCTTACTCCTTGAGAAATCAAGTGAATATACAAAGGTGGCAAAGGCGGCTGTGAAGAAAATGAAGAGAGCTGAGGAAGATTACAAAAGCCTGCTAGTCAGATACAAGGAGACTAAGTGTGAGATTGAGACACTTAATGGCAAGCTGTCTGAAGCCTATAAAAAGGTGAGGTTTCTTGAGTAAGAGGTAGTGCAAGCTCATGCCAAGATAAAGAGAGTCTCCTCTCAGAAGTTAGATGATGTTATCTCATCTCAAAAACCTTCCTCAGACAAGTCCGGGTTAGGATATACCGGAGGGAACGGCTCATCAGCCAAAGTCACCAAAGAAGTGAAGTTTATGAAGACCAAGGATACGGCTGTAGAAGAGTGCATTCCTGAGAAAGTTAAGGATGTAAAGAAGAAGAATGTGGCTGAGCAACGAATGGTGAATAAGCCCCAAAATCAATTTGTGGTCAAACCTGAAACCAGAGGAAGATCTCTCCCAAGATCACAATGGGGTCCTAGGACAGATTATGTGTGTCACTATTGCGAACTGCAAGGACACGCCAGACCCAACTGTCAAAAGCTGAAGGTAGACAACAATGCAAGCGTTCCTCGATCACGAGGAAGGAAAAATGACATGAGATCTTAAGGTGGCAAGCAATCAAGAAGCCAAAACCAGGATCCCAGAATGACAGACGTGATGAAGATGATCGGCGCCTTCACCACCTACTTGGAGAGTTTCACCAGGAGGTTTGAAAGTCCAAACTCTCGTACCCAATCCGTCAAGGATATCACCCCTAACACACATGATGTGTGGGTGAAGAGGGGTACTCATGCATAAACATTATAACATGTCCATGCATAAATACTTCCAATGTTTAGGGACATTTGTTGTTGCATCATTTCATGCATAGCTTTCATTTTTCTGTTGTTCTCTTATTTGTTTTAGTTTGTTCCAACTGTTTTTGTTGATCTCACTTTTCTTGTTCTGTTTTTGGGTGTGTTCAAAAATTCAAAAACCCATAAAAATTGAAAAATCTCAAAAGTTTGATCACTTGTTTTGTGTATGTCAGGTGTGAGTTTGGCCTAGTACCTTCGTACTAATGGCGTAGTGCATTTACGATCTTTGCTTGTTATGTATGCACTCATTTCTATATGGAAGAAATCTTGAACACTATGTGTGACTGTTGTAAATAGATCTTCAAGCTTGTCATGAATGATTGGTCAATGGTCTTGTTGGTCTTGATACTTGCATGGACTTGTGTCTATATCTCTTTCCACTTTATTTTTATGTTTTTGCAACAAGAGCTCACCAAATGTAAATCTCCAAATGAAAAGAGATATTGAGCTGTAAAAGCCTGTCGCACACACTAGTATTTGACTAGGAAAAAGGGAAAGCAACTCTTTTTAATGTGTTTTGTATGGTGCTCAAAAAGCCAAAGGCTCATCAATGTTGAAATATCATAAATTTCAAGCACAAATCTCAAAATGAGATGTTTTTGTCCAAACAAAATAAAATGGACCAATTGTTATGCCTTTTGTAGAAGCCAAATGAAAAGCTTCTAAGTTTTATACTCAATGTATGGGAGGTCATAAATACTCATTTCTATAATGGAGATAGTCCACTTGATTTCGTATCAGTTGTGTATGACTCGATTGAATTGATCATTGAAGCTTCACTCTGGTCTATAGACTATTCCACATTTGATTCTCACACACAACACACAAGACTTTGATTCAATCAATGCCTATCTCATTTGTGTGATTGTATATGTTCAAATGTGATGTGTATTCTCAAGAACTTGTTAATCAAACCCAAAAATATTTTTGAGTGTTTTATTTGTTTTTGAAAGTGATTTTATACTTTATTGTCTTTTGTTTTTGCTCAAAATGCATTTTTGTGTTTCTTCAAAAACTGGTTCAAGGGTTGTTTCGTGAGAAGCTCGCGACTTAGAGCTTCCCACAAAAAGGGATTGAGGGAAATAATTTTTTTCTTCATGTCACACAGAAACTCTCGCAACTATATCGCGACTATCTCGCGACCAACAGCTTCTCGCGAACTACTGTTGGCTAAAAATTGGATTTTCCAAAATTCAGACAGAAGTTACCGCGACTGTCTCGCGACCTAATGCTTTTCGCGAAAGTTTTTATGCTTCAGTGGCCATTCTCGCGACTGTATCGCGACTGTGTTGCTACTCCCTAACCCGCGAAAAATGCATGTTTTCAGTTTTATATTGCTGATGTGATAGTTTTTCAAATCACAAAAACTTCCCTCGCTCAACCCCTCTCGAACCCTTTTCAACCCAAATCTCTATTCCATTCAAACCCCTTCAATCCAAGCATCTTTTCTGCATTTTCCTCTTCAAGGTATGTCTCATAAACAATTCTTTTTAAGTTTTTGCTTAGATTATGCAGAATTTTTGTTAGGGTTTTGATAATTGGGGATTTTCAAAAATTTGGGTTGGTTTTCAAAATTGGGTGAAAATTTGTCTACTCTTTTGATTGGGCTATGTCCCATTTGTTGTTTCTGCATATGTGTTGGCCCCTTATGGCATTTTAACATGTATTGAGGGTAGACTTTCCCATGTTCATGCTTTGTTCATGCTTAAAGTAAACTTGTGCATGCTAGGTGTCTGACAAAATGTCCGAGTGACATTTTTGTGCCTAATTGGAATCAAGTGATTTCAAGTTATGGACTTTCACTTGTTTGACCTCATTTTACTTGGTTTGGTCATTGATCTCATGTTTCATAAACTTTGCTCATGGTGCACACTCTTGCCATACATCTAGGCACACTTAGGCACCCCTCATGCATCTCATGCCGTACACACACATCAGCACATGCACACATAAGCACACACATGCACAGTCACTTATTTTCATGCAGTGTGTTTATGCTTTATGGGTTTGTTTGTTTAAACATGTTGATAAGAGTCAACCATGCTCTGTTTTAAGTTAATTTACCTCTTTTTTGGAACTAACTTGAATCTAATCCAGTTTCATGTTCTGGTTTGTGTTTGTGCACCTATTTTCCATCTGCCCTGTACAATTTTGCAGATGTCTCCCACCAAGCATGCAGCTAAGAAGAAATCGTCCTCAAAGCATGCACGCACTGATTCTGATCATTTCAAGTCTGTTGACGCTGATATGAAGTATAATGACTGCTACAAGGACAAGACGATCATCATGGAAAGGGTGGTTTAGTTAGAAACTCTTCAGGACACATTCATCCCTAAGGTGTTCAAGGAAAGGACTTGGACCAAGCTGTTGAACCCAGTTGGGGTTGTATATTCAGAGATAATCAGGGAGTTTTTCTCTAATGCCACTATTGAACAAGATCGCATTGAGTGCTGGGTAAGGCACAAAGAATTTGTGATTACAAGTGAGATCATTCAAGATTTTTTGGAGATTCATCCTCGCTCACAACCAATTGTAGTGGCGTATGAGGACAGAATGGGGTCTACTGAAGAGATGATTTGACTACTTGGTGGTGAACCGAAGAAATCATCCATGAACACAATCAAATTCTCTCCAAAAATGAGGACACTAAGTTATGTGATGATTCATAATTTATATCCAGTCACCAACCTCACCACTCTATCTGCTCCAAGAATGAGATTTTTATATGATCTCTTCACCCATAAGGAGATAGACATTTGTGGCCATATCATCCATGTCCTGAAGAAGAGCATTACAAAACAGAATACAAGGACTGTAATGCCGTTTCCATCTCTGATTATAGGCTTGATTGCTAAGGCATGACTCAAACTTCCCAGTGGCCTCACACCTGTTCAGAGGGACTATCCCATTGGTGGTCATACATTGACACGGAGCACTGCACACATCAAAGGCTCCAAGACTGGTGTGCATACCATACCACCACCACGGGTTCAGCAGGATGAAGGTGAAGATACAAAGGAGGAGATTGACAGGTTCACCTCAGCTCCAGAGCCCTCTGCACAGCCATCATCTTCGGCTCTATCACAAGGCTTGAGCAAACTTAATCTATTACTAGCTAAAATGGATCAGCTGTCTACAGTGCTGGATTCTCATGTACAGCACACCACAAACCAGTTTGCCTACCTTCAAGGACAGATCACCGCGCTATCTTCACAGATTCAGGACTTGTCCTCCGAGCATGGATCAAGCTCCGAGTCGGATCAGTTCTAGCCTCTTTGGCCATTCCGGTCAAAAAAGGGGAGAAATTTTTGAGGGGGAGCTGAAGAAGAGCTTGCACAGCGTTAAGGGGAGCATAGCTTAGAAACATAGTAACATTGGTTATTGCTTTTACAGACGATTTAATTCAGTTTATTTTAGTTTTTATAACTGCTTTACTGCTTTTGGTTTAAAGCTTTGATACTCTGTTTTTATTTCAGTATAATTTCAGTAGTTCTTTTGTGATATTCTCTATGCTTTGTAGCATATCTTGCATGTACCCATGTTGTTTTTATAAGTTTTAAGGGTTTGTTTCATTGCATGTTTGTAGGCTTTTATGGTTTGTGCCATGCATATGCAGTACCTTATTTATGCAACCTTTATGCTTGTGTACTTGATGTTTAATGTCATACATTTTACGTCAGTACGTCACTCTTGTGCCCTTGTAGGATTGTTCCTAGATGCATATACGTTCTATGCATTGGTTGAGTGATGAACACTCTTATGCCCTAGTAGTATTTTTCCTAGATGCAAATACTTTGTGTATTCTGCATTGGTTGAGTGTTGGATTTGCAAATGATACTCTTCAAATGAGCTTATCATCTTACATGTCTGGATGTTCATTCCTTGTGTGAATAAGCATAGTAATTACTTCTCTATAGTGATTACTTGTTTGATCATGCCATGGTATATTGTTTTATTCCATTTTGCTTGATCTCATTATATTTGCTCCATATGCATTTCAAGTTTTCTGCATACAATGATATTATTTTGTTATTGTTTTTTAGGAGATACTTGTTCATATGTTTCAAGAGCTTATTAGAATCTAGAATTAGGTGTGAGTGAGTTTTGCCTTTGTTCCCAAACTCACGTTTAAGTCTAGAGGTTTTTTTAGGGTTTTGTCATGGAATAGCCAAAGTGGGAGATTGTAAAGTTGTTATTTACAACTATATGTTTTGTTGGCTTTAATTCCATGCCAAATTTGATTGTAATTATTATCAATCGTTTATACCTTGTATATATTGTGGGATTTGTTGTAAATGTTGTGTGATAGAGAGAAAGTGTGAAGACTCAAGCATTTGGAGGCTGAAGGATTCTCGTGGGTATGTCGCGACCTAGCTTCCTGCGAAGTGAAACATGTGCCCTGCACATGCTAGAATGTGAAGAGTCAGGCCAGTTGGAGACAGCTGTATCTCGCGAGTATCTCGCGGGTAAGGCCTTCCCGCGAGACACCCGCAAGGCTATCTATTTTGCCAGCCTATACTGAATGACTCACACTTTCTATGCCTATCCTATATATACCCTATTTACCCACAATTTTTGAGGAACGCTTCAAAGAGAAAAACCATAGCCAAACACATTGTGAATTAGAGATTGTCATCCCCACCTTTCTTTATACACTTGCTTGTGGTATCTCCTCAACCCATCCCTCTCCATTTCCACACCATTGAGAGGCTGATAGCCCAAACACTTACCACACCCTCTGAGAGTGCTGTGTGACGTTTTGGTGCTGCTGGGAAGCATTGGAAGAAGACTGGAATGGCAGATGCATCATGGAGCTTGTTGCGGGATCTGGGGTGCTAGACAAAACATGGTTCCAAGAAGCGTTGTTGGAGTAGAAATTTGGAGGGCTTAGGTACATCGGATAGATTAGGCTTGGAGGGTCTCTTGCTAAACCATGTATCCCAACTGATTGTCTAGTGGATCGATTTTCGCTTGGAGGGCGGTGGAGAAGTTTTTCGCCGAGTTCTTCGGTTTCCTATTCGGAAACACGTCTCAGTGTTTTCTGTGTTTGCATCCTTCTTCCCTACTCTTGTTTATTCCATTATACTGCTGTGTTGCTTAGTTTATGGATTAGAGTAGCTTATTTGTTTATCCACTCGCTTTTACACTATTTCGCACTTAGTCTTAAGTTAGTGTAAAATCTATTGAGCCGTTAGTTTAACTGGGGGGTCTAAATTGCTCTTGTGTTTTCAACACATTTTTGAGCTTTCATTTAGTATTTTATTCTTTTGTTTTATTACAATTACCATGAGTAGCTAAATTTATAATTAGGGTTGAGGATGAAACCTTGTTAAGGATTATCAGTAATATTTATGTGATTTGATTTTTCCCATAATAGTTGTTCTTTAATGATTTAAATTGTTCTTGCTTCATATCAATTGACTAAGATAGGATTCTAGATATGAGTTCATCATGTTTTTCTCATGATTTAGAATTTTTCTTAATTAATTGAATGCTTGGTTTATTAATTCTTGATTACAAAATTGGATATCGTTTGTGATTTGTCTGTCAATGGATACAAGTTATGATTTGATTTTAGAATTGGATATATCTTGTGATTTGTTTGGCTACAGATACAATTGATGATTTGGTTTTATACTTAAGAAGCGAAGAAGAACATGCTTTTGATTTTTAAAATAAGGATTTTAATGACGATATTTTCCATGATAGCAAGATTGATTTCTAGATTATCATATAGTGAGTTGGGAAAAATTAATGATCACAATATATGCTAATATGACTTACAAGGCGGATTCCAAAACCTCAATTCCTTTCTCTTGATTGTTTACATCTTTTTATTGCTTTATATCTTTTGCTTAGTTGAACTATTTGCTTAATTTTATTATTTGCTTAGTTTATTTAATTTCAAAACAACCAATTTTTATTAAACTAAATTAGGATTAATTTGGTTAAGGTTTAATTAATTTTCCTATGTTCATTCAAGTCCCTGTGGGTTCGACCTCGTTCTTGTCAAACTATACTTCGGTATGGTTCGTACACTTGCGAGTATTTTAAAATTTCACAACAATTTGTACATGTTATTGTGTGTGTTTTTGGTGTAACCAACCAAGTTTGAAAATACCTTGAGTTTTTTTACAAAACATATTTGATGCTTGAGAATTCAAAAGGAAAATGTGTGAAAATCTTAATTTTGGGAAAACTGGGTTTAAAACTTGTATTTTCTAAAAGCATCCCATCTCATACTCATGCATTTTACTCATAAAATTCAATGCTTTGAGTGTTTTTTTTGTCAAAATTTGCTGAGTTTTTCAAAAATATATTTTTTTTAGAATTTTGATCAATCGAACCTGTTCTTCGATCAATCGAAATTGCGATTAAAAATTTATGTGAGCCTTTGTCTGTTTCAATCAATCGACACTGTTTTTCGATCAATCGAAAATCGTGAATAAGGTTTTTAAAATTCTGAGTTTGACTTGTTCAACCTCACTTTTTAAAAAGTTTTAAAACTTTTCTTTCTCTCTCCGATTTGGACTAGGCTGCACATCAAATTTTTGTCATTTTCCTCTGAATTTTCTACAAGGTTTTCCTCTCCCAAGGCTAGTAAGTCCTTTTTACCCTTCCTTTTGCATTTTATTTCATGTTTTCATGCATAAATTCATACATTTGTTTGCATAAATTCATACATTTGTTTGGGATTTTTGGACCCATTCAATATTTGGGGTTTTTGATAAATCAAGCCTTATTTTCTGAAATTAATTATTGGGTTTTGTTCCTATGATGTTATAAACATGTTCTTAAGAGTTTAATTTGATCAATTTTGTGATTTGTGAGAAATTCAAAATTCTAGGGCTTGTATTAACCCGAATTGGGGATTTTGTTCAAATTGGGTCAAATTGATGAAATTGGCTTGTTGGATTGATGTTTTTGATCATTCTAAAGTGTCTTCTATCTTGTGTGATGATCAATTAGTCAATTATTTATGAAAACAAACAAGTCGTTTTTCAAATTTTGGGGTTTTTGTTAGAAACTTTATGCTCAAGCCAATTTTGTGAATTTGAACTTAAATTGAACTTAGTTTCACTACATTAGAGCATGCATCATGACATTTAACTGTTCATGCATCATATAGATTTTTGTTCTATATTTTTTTTGTGCTAACTTGCAGTCTGCCCTTGGTTTTTTTCTTTTTTGTTCTTTTTGGTTCTGCTTTGTGTCCTTGTCCTTTCCTTAGCACCATGCTTAGGAAGACTAGAGCACATAGGACTCCCTTATTTCTTCTAAATCTCCCTCTAGGAGTGAGTTGCTTAAGGATGACAAAAGCAGAGAGTTATACGATAAGTTGAACAGTAAGAGAAAGATATGGGCTGAGCGATCTGTTGTGTTAGATGAGGTAGATCTTGCCATTAGGGCAAACTTTGAGAGTAGAGGCTGGTTGTATTTGTTGGAGGTAGATCATCCACCCCCGTCCACCCTGATTAGAGAGTTCTACTCGAACCTCTCTTGCCGCATCTATGATTCCAACACCCTTGTTAGGAGTTGGATACGAGGTGTTAAGTTCACCATTACTCCTAGGTTAGTGGCTGAGGCACTTGGGGTTCCAGTCGTTAGGCAGCCCGACTATCCTTATGAGGAGTCTCCACCCCTTGATGACGTCATGTCATATATCACTTGGTCTTCTATCCCGTGGGGTTCTGATCCTCAAATCACGCCCATTGAGTTTCTTGAGACTACCTATCTCTTCCTTCAGATAGCTTCTCATTCTTTATGGCCTATCTCTCATCTCCACACCATCCCTATTGAGCGATGTGTGTTTCTGTATGCCTATGTTTCTGGTGCTTCTATCTCCTTCCCTCATCTGTTTCTTCGTTCTTTGAATGAAATTCATAGGAGTAGTGCTTGTACAGTTTTAGATCCCTTAAAACACAAAAAATTGGATTAACCTAATTTATTAGCCAAGTGATTAAGTTAGTCAAATTATGCAAATCTAGGTTAACACAATCAATTAATCATATCAAGGAATATAAAGCAGCGGAGTAATAAATAATACAAGATGTGATAACCCAAGAAACCACACAATAAAAACTTGGGGAGGATTTAACCTAGCTATCCTCAAGGTAAACCTGAATCCACTATGCAAAAGAGTCGAAGTTCATACAAAAGGACTTACATGCTCCCCGCTTGACTTTCTTATGCTACCCACCAGTAGAGCTTACTAACACGACCACCTGCAATCTCCGAATCCACGGACTCTTTCTTTCTTGGATTCTCCACAAGATACAAGCTCCCACGCTTGTTATTCTTTAAGCTCCAATGGCAGCAACTGAGTTGATCATCAAGGTGTAGATAACATCTCCTCCTTGAAAACCCTAAACTTTGTGTAAAGGAAAGCTCCTCTAGATCTCACAAGAGGTTTACACAAAACAGCAATATGAGCAACAAAGACCTTAGAGAGGTTTGGGTACAAAACCCTAGATACAAAAGAGGCACACTCTTCTCTCTCTCTCAAAGCTCTAAAAAACGTGGCTTAAGGTTTCCTTTATATAGTGTAAGAATTAAATCTGAAACCCTAATCCTTAATGGGTTTGGGCTGAGTTGGAAAATTCTGCAGAAAAACATTCTGCCAGAGATTCGATTGATCGAGTCTAATTTTCAATCGATCGAGCCAGGTCAAAAGTTACTAATACTTCTGCAGCCACTCAATTCCAACTTTACATAAAATGCCCACACTTTGAGCAAGTCTAAACAAGACTAACAACCTGTTTTGATCATGATTTGCCAACAATACACATTTGAGTTCTAAATACATAAAATCCTAAGTCTTTAGAATCTAACAAACTCCCCCTTTGGCAATCTGTGACAAAACACAAATTAAAAGTTCAAAGTTTACAAATAAAATCCCTTTACAAAAATAATGCTCATAACACAAATTCAATCCGAACTACTATCCATCAATTGTAAGTGTAGACAGCAGCTCAATTGAATCAACCTGTATATTCCTGAAACACTAAACAAAACGTATAAACGCATGTGTGACAGAAAAACAGTAAATCAACAAATAAATTCTTGGCTTCACAAAACACAAAACAAAGATATATATCATGAATATCTCATAAATATAAATCAATGAGCAGTGAACAAGAAACAGAAATAAAAACATAAGTAAACTAACTCTCCCCCTAAGTTAGATACAACAAAAAAATTTTATTTATATTCTCCCCTTTCAAAAATAATTTCAACTCCCCCTAAACAAGACAAACATGATTCCCATAAATCAATAATTTCTCCCCCTTTTTGTCACGTGACAAAGACAACTCATATAAAGAGTAAACAGTCAACATATGCAATAAAGGATAAGAGAAAATAGAGAATCAAGGGGATACAAACCACTTCAACTCTATAGAAAATAGAGACAACTCCCCGTATGAACAACAAAGGTTAAAAAAATCTCCCCCTATAAAAATAGGAAAAACAAAACAAATTTTTGGAAAAAATAGTTTTTGGGAAACTTTAGGAGGTGGGGAAAATAAAAACACATAAACCAAAATTAAAAACTAAGGTGAGGATACACATAAAAAAATATTCTCTCTTTCAATAAATGCAAACTTGGCACTATGTGACCCATAAATAGTTGCATGAGTAGAGAAAAATAATAGCACATTGATTATCCATCATATCTCTTAAGAAAAATATTTTCTGCAGTTCACACATAAGAAATAGCATATACTAGAATGTACAAAACTCAAAAATTAATCAATCAATTTTTAAATCAAGTTGAGTACCCAATTTAGCAAAGTGTATGCATGCTATGTGTGAAAACAATGAGAGATATGACTGCAAAACTGCATGATGGATACAAAAATCAATGTAATGCATGTGAATCCTAAACACAAATGATGCATGAAAAAATAAGCCATGATGCATGCTCTAATGTAGTGAAACTAAGTTCAATATAAGTTCAAATTCACAAAATTGGCTTGAGCATAGAGTTTTTAATAAAACTCCAAAAATTTAAACCACTTGTTAAGTTTTTAGGAAAAATTTGACCCATTGATCATCACACAAGCTAGAATACATAATATAATGACCAATTGCATCAATTCAACAAGCTAATTACATCAATTCAACAAGCTAATTACATCAATTGAACCCAATTTGAACAAATCCCCAATTCGAATACATTCAAGCTCTAGAATTTCCAAAATTCTCAAACTTTAAACACATTTTGCATTAAAATTAAGGAATATTTAATCTTGGATGGCCACAACAAAATCACACACAATATAATGTACCAAGTTTAACAAAGAGTAACTTGTGTAGTGTGTGCAACTAGCAAAAGCTTGAGATACATGTGAGGTGATATGTGAATAGCAATCAATCACAAAGTCTACAAAATTCATCACATAGAATTTAAAAGAGACTATCACCTAAAGAGTTACATCATATAACTCTCACATCTCCTAAAACCTAAGCTTGCAATCATGTAAGTTTCTTGAATTTTGCCTCATAATATACTCACCAATTTTAATTTATTTAGAAACTTATTAAAAATCCAGGATAATGTACACACCAATTTTAATTATGTGATTTGGCATCAAGCCTAATAGTACACATCAATTTTAAGCATTAAGTAATTAAACTGAGGCTACACCTTATGTTATTTTTGTGCATGTGCTACACTTTCTTGGGCACAAAATCTTACGATATGCACTAAGGTATTCATGATTGGCTAGTGAACAGTGGTGAGATGGTTATTTATGCCTTTCTTAAAAAGATCAAATCCAACAGTCAAAGACATATGACTTCAAGATCAAGACAAAGTGATCAAAAACTATAAACATCTTTCCCACACAACATACACTACAAAACCTCAACTAGCCAAATGCAATAAATAAGCTCATCAAAACTAAACAAGGTACATAAACATATTATGTAAAGATAAGGTGGCCAACCTTGATATCAAATCCATGATATGTAATACAAAACACAAAAAAACTTTTTGGTTTAAAAAAATTTATGACCAAAAACAAAAAGCACATATTATGCTAAAAGAACAATGCAAATGCAATGCATGACAATGCTTAACTAAGCTACAGAGGGTACACAAACAAGAAATATCAATTCCTTAATTAACCCTTCAGTACATGTACAAACTAATACATACTCACACAAAATCAAAAATAGCTTAGCACTTATATAATACATACTATTCAAATTTTTCTACAATGTCAAGCATGTTCTAAATCCAGAGAGAGATATCATAATTAATGTAATCCTCAAGAAAAATAAAAATGACACAAAATAAAATATTTTTTTCTTTTTTTTTTAAATTTTTCAAAAACAACAAAAAACAGAAACACAACATGTCCACAAACAATTGAAAGAATTAAATTAGGGACAAGTCAGCAACACTCACCTTAGAGAATCTTTTCTCACCCATATGACACGAGTATTCAGCTTTGTAGGTGAAAATCCATGAGAGCAGAGTGTATTTGAGGAATTACACCAATCTTCTGAGAGAGACTTAAATCCTCCAAATTCCTTTCACAAGCCAAAAAGCTCAAATTTTTCAAAAGAATATGAAACAATTTATTTGTACTTATGGCAAGAGAAATATCATCACATATCCTAGATTGGAACACAGAATGTTTAAATTTCAATTTATGACAATTAGGACGAATGTGACTAGAGACACCACAAAAGTGACAAACAGGAACAAATTTAGGAACATCAATATTCCTAACAGTAAATCTAGTTTCAGCTTTTGGTTTTTGCCTCAACAAATAATAATTTGGTCTAATATGACCAACAACACCATAAAGGTGATAGGTAGGCACAAAAACAGATTTGTTTTGCCCACTAGCAGTAAGTTTAGACATAGGTTTAGAAACTTCAGCGTCTACATTAGAACTTTTATCTTTGTCTAACCTATCAAAATAAGCTTTTTCTTTATTATTCCTCTTAAAAGGAGGGATATAAACTTTCTCAGTTTTAGGCTTAAGAGAAACAGAAACACTTCTGTTATCAATAGCAGGCTTGGTACTAGTCAAATTTTCAAGTTTATCTTTAGATTTAACTAACTCTTGTTCCAAGCATTTCATCTTCTCATCTTGAGAGGAAATTTGATTTCTAAAAAATTCATTCTTTTTATTAGACTCATCTAATCTCACAATCAAATCCTCTTTTTCAAGATTAGCCAATTTTAACTCTTCTTTAAATTTCTTAGAAATTTTCAAAGATTTAGATAATTTCCTACGAAGAGTTTCAAAAGCATCAAAAAAATCAACAGAAACAATAGTGTCCTTTTTATTCAAATCATCACAAACATGAGCAGAAAGGTCTGCTCAGAGATCAAAAGATCTGCAACAAAAGAGCTACCAGCTCTGATACCACTTGTACGGTTTTAGACCCCTTAAAACACAAAAATTGGATTAACCTAGTTCATTAGCCAAGTGATTAACTTAGTCAAATTATGCAAATCTAGGTTAACATAATCAATTAATCATATCAAGGAATATAAAGCAGCGGAATAATAAATAACATAAGATATGATGACCCAAGAAACCACATGGTAAAAACCTATGGAGGATTTGACCTAGCTATCCTCAAGGTAAACTTGAATCCACTATGTGAAAGAATCGAAGTTCATACAAAAGGACTTACAAGCTCCCCGCTTGACTTCCTAATGCTACCCACCAATAAAACTTACTGATACGACCACGTGCAAGCTACGAATCCACGAACTCCTTCTTTCTTGGATTCTCCACAAGATACAAGCACCCACGCTTGTTATTCTTTTAAGCTGCAATGGCAGCTGTTAGGCTTTGATACCACTTAAACAGTTTTAGACCCCTTAACCCAACCAAATTAACCTAGTTAATTAGCCAAGTGATTAACTTAGTCAAATTATGCAGTTCTAGATTATCACAAACATACAATCATATCAAGAATGTAAAGCAGTGGAAAATAAAAGACACAATGATATAATCACCCAAGAAACCACACGATAAAAACCTGAAGAGGAATTGACCTAGCTATCCTCAAGGTAAACCTGAATCCACTATGCGAAAGAATCGAAGTTCATACAAAAGGACTTACAAGCTCCTCGCTTAACTTCCTAATGCTACCCACCAGTAGAACTTACTGACACAACCACGTGCAAGCTCCAAATCCACGGACACCTTCTTTCTTTGGATTCTCCAATCAGCTACAAGCACCTATGCTTGTTATTCTTTAACCTCCAATGGCAGCAACCTAGTTGATCATCAAGGTGTTGAAGTAATCTCTACCTAGAAAACCCTAAGCTTTGTGTAAAGGAAAGCTCCTCTAAATCTTTGTAACTTGGCCTAAAGAAAATTGATTCCCTTGTGCTTGAAAAGAAAAATTTTGCTTGTTAAATTATTTGATACTAATGATCTTTTGAATCATGTGAAATCTGAGAACATGCTTTTACTTGATAAAGTTAAAACTTTGGAACATGATTTATCTGTTACTAGATCTACTAGTTCTAAACTTGATCAATTGCTGAATGTTCAAAAGTATCCTTCTGACAAATCTGGTTTAGGATATGTTGAAAGCATCTTTGTGTCTGCACCTACTTCCATGAACTTTGTTCATTCTTCTTCTTCTGAATCTTCCGTGAGTGAGGTTGTGAGTGACACTGTTAAACCCCCTGTAAGTGAGGTTGTCCAACCTGTAGAAATTTCACCCCCTAGGAAGATTAAGGTTGATCTGAAAGAGTCTAAACCTAAGGAGTCTACCCTTTCTAAGGATAAGATACATGGTAAACCTGCTTGGGTTTGTCATTATTGTGGAAAGTCTGGACACATTCATCCTAACTGTTACAAGCTTCAAGCTGCTAAAAGAGCAAACAAGCCAAAAGTGCCTGTGCCTCAAGCACAAGATCCTATGGCACTCATTGGTGAATTGGTAAAGGCGTTGAACCTTCATTCCAATCCTAAAGTTGGAAATCACTCAAATGTGAATAAGAACTCCAATGCTCATGGTGCATCTAAACGATTTTGGATGCAAAAGACTCGATCTAATTGAGTCTTTCTAACATGGTCCTTGTGCTTCATTGCTCATTCCTTTGTGACTATTGTTCTTTAGTGTCTGTATTTTTTTGTGTTTTTCTTTCTAGGACTTGCATTGCATTACATTCATGCATTTCATTCTAGGATTTATTTGTTTTCTCTTTTAAAATTTAAAAAAAAAAAAAAAAGGAAAAGCAAAAATTTGTTTAGCACTATTTTTCTTAGTTTTGAAAACAAGGTTAGTCAATTTATTTACACATAACATGTCTTGTGTACCTTGTTTAGCTTTGATGAGCTTATTTATTACACTTGACTAATTGAAACTTTGTAGTGTATGTTGTGTGGGAAAGATGTTTATGGTGTTTATCACTTTGTCTTAATCTTGAAGTCACATGTTATTTGACTGTCGGACTTGATCCTTTTGAGAAAGGCATAAATAACCATCTCACCACTGTACACTAGCCAATCATGAACACCTTAGTGCATATCATAAGATTCTGTGCTCGAGAAAGTGTAGCACATGCACAAAAAGAACATAAGGTGTAGCCTCAAA
>NW_027069507.1:1324976-1352014 GCF_002906115.3 Quercus suber
TGTTATACCTATTTATTTACGGTTTTCTATCACACATGCGTTTATGTGTTTGTTAAGTGTTTCAATAATATACAGGTTGAATCAATTAAGCTGTTGTCTACACTTGCAACTGATGGATAGTAGTTAGGATTGATTTTTAGTGTTTATGAGCATTATTATTGTAAAGGGCTTCCTACTTGTAAACTTTGAGTTTTGTGTTTGTATTTTGTCACGGATTGCCAAAGGGGGAGTTTGTTAGGTTCTAAAGATTTAGGAATTTATGTATTTAGAACTCTAATGTGTAATGTTGGCAAACCATGATCAAAACAATATGTTTAGTCTTGTTTAGGCTTGCTCAAAGTAAGGTCTTTCATGTAAAGTTGGAATCGAGAGGCTGTAGATGCACTAGTGCATTTCAGCCTGGCTCTATCGATCGAAAGTTAGACTCGATAGATCGAATTTCGAGCAGAATGTTTTTCTGTAGAATTTTCCAACTCAGCCCTAACTCATTAAACGTTTTGGGTTTCCTGTTTTTATATAAAAGGCAAAACCCTAGCCACATTTTTAGAGTCGCTCCTGTTGTATTGTTGCTCATACTTTTCTGCTTTGTGTAAATCTCTTGTGAGATCTAGAGGAGCTTTCCTTTACACAAAGCTTAGGGTTTTCTAGGTAGAGATTACTTCAACACCTTGATGATCAACTAAGTTGTTGCCATTGGAGCTTAAAGAATAACAAGAGTGGGTGCTTGTAGCTGATTAGAGAATCCAAAGAAAGAAGGAGTCCGTGGATTCAGAACTTGCACGTGGTCATGTAAGTAAGTTCTACTGGTGGGTAGCATTAGGAAGTCAAGCGGGGAGTTTGTAAGTCCTTTTGTATGAACTTCAATTCTTTCGCATAGTGGATTCAGGTTTACCTCGAGGATAGCTAGGTCAAATCCTCCCCAGGTTTTTACCGTGTGGTTTCTTAGGTGATCATATCATTGTGTCTTTTATTTTCCGCTACTTTACATTCTTGATATGATTGTATATTTGTGATAACCTAAAACTGCATAATTTGACTAAGTTAATCACTCGGTTAATTAACTAGGTTAATCTGGTTGGGTTAAGGGGCCTAAAACTGTTCAGCAGCAACTGAGTTGATCATCAAGGTGTAGATAACATCTCCTCCTTGAAAACCCTAAACTTTGTGTAAAGGAAGGCTCCTCTAGATCTCACAAGAGATTTACACAAAATAGTAATATGAGCAACAAAGACTTTGGAGAGGTTTGGGTACAAAACCCTAGATACAAGAGAGGCACACTCTTCTCTCTTTCTAAAAGCTCTAAAAACTGTGGCTTAGGGTTTATATAGTGGGAGAATTAGATCTGAAACCCTAATCCTTAATGGGCTTGGGCTGAGTTGGAAAATTTTGCAGAAAAATATTCTGCCCGAGATTCGATCGATCGAGTCTAATTTTCGATCGATCAAACCAGGCCGAAAGTTACTAATACTTCTGCAGCCACTCGATTCCAACTTTACATAAAACGCTCATACTTTGAGCAAGTCTAAACAAGACTAACAACCTATTTTGATCATGGGTTTCCAACAATACACATTTGAGTTCTAAATACATAAAATCCTAAGTCTTTAGAACCTAACAGCTCTATTGGTCATGCTCTAGTTTATCCTATCTTTTTTTATAGGATCTTGCAGTTTTTAGGTTTAGTTGGTTTCCCTGCGTCTGAGCCTGTGCATGTCATAGCTCCCATAGGTGCCACCTTTCTTAGGCAGAGAGCTGCTCATATGAAAGCTCCTCGTGCTGAGCCCTCTGGTGCTGTACCTCCTCCTTCCTCTTCTACAGATGATGCTTCGACTGAGGCGTCTGGTACTGCTGCTACTACTGATGTTCCTCCATCGACTACTCCGGATGCTTCAGACATTTAACGTACGTTGGATCATGTCTTGACCGTTTAGGCGGCTCAAGGACAGGTTTTGGTGGATGTGCTTGATGAGATCCGTGCTTTGCGAGTAGAGTTGGCACAGTTTCGATGATCTTCACCACCACTTCCTTTTGATGATGGATTTTGAGTGTCCTTTGGCATTCCGTCACAAAAAGGGGGAGTACATATGGTCTTTTGTAGAGGGTTTTTGATTTTAGGGGGAGAATTTTGATTGTTTAGAGCCTGTGGTGATTAGATTGTATCTAGGAGCTGCACTTTGTTTTTTTTTTTTTTTTTTTTTGCTCTAGATGTATTTTTGTTGGGCTATTCATGTTAGGGGGAGATACTTTTATCTTGTTTCTTGTTTCACTGCTTATTGATTTATATTTATGAGTTATTCATTGATATATGTCTTTATTTTGTGTTTGTTGAAATCAAGAATTTATTTCGTTTACTTGTATTTTCCACACATGAGTTTATGCGTCTTGTTTAGTGTTTCAGGAAAAATACAGGTTGATTCAAGATTGATTCATCCACAATCTTTACATAGAGACTCTTCAAATTCCTCTACTCTCACCCTCTCCATTGTTACATCCTTGAGAGGTTCTTACCCAAATACTTTTCTTACCATACCCACATCAGTAAGAAGGCTATTTGGTCCTTTGGGAAGCAGTTAGGAAATGACTAATGTTTATTGGTTGATGCTATGGGCTATAGCGAAATCTAGTAAGCTAGAAAAGACAAAGGTTCGGCGTAACTTCGTTGGAGCAAGAAGCTTAGAGGGCTTAAGTACACTGGGTAGATTAGGCTTGGAGTGTCTATTTCTGTTCATGTATCCCGACTTTATTTTTTAGTGGATTATTGACCGCTTGGAGAGCGGCGGAGAGGTTTTATGCCGAGGGTTTCGATTTCCCCTTCGATAACACATCATTGTGTTGTTCTTGTGTTTGCATCTCTCTACCCTTAATTTTTGCCATTTAATTTCTGCTGTGGATGTGATTTTATTTGGTTTAGATTGTTCATCAATTCTGTTATAAGCTTATATTCATTTTCCGCACGTACATTGTTTGATATTAAGCTTAAATTGGTAATTTGTAAAATGGGAGTCTAAACGTTCATAGTGTTTTACACGCTATTTGAACATTCAGATACCACGGTGAATTACATCAAAATTAGTACAATCCAACAAACTTTTCCAACAATTATAGACTGACATCTTTCAAAGAATCAATAAAGCTCCATTTTACACTATCTTCACCTTCACACGAGACTAATATATTTGATGGGTATCCTCTAAAATGTACCTGAAGAAAGAAGATACAAAAATAGAAATTTCACATAAAAAATGTTGCATAGGGAAGTGGGTATAAAAAAAAATTAAAAATTAAAAGAAAAGAGAAAGAACCATATAATTCCATCATCCGAAACATACAGTCTGTCAAGAAACCAAAAGGCGTATTATGCAGCCAAGTAGGATACAGATTACTAGAAAGATAAAAATGGACATACAATTACACTTTGGATGCTTCAGTTTATAATAGGTATCAATTATGTAAAAGCATGTTCATTCATGCTCTTGAAGAAACCAAATATTTTATTAATTATCCCAAATGAGTCAATATAACATAACTGGTTAAATGAACACAGCAAATCACTTGGATGAGCACCCCAGAGGTGGTCCCATCAAATGTGAATCAAACCCCTAAGTAAACATGCATAACAAAGATCATATTTGAAGCATACAGGGTATCAGAAAAGAGAGGCTTATAGTAGATACACCATGGTGGGATTTTGAAACTTTGGATGCCAAATGCGGGTTTTCTAACAACGACTTGCTTTCTTGTATTACTCTTTGAGCAATAACTGGTTGAGATGGGCCAAAGAAGGATCCATAACTGCAAAAACAAGCGAAAACACACACACACACAAAAAAAAAAATTAGGAATCTATTTCACTTGTAAAATTCATTTACTGATATCCAAAAGAAACATTAAAAAAAAATTATAATAGTTATTATAAAAAATAAAAATAAAATAAAACCTAAACATCAAATAACGTAAAACATGAGGACCATATTATTTGAATGCAAACTCATACTATTACCATACCAAATATTATCCTAATCAGTGGGATAGGGCAGATGTGAGGACATATCTCTCTTCAATTTTGCCCAATAGTGAAGAGTATAAACTCTCAACCCGTGCATTACACATTGAAATAGTTGAACACTTTTCACTCTGAAAAATCACGGAATTTTGATCAAAATTCGCCGATTTTTAGCATATTTTCAGATAGTTTCTACTTTTTTCATTAAAAGGACGAATGAACTAAAAGAGTCCAATGCCAAAAATTGCTGATCTCCTAATTAATACTTGTTAGGTTCTAAAGATTTAGAAATTTATGTATTTAGAACTCTAATGTGTAATGTTGGCAAATTATGATCAAAACTGGTTGGTTAGTCTTGTTTATGCTTGCTCAAAGTTGTGTCTTTTATGTAAGGTTGGAATCGAGTTGATGCAGAAGTTACTATGCATTTCGGCCATGCTCGATCGATTGAAGCTTAGGCTCGATCAATCGAAAATCGGGCAAAATGCGTTTTTCTGCAGAATTCCAACTCAGCCCTATTTCATTTAAAACGTTTAGGGTTTTATGTTTTTCCCTGGGTATATAAGGAAAACCCTAGCCACGTTTTAGAGGTTGCTCATATTACTGTTTGTGTGAATCTCTTGTGAGATCTGAGAGGAGCTTTCCTTCACACAAGCTTAGGATTATCAAGAAGGAGATTCGTTCAAGAACTTGATGATCATTCAGTTGCTGCCATAAGAGCTTAAATATACACAAGCGGGAGTGCTTGCACTTACTGGAGAATCCAAGAAAGAAGGAGTCCGTGGTCTCGAAGCTTGCACGTGGTCGTGTCAATAAGTTTCTACTGGTGGGTAGCAATAGAATATTAGTGGTCTAAATCTATTGTAAAACTTCAATTCTTTCTATAGTGGATTCAAGTTTACCTTGAGAATAGTTAGGTTAAATTCTCCCCAAGTTTTTTTACCAGTTTGGTTTTCCTAGGTGATCATATATATCTTTGTGTTATTTATATTTCTACTGTTATGCATGATATGATTGTTTGATTGTGGTAACCTAAATCTGAAATTTAGACTAAGTAATAACTTAGCTTGTTAACTAGGTTAATCCAATTGTGTTTTAAGGGGTCTAAAAACATACAATACTATAACCAAAATCTAGCCAAACTATGGGGGAAAACTTTCTGCCAGGAATGAAATCCATCGTTGTGATCAAATTACATTGTGACAACTTGAGTTAGAAGGCTGTTTCCATTAAAGAGTCTAAAGTTGATCACATAAAACAAGAGGAAAAAAAAAAGCAAAAAAAAAAAAGCAAAAAAACCAAATAAAAAGAAGAAGAAGAGGGCTGTGACAAGCTAAAATAATTAAAAATGATTAGTTGTGTAATGTTAGAAGAAATAGGCACATCACTCACTTCTCATATGGAAGCTTCTTCTTTTTGTCATTGGAACTGTTGTGAGAAGAACTGGTATCTTTCTTCATTTGCTTTCTGATTTGTTCTTTCAATTGTTGCCTCATTCAAGGTATTCTATCTCCTCCTTAGTAGGCTTAGGATCTTCCTCTTCTTCTCCTTCATATTCTTCCTCATCTCCTGCCTCTCCAACATCTTCCTCTGGCTCTTCACCTTTCTCCTCATACTCATCATAATCTTCCAGACCTCCATGTAATTCCTACATCAACCAAAACAGTTATCAAATGCCTCTCAAAAAAAGTTAGAGAACAAAATTAAATGATTCAAACCCAGACACTGCATTGACTGCACTGTGACTGTATACGTACATTCACACACACAAAATCAGTCCAAGCAAAATGTTATATGCAGTACCTCTTCTAGTCCTGAAAGACTTCCTTCAGCAGCTTGTAATTAAGCTTATCTTTTTCTGAGATAAGCTTTTGGGCTTTGCTGATTTCTGATTCAGCCTTGGTTTGCAAGTCAGACAAAACAAGCTGGCCAGAAGTGAAATGCAAAAATAAAAAAGGTAGTTATTGCATCAAGAACAGCATTTCTAAAAATTTTGATTTCATGTCTCGTTGAAAAATGAATATTTATTTGAAGAAATGTATATCTTCAGTTGACTCAATATGTTCCTATAATTTATGAAACCCGTGGAGACCACGCATTGGGATATAGGAAAGAATCAGATTTTAACTTAATCCTTCTTATACTTATATTTTGCAGCAGTAATATCTATACTTTGGCTGGCCTGCAGTGCCCTTTTTAGTTAGATCTTGTGAGCAAGATGGCTCCTAGAACTTATGCATCTGGTGGAGGTGCAATATTTTTTTGAGTGTTATTAGTAAGGTTGGGGGACATCTACAGTAATTCCATGTTCATATGATAAATCACTAAAGTAACGTTGCATGAACAAAAGGTTCAGAAAAAAGAAAACAAAATGCCCCATAAAAAATCATCAATAATTCCATAATGTGTGTCAGCACTCAATTTGTCCAATCTTGAAATTTTAATGTTGTGAATGCTTTGAAAAAATGAAATGTAGCCACTTGGCAAGGTCTCATTTAAACATAATCATTTTGAGTTGCTCATATACCTTTTCTTTCTCGATCTGTTCTTTTAACAGTGACAGTTCCAACTCCTTCTGATGCTAATCAGAACAAGAAGTACAGTAAATAGCCAAATCATGTATTTAATATGAACTTGAGATGATTAATATTAAGATTACTACCAGCATGAACTTGAGATGATTAATATCAGCTTGCCTCTCCCTTATGCTACTCTGTATCACAGAAAACATAAAAGTTAAGGAATTTCAGTCAAACATACAGCCAATGGAAATTGATTATGTATAAAAAAATATAAGTGTGACCTCTGTGTCCAAATCTTTGTCCAGCTTAGCAGTCATTAGTAGTCCAGGTGACACATGATCGTCCCTATAAAGATTTTGAACACCAAAGAAACACTGTCAAAGAAAAAACTAAAATCCATAACCAGCCAAAGAACACAAAGAAGCAAGAAAAATAGAAAATCCACTGAAGTTGAATGAAACAATACATTCACTTTTTTTCACTGGCATCTAACCGATTTGATGTTAGTTGGCAAATGGACAATGTGATCATAAGAGACAAACTGTTTGGAATACTACAACCAAATTCATGATGCAAGGAGCAAAATCATTTCGGATTTTCTTCCAGATTTTATTTTTGCATTTTGATCTAAATTTCTTTCCGAACTTGACTTTAATCTTGTTGAGGATTATGTGAGATTCTGTTTTGCATTTGGATTATTTTTCTTACTAATTCACTAATAAGCATCTCTAGATTCTTCACTGTTAGAAATACAACATATGCCCCAAATTTCAAGAGTAAATTAATGGATTGAAATCAATAAGAAGTGTCACTTACATAATGAAGAAACTAAATAGAAATTATAAATAGCATGATTTAGTGTTCATGAAATTAGACATGTGAAACGCGTTCAAATGGTTATAACAGTTTGAGAAAAGAAAATAAATAAGAGCTGCAGGCCTGGGCACTTTTATCATAGGTTATAGAATACTAAGTTACTAACCTAAGTGGTTGAATGACTAGTGCAGCAGGAGTGACATCTTTGGATGTCAGTGTACTGTCATTCAATGTCACAGCAACACTCCCTCCATTATGCGAATTTCCAGAGTGCTCTTCAGCAGGCTGCACTACCCAATTTTGCAGCTGGATAAATTCCTTGCTTTCTTCAGCAACATGTTCATTTAATATACCATAGGCATTATCTGAGCATCAAGCAGCTCCACATTCCTGCAAAGAGTTCACTACCCATTAGCATCACAACTTGAAAATCTCTATACACCGCCAATAACCAAAAAAGCTCAAAACATAGTCACTTGCCTCAGGAAATGGAGATTCCACAAAGTACCTATTCTTCTTTACCACGAGCATCACTTTGCCATAATTGGCCGTGGAAGCATGTGTGAAATCAATCATTTCCTTAAGCAGCTTTGTCTTTGACAGTTTATTCAAAACAGCTATGATAGTTTCAGTTTCAAGACCAACAGACTCCGCGGCATACAACAAATGAGGGGTCAGGTTGTACTCATGCATTGACTCGGGCCTATAAATCGAAGTTCACACACACAACACTGCTATAATCTGACAAATATAGACCCAGAAAAAAAAAAAAAAAAAAAAAAAAAAAAAAAAAAAAAAAAAAAAAAAAAAAAAAAAAACTTAATGCATAAAAGAAAGAAATGATGTGTTATACTCAAAATTTGATACCTACAAACGTGTTCAGCTATAGCAATGAAAAAATCATCTGCGCAAGCTTGCAAGGCCTATTAGCATGATCCAGTTTGAACTCTAATTTGGTAAAGTCTCTCTTTTTCTCACCTTGAATCAATCAAATTGAATTCAAATCAATGAAAAGAACAACAAAAAATAAAATAAAAATAAAAATCATTATAGTTTATACAAAGAACAATGATGATACCATCGCGGTTATCATCCTCGAGTTCTTCGCCATAATATGTTAAACCCACAACCTCACCATCCACTTCACTCTTACAAAGGAATAAGGTATTGGATAAGTTACCTTTTTCGAACCTTACGCTATCTTGTATAATGAGGAGGAGGTCTTGCATGTCCTTCGGCAGATGCCTCGAGCCCAGCTTTGTGTCCATCCTTGTGCCCCACTGTCCCACAAGGAGGTGTCTTTGATATGCGTTTCAGCCAACCTTCTGCCAGTGCAGGTAACCCAACAGCCTGCTCAGCTTGAACATGGGGTGGGTCGATGCCCGAAGAAGGGCCAATAGACGTACTGTGGGAGGGTGGCTCCTGCTGCATGTCAGGAGGGGTTGGACCAATACCCAGGTCAAAGGATGGAATGGGTGACAGCTCAGGAAATGATCGTGGGGTGGGTGGATGGATGTCAGACCTAGGACATGGTGTAAAGTTGTTGTTCACAACTATGTATTTTGTTGGCTTTTATTCCGTGCCAAATTTGATTGTAATTACTATCAATTGTTTATACCCTGTATTTGTTGTAGGAATTGATGTAAGGGGTGTGTGATAGAGAGTGTGTGAAGACTCAAGCAAATTGGAGGCTGAAGGAATCTCGCGGGTATGTCGCGACTTAGCTTCCCACGAAGTGAAGCATGTGTCTAGCACATGCTGGAATGCGAAGAGTCAGGCCAGGTGGAGACAGCTGTCTCTTGCGAGTATCTCGCGGGTAAGGCCTTCCCACGAGACACCCGCGAGACATGCTGTTTTGCCAGCCTGTACTGACTGACTCACACATTTTGCACCTATCCTATATAAACCCTTATTACCCACAAATGTTGAGGAATGGTTCAGAGAGAAAACCCTAGCCAAACACATTTGGAATTAGAGATTGTCATCCCCACCTTTTTCTATACAATTGCTTGTGGTATCTCCTCAACCCTTCCCTCTCCATTTCCACACCATTGAGAGGTTGATAGCCCAAACACTTACCACACCCTTTGAGAGTGTTGAGTGACGTTTTTGTGCTGCTGGGAGGCTTTGGAAGAAGCCTGGAATGGCAGATGCAACATGGCGCTTGTTGCGGGATCCGGGGTGCTAGACAAGACACGGTTCCGAGAAGCCTTGTTGGAATAGGAGCTTGGAAGGCTTAGGTACATCGGGTAGATTAGGCTTGGAGGGTCTCTTGCTTCCTCATGTATCCCAACTGATTGTCTAGTGGATCGATTTTTGCTTGGAGGGCGGCGGAGAGATTTTTCGCCGAGTTCTTCGGTTTCCTCTTCGAAAACACGTCTCGGTGTTTTCTGTGTTTGCATCCTTCATCCCTACTCTTGTTTAATTCCATTATACTGCTGTGTTGCTTAGTTTATGGATTAGAGTAGCTTACTTGTTCATCCGCTCGCTTTTACACTATTCTGCACCTGGTATTAAAGTTGTGTAAAATCTATCGAGCCATAATTTTAATTGGGGGTCTAAATAGCTCTTGTGTTTTCAACACATTTTCGAGCTTTCACATGGAGGTGGAGTGGGTGAAGGGATGGTGGGGCTAGGGGATGGATGTGGGATGGGTGAAGGGTGAAGGGATGGTGGGGCTAGGTGGTGGATGTGGGGTTGGTGAAGGGATGGTGAGGCTAAGGGATGGATGTGGGGTGGATGGAGAGGGATCCGGGGTAAGGACAACCTGAGGGGTAGCAACAGGCAGACGTGCGACAGGAGCTATGCTTATGCTTGGGGTCTCAATAATGCTTCACCTCTGAGTAGGCGCTGCCGCAAGAGTAGCTGTGTCCTCATTCAGGGCCTCAAGGTCCGAAGGTCGTACACGGCCAATCTCCTGCACTGCATTTAGCACATTAGTAATGTCCTTGTGGTCTTCCGTGCCCATTGGGTGATGGCTCAACAAACGGAGGTATCCTTCAATCTGCACATGGAAAAACCAAGTATATTAGTAATGCAATACCAAATCAACAATGCCTATGAATAATAAAATAAATGTTGGTTCTGCAATTGGTTCTGCTAGCAATTATTGCAAATTATAGGGAGACAAATTATTACCTTTGACTAAATTTAAATTATCTTTTCTATTAAAGATGTAGCTAGCGGATAGCGTAGACATAAATGCTAATTAAAAATTCAAATAAGTGTTAGGGTTTGTGCCCTAAAATTCAATTTATTGGCATGTCATGAATAATTAAGTTATTTAATTGTATGAGACCATTTATGAACTAATGGGACATTATCTTAATCCATGAGATGCATAGTATGTGATTTATGTGAAAAGTCACAGAAAGATATAAATCACAAGTTCTTTGTAAACTCAGAATTTTAGTTCGTAGTCGGTGATGAAATTGGGCGTTTCATCTGCGAAGACTATAACATATCAACTAAGATGATTTATCTTGATCATGGAAGTGGAGACTTCTAGTTGGTATGTTGATATGTTTTAAGAGTTAAGACATATTGAACTGGACCGCTGTGAGATTTATTATTCTCCTAATGACTGTCAAATGAATAATAAAGCTCACGACTTCTATTTACATCAACTCTAAATCCTGAGAGAATAATGGACCTGATCATGAGATGTAGGTTGCTTTGATATATCAGGAGTGAGATCTATAAGTTATGGTCAAAACCTCAGTATGTTGGGCAGCCGCATTTAGTGTTGATGGAACATATATTCTCAAGATGGAATTCATAGTCTCTTAACAGAGATATAAAATATTCCCTTGAGATAAGTTTAATGGGTTTGGTTATTCAGAGTGTTGGGCCCAACCACTTTAGTAAAGAGTTACTAAAGTATATTTATGGAATTGGATTTCATAAATATATAATGAATAACATAAAGGATTAAACCGGGTACTTAAGGATTAAGATGTAGTAATCTTCAAAGTGGCAGTCAATATTAATGACTTTGTATTACTACGAATATTTTAATGAAGGGGTTGATTTGGACTTGTCAAGAGTTGACGGAAAAGCCCAAGGCCCATTGGAGCTAGTGTCTTATTAGTCCCTTTTGGTCCCACTTCAAGCCACAAACTTAAACCCAATTGGAAAGGCCCAAAAGGCCAGCCCAATTAGATAATTGGTTAGATACAAAAAGGGAAAAACGTTCAGAATATTTGTAGTGAGAAACATCATTGTGAAGTGGTGTGTATGTGAGTTTTTGTCACTCTCTAATCACCCTTTTGTTACCGATTGAGAGACCACACATCTTGGGTATCAAGTGGAATTGGAGTGAAGATTAAAAGTCTTCCCGAGAACATTTGATCTTCGATCTTGAAATTCACCGCTTCAAGGTACGATCTCTTGTTCTCGAATTCTGAAATTTACTTAGTACATGTTATCAATATCGAATGAAGTAGATCCATTTAAAACTTATTTTCCGCTGCATTTATCTTTATTTCCAACAATAAGCAGAAAACTAAAAATGATAAAAATAGGAAGAAGAATGTATACCATAACTCTAAAGGCTGAAATAGGAAATATGACCTTAAAACATCTCAAATTAGATTTTTAAATCAACAAAGTTCTCTATAAGGAATCTTAAGCAGACAACAGCTTTAAAAGGGAGGTTTGATGCTAAGCATGCGTTGGACCACATATATCATGTTTTCTAAACAATGGTTTCATGCTAAGAAATACAGTAAGATGTAGAAGACATGGAGAAGTTACCATTAGAATCAATGCAGCATCGAGGACATTGATGAACCTCCGAGTTACCCTTTTGAACCAGTCAAAGTACTCATGCTGTAAAGGCATATCATCAAGCACTGCTTCACAACGCCATTGAAGGCAATTACCCCACTCTGTAATGTGCACAACATGTTTCTGCATCCAATCAACACCGACCTTCCCCCTCAAATCAATGGCATGAAGCACGGTGTCAGCGTCAACATCGCGGGAAATTTCTTGGATCATCCCGAATTGACGAACGACACGATCTAGTGTATGTTTCTCTACTAGGTGGAAACATACAAGTGGCACCGTTGCCGTCCACATGGCCTTCCTTACAACGCACCACGGTGGAAGGTCCTCTAATTCAGCTTCATACAGCTGCCACACCACCTACAATAGCCCAAAAACATGTATGCAACACATTAGGCAACTATGTTTATATTTCAAAGTTCACCAAATGTATATCTTGTTCCTAAACATGTTAAACAAGGCATTTTCGTACCTAGCCTGGCAACATTGAAGCTATTTGCTGGCGATACCTATCCCTGAAGATGTGGGTAGACCTGTTTTTCTTGTTTGGGACCCACAACCACCTACAACAATCAAGAACAAGGGATCAATATCTAGAACTTTCCTACTAAGATAATGTTATGACTAAAACTATAATGTAATCACATATAACTACTAAGATAATCTTATAGATATTTACTCAATTAATAATATCACTAGAGTAAGAAACAGTCCTTATAAGGTAGAGACTTACTTCAGGTACAGTGGACCACGCATTGGAGGACCATAAGCACCCACTAGCGAGCCACACTCAACTGCCTGGCATAGATAGGAGAACCTGGCCCATGTCCAATACTGGACCAACAATAAGCCCCCACCAATCTGACCGGCGTCCTTATCGCTTGCCTTGCATAACTCTCGGTATAACCATGCAAGGCAAGCACTTCCCTAACTGTACCTTCGTGGGTTGCGAAGGTCTTCCAACTGCTGCACCCACATTAGATGCACCCTATTGCCGGATTTGTCCATGAATATTGTGTCTCCCAGTAGCGCTAGGATGTAGCATCGTGTGTACTTATGCAGTTGATCCTCTTCAACATTAAGGGGCAATGGATTAGCAACTTGCTCCAAAAGTCGTTTGATGATAATCCTCTGGCCAGTAAGTTGCTTATGCTGCTCTTGATTTATAGGTTGAAAGCCAAGGAACTCCTGGCACACATTCACCCAATTTTTCTGCGTGCTCCCTGTTATAGCATCACCATCAACAAGAAGCCTAAGAAAAACCTCCACATCCTGCAATATAATGGTGACCTCACCATATGGCATGTGGAAGGTGTGAGTCTCGGGCTGCCATCACTCCACTAAGGCCATTATTAGGCCATGGTCAATCTCTCTTCCCGGTTGCCAAAGGAGTCCTTCCAAACCAAATGCCTTAATGATGTCAACGACTCGATCATCCACCATTGGCCCTCGGTTGGAGAACTCTTCAGTACGGCTATGGTAGGTAAAGGACCCTGGATCTTGCAAAAAACGGAACCATGGATTAACATATGACAGCAAGTGCATGTACATTGTATGAATTAAATGCGTGTACATTCATTAAATCTTTAGTGCTGTGTTTTACCTGCCCATTCCAAATAGCTTCTGACCGATGAGTGGGCTGCAACTTTAACACCGACGTGTCAATAGGGCCAGGCTACGTATGGTTAATCCGTCCAGCATTTGCAGCAACCATATTGTACAAGAATGATAAGCAATTAGCACATAATAGACATGATTGAAAAAAAAAATCTAAGAAATATTCTCAAAAAACAACTACCAATCATCACTCCACTATAATTGACATTTTAAGTCAAACAAAAAGGATTTTTCCGGAATAGATTTATGCTCGAGTCTTTTTCGCTATTGATCGGAAACAAACTTTAACTTGATCATCTTAAACTAGATAACATACCATTCTACACATGGAGATGGACCATAGGCCCCCATTGTATACACAGATTTTACTTCACATATAGAGAGCCTGTTATATTCATCATTTAGTATTGTAGGTCAATCATTTGTCTTGCCCATGATTTTTGAATGGAAAGTAAAAAAAATATGGGCTGACAAAGAATTGAGCTGCAATTCAATCAGTCAATCAATACTCCCTAGTTCTTACTGGATTTGATTTTAGTTTTTTTAAAATAGAAACTATAGAATTTGAGCCTATATGATCGCTCTATAATAATTGTACTACGTTTAACATATGCTTACATACGAAAATGTCGGACCGTGTGCCTTATCGATCCATCCAACAACCAATTGGTGCAGGATGAGGAGGCACAAATCTTTTATAGCATTCGATCGCAAACCAAGCCCATTGGTATTGGAGCGAATTGTGAAATCTCTCACAATCCCTCCCTCACAATGCGGCTCCAACGACTCGAACCTATGACCTTGGCTCTGATACCACTTGTCAGATCGTGCGCCTTACCGATCCATCCAATGGACCAATTGGTGAAGGATGAGGAGGCACAAATCTTTTATAGCATTCGATCGCAAACCAAGCCTATTGGTATTGGAGAGAATTGTGAAATCCCCAACAGAAAAGATTCAACAGTAGTATAAGTGATCATATTATCTAGGTGATCAGTGAAGTGGTTATCTTGGTAGGGGCATTGAGTATTAAAGAGTGACTTAGTACAAAAAATAAGAAAATTAAAATGGACATTTAGCGTAAAATTAAACTACAATTAAAAGTTATGTTGGATTCGATTTGAATTATGATTATATATGATCTTGCCATCAAAGCCAAGCAAAGCAAGATAGCAATGGGTTGATTTAAATCTTTATAGTACTTGCCACAAATTACAATTTCAATGTCAAGGTGGTGGAATCCAATTTGCTTATGGGAGAATAAAGTCACAAGATATACAATCTAAAGCCTAAGCTCATCCAAATGATATATAGTCTATTAAAAAAATGAAAAAAAAAAAAAAAAAAAAAAAAAAAAAAAAATAAAGTTTATTTAAAAAAAAAAAAAAAGATTCCCTGGAGAATAAAGTCACAAGACCTACAAACTACAAAGTAAAATCAACAATACAAAATTGCATAGAAAAAATATGTTGTCAAAGTACCGTGGCAGAAGCCTTGGCCATCAGATGGAGACATGGGAGTCTTCAAGTAGCAATTTTGTATTGTTTACTTCACTCTTAATGCTTGAAAAAAAAAAAATTCTATAGAATTATTTTCCTTGTTATAACTGCTCCTTCCTAAAACTAGTTTTTCAACTCCCTTGCATTAGTCACCAACTCCCTCCCTTCCAAGGATTTCATATTCTAACTCCCATGACCCGTAACAAATTGAATACCGACTGAGTTGTACATGCTAGGTTGCAATTAATTCTATAGCCCTGTGGCAAATACTTCAAAAAAAACCCTACCAACTGACCATATGAATTAATAGATAAGTACCATGGTCAAACAAGGAAAACTAAAAGAAGTTGAAGGCACTGACTATATATAATCTACTAGTACTAGATAGCATCCATCAAAATAATCAAAAACGCCTTCAAAGCCAAATAATTTTTATGATCAACATAAAAATATAACTTCCCAAGAAGATTATACAGAAATTTCATGTCCAAATTGTCATACACAAAATGATTTTTTTAAGCCAATCAATAAAAAGAATATGATCAGTGAAAAGGAATAGAACCAACTTAAGCCAATGATAAAGCATGTTTGATCAGTGAAGAACTCAATTTTACTTATCAAGTTATCATGGCCCATGAGGATGAGGGAGGGTTCCTCACCTGAAAACCTAGATCCCAATTAAGAAAAAGGAAGAAAAAAAGTAAATTCAAGTGTCTCCCCGTCTAGACAGTTTAACATTGTTGCACACAATGAAGTCATTTCTATTTCCTATATCTTGAACATAATCTTCCCAAGGTCAAAGCCAACGAATAACAAGCAATTACTTTATTTTCTTAGTTTTATTTAACTTAACTTCATGTCATCATTTATATTATGAATGATTGAGTCTGTAGGTTTAAACGAATCTTTTAAATAACTAAAATAAAATTCCACCAATTTGATTTCTACCTAATAACCTTTACATTACCTATGAATGAATGCCATCTAATATCATAATTTTTGATTGCTCCACATCAAACCAGCTAATGTCAACAAAATGGCTCTTAAATAAAATTTAAAACAACAATGTTAGACAATACTGATTGTTTGGTTTATTGTTACAAATTAAGTTCACCTTTTTTTTTTGGAGCTAAACATGACATGATTTACATTCATGTTAGACAATACTGATTTTAGAGAAAAAGTATATATATTACTAACATCTTTAAAATCACTAAATCAAAGTATATTTTCTCCAACAAAGGACTAAAATTAAATCCTCAGTAACCTAGCAGGCCAATGTTATTGTAATTGTTAAAAAAAAAAAAGTACTAAATCAGAAGGATGACCAGGCCAAGTATTTGAGCAACGAGTTTAACGTCAGAAAGAAACGGCATTTGATCCCTGCAGTAGCAAGAGAAAATTAATTGAGACTCTCTTATAGAAAGACATTGGGGTATCCTTTTTTTATTCTTATTGAATTAATTATTTGTATTCTTATTGAATTAATTAATTAAATTTTCTTGGTTGTACATTCTTGTTCATGTAGAAAAAAGTATTCTTATTGAATTAATTAATTAAATTTTCTTGATTGTGACATTCTTTCTCACACATTGAAACCAAACTGACCATAGTGAGTTAGAGTCTGTGTGAAACCAACCTGAACTTAGTGAGTTTGAGTCTGTGTGAAACCAACATAACCTTAGTGACCTGACCTTAGTGAGTTTGAGTCTATGTGAAACCAACATGACCTTAGTGAGTTTGAGTTAAGTTTGACTCCCAAAACCCAAACCTTAGTTGATGAATTAATTAATTCAATTTTCTTGAAACCTTTTGAGTTTGATGTATTTGCGTTCAGGTTAATATTTGAAATTACCACATGCCACAATCATATATTAATGATTGAACCTTACTATTTTTATTTTATGTGAGATTTAATCATTTCACTAACTAGGTGAATGTGAAAATGATAACATTTATTAATGATGATTGTTCTTTATCATTAAATCATAATTATATATATATATATTGTATGTTCATATACATATTACATATCATGCATAATATTTTAAACCTTTTGCTAGCATCTTGGTGCTATCTTCAAGAGATTTTTCCTGTAATAACTTAGCGTATATGGGATGGAGAGACTGTATACATCCTTAAGAACAATCAAATACTCGAAGAAGTTTAGATACCTTCCATTGTTAAAAAAAAAATAAAAATAAAAAAATTAAAAAACAAAAAATAAAAGGGAGGGGGGGGGGGGGGAGGGTTCATCCTTTGTGAGGTTTTTGTTATTTAATGAGTATAGTGACACTTGGTTTGTACCCAACAGGCCAACATTGAAAGCATAGAGCAAAAACTCAGTATTCCTTACCTTCTACTAGCTTCGTGAATATTTGGATTAACCACTCCCTTCTGTAAAATAAACTTGTGGACTGTTGTAGTGTTGTCAAAATTGCCAAAGTCCTATGGGAAAAAAGCACCTTTCAAGGGATGCCATTTCTTGGAAATAATTGTTGTCAAACAATTTGTGCCATCCCAATACAATAAATTAAGGCTAGGAATAAAAAGAGAGGAAAATGTTTACACTTTATATTACAGTTAAGCGTAGGTGATCTTTCAATTCTACGAAATATATATATATATATATATATTGTAGTAAGGCAAACTTTGGGCCTTTTCATAACAAGATAAATATTGGTCCCAATTTAAGTATCGGCCCAAATAATGGAGATAAATTCAGTATTGACCAGCCCATTTTTATAATGAACATAAAACCTCACATCATAGGTTAGGCCTAATACCTTTCCAGACCACATGCTGAGGTCATATCCGATACATATCCGAGCAGAGAGAACGAATAAATTAACCAGTGCTTAATTACTAGTATACGTTCTTTCTGCTCTCTCTTCCTCCTCCATTGCCCTTATGGTTGCAGACCATGGATTTTTGGATTTTTGGCTTACACTTCATTTTGCAGGGAAATGTTGTCCCTGCATATGGCATTATGAATGAAAAAAAAAATCCCACTTTTCTTTGTGACAAAAAATAAATCAAGAGTTACAAATCTTAGACGAAATGGCATAACAACAAAATTAATACTGTAAGAGTCGGTAACTTGGTATAGTGATAATTTTCTCACACAGCCCATAAGACAAGACATGATATATTGCCTTTCATTCATATTATTTTCAAACCCTCTAGATTAGGCTATATTTGAGATCTCACCTACAGAGTCTATGAACTACAGCAATTAATCTCTAAGAATTTTCGCCAAGTTTATAGTTTTGGATATTTCAAGTGAACCTAATGGAAACTAACCAATGTTTCAAAGTAACAGATCCAAAAAAGTTACACATGGCGTTATGAATTATTTCCCTATGGTAGTGGAGGTGGAAGAGTACTGGAAGAGAAAGAGAGAGCAAAGAGAACATATACTAGTTTTTGATTTTAGAGATAAGTATGGAATGTCATAAATAAGAGATAATAAATGAGATCTTAATCAGAATATTAGCATTAATGAGTGCCTTTTTTGGATTGTTGGATCTACTTAAATCCAATGGTTTAAAAAATGTGTAACTTAAACCTATTTCATATATATATATATATATATGAGTCATCGTTTTCATATACTCTTATTCCCTATTTACTTTTCTTCTTTTTCATGAATATCATTGGGTGATCTTCCTGAACTTTAATTAGTATATAAATATTGTTTAGTTTACTCTGAATACGTGCAAAAAATAATACTACATTAAAAATTATTAGTTTTGATCATTTTCTAAATTAACCTTGTTGACTTACGCGATAGATCAAGAAAATTTTATCTATACTACTACTGGTAGTATTAGTAATTCTAAATGTGTAATATTAATGAAAAAACGTATAAACCTCAAATTAAAATAAATGAAAAATTACGACATTATAAAAATAATAATAATAAAAAAAAAAAAGCCTCATCGTATGCGCGAAGCATGTGTGATAAGGTTAGTAATATATAATATGTTTGTCTGCCATAGGAAGACAATGTTGTTAGCTGAATTCTTTGATCTAAATTATAGAAACTTTAGGAAGAATTATCAATTATGTTGTTAAATAAAAAATTAAAAAAAAAAAAAAAAAAACTTTAAAGTCCAAATATATAGGGATGATAACTATCACCATTTTTATTCTCATAGGCCTCAAAATCGCACCTACATCGTGGATACGCTTCGTCGTGTGCTTTTGTAGTTTGATATGTTTTAGTTTTGATTTTTCTGGCCACGTGTTTACTTCCTCTCTCCATCAACAAAGATGATTGTTATTGTAATTGAACAACAATTTGTGCTATTCTTCAAAGCATCGCTTGTGTAATCATCAATCTTTTGAATATATTTCACAACTTTGCAAAGTGCAAATTACTGGAAAAGATTGTTAAATAAAAAATTTAAAAAAAAAAAAAAAAGACTTTAAAGTCCAAATATATAGGGATGATAACTATCACCATTTTTATTCTCATAGGCCTCAAAATCGCACCTACATCGTGGATACGCTTCGTCGTGTGCTTTTGTAGTTTGATATGTTTTAGTTTTGATTTTTCTGGCCACGTGTTTACTTCCTCTCTCCATCAACAAAGATGATTGTTATTGTAATTGAACAACAATTTGTGCTATTCTTCAAAGCATCGCTTGTGTAATCATCAATCTTTTGAATATATTTCACAACTTTGCAAAGTGCAAATTACTGGAAAAGTGAGATTAGTAAAGGCAGAAGGGGTAAGGAAACTTTAACATCACGGTGTGAACCCACACTTGGGGAATAATGTTAGAAATACAAACTATTTTACAAATTTTTTTATAAATTGTTGATGTTATGAGTAATTATTAGTGAATGAAAAAGTGATATTAATGGTGGACTCAGATAAAAACCAATAAGAGGTTAGTCACATTAACATTTTGTAAAAATATTTATAAAATAGTTTGTGACTGTAACATTAATAGAAACATGAGACAATTTTCCAAACCTTGATGAATAGTAAATCTAAACAAATGAACAATTAAATCTATGCCCTATGATTATACTAATCGTTCACTTTTATTAATACTACCCCATGTGAGATTCAACTTTCTAACAAAAAAACCATATATATAACTCTTTGTGAATTTTCGATATGTATTTTTGTGTCCTCAAACCTAACAGCACCCATTATGCAGAATATTTTAAATCAATCTAAGATTATACTCTTCTAAAATGGTGTGTGTCTGTGTGTGTGTGTATATATGTGACCATTTATGTTATTTATTGTAATTTATTTCCCTCCAAACCAAAAGCAAACTTAAATAATTATAACTAATTCATTTGTTCAAAATTATTCTTGATGTGTTCTAAAACGAGTTATTTACAAAAAAATTCCAAAAATAGGTTAAAAAAATAAATAAACATATAGCTACTACTAACATGATATACAGGGACGGAACTATTCAAGGGCAGAGGGGGGCCATTGCCACCCTCTCCCCCAACCTTTGAAAAAAAAAATCTTAGTATGTGTATTAACAAAAAGAATTTTAATTCTAGCTCTTAAATTTATATACTTGGCCCCCCTTCCCAAATTTACAAATTGATTCAAGAAATCCAACAACTAGATAACAAGCAATATATATATATATATATAATGTACATTTGGACAAATCATAAATCCGATTTAAACAAAAATAATAACAACAAATTAATTACAAATCCTAGCAAAAAAAAAAAATCCCAAAAACCCAATAACTTTTATCCAATTTCTCCCTCTCTCTTGAGAGCTCTATACCCCTCTCAAATGACTCTACCCTCATAGCTATAGAGACAACTCCTGTGCCACATATTAATTGCTTCATCCACACATTAATTAGATTTTGAAAATATTAAGACATGTCAATTAACTTGCAAAACTCTTGATTATAAAATCCTATTATTAATTTTTTTTCAAAAAAAATATACAAATAATAATTAATAAATTAATATTAATAATGCAACTTTGTCAACCTCTAGGATTAATATTCCAATTTTTTAAAATCTAAGAACAAAGAACTTTGGCCCCCCCTAAGTTTAAATCTTGGTTCCGTCCCTGAATGATATAACTAAATTAATTTTGCATTAAAAGTTTTTTTTTTTTTTTTTGAAAACAAAATGTGTAAAATTCGTTGAAATAGCTACATGAATGTTCTTACAATGGATGAAATTTGTTTGAATGTTATTGTTTAGGGATATTGAAATAGCTACAATGGTTTGGTATAGTTTAATTTTCTTGGTTTATTATATTTGAAAATGAATTCCCAAGAGTTTTGTAGCTATCTTCCTCAAAAAAAAAAAAAAAAGGAGTTTTGTAGCTAAACTAGTTAATACTTCTTGATATTTTCAATATAAATGTTCAAGATTTAAATTCCATCACGCCCAATTATCTAATAAAAATTAGTTAATAGAATTATAGTTGTACTCTTGTACTTGTACCAAAATTAAAAGTTTTAAAAAGTTCTACATATTAGAAAAAATTAAATTAAAAAAATATCACTTTGAACATGATGGTTGGAAAAATAATAATTTAATGGGACCAGAGGATAAAATGCTGGTTGGAAAAATACAAATGCAAATACAGTGAACATCAATGGCTTTAAGATGAATTTTTTTCCCCTCAAAAAAAGATGAATGTTTTATATTTGTTCTCTTTTCTTCTTCTTCTTCTTCTTCTTCTTCTTCTTCTTCTTCTTTTTTTTTTTTTTTTTTTAACATGATAGATTAGAAGTTATTATAACTTTTAGTATTAATTTTATAATGATTACTTTTTATTATAAAATCAAAAAACTAATTAATTTTTAATATAAACGAAGAATTTGCATATTACTTTAGTCGATAATAATTTTTTCTTTCTTTATTTTGAGTAAAAGTCAATAATAAGTTAACCATAGTGCCCCAGCCTTTGGAAATTTCTCACTACTCCCTCCTTCTTTTGGGAAAGTTCTCCACTCCTTTGAATTCACTAACAAACTTTTCAAGTTATGAATAAATTATACCAATCAGCCTTCATCATATAAATATATATATATATACACACACACACAAACACTAAACTAAAGAGATTACTTCTATATATAATTTTGTGGTTTAAATACTCTTGAAAGTTAATGAGTTAACAAGCTATTAGAGATGCATCCAAAACAATCTTGTTCAAAATGAGAAACTGATAATTCATGAGCAAGCAACTTCATTCTCTGAATGGCAAACGTTCAAATTCCAAATAAGCAATGCAGCAATGCATTACCAGTGAGGGAAAATTGATTCATCGTACAATTTTCATTGAAGTTCTATTTCCCCATTATTATGCCAAGGAGTAGGCCATTTCCTTTAGTGAGTATTGTACTGCGTGTTAGGGTGATAACACCTTATCCCAAAAATTTAGGCCTACGGATTTAAACCCAATTATGTTATATATTAATTCTTATCCAACATGATTATGTTATATATTAATTCTTATCCAACATGATTAGTATTATATGATTTGCTTATGCATTAACTTTGATGACAAAGTTCAAAACTAGCATTGTAGAACATTTTACAAAAGCTAATCCGGGTCAAAGTAGATTCATATTAACTCTCACACCCAACATATATTACCAAGTTCAAAACCATGGCTATATTTTGTAAAGTTGAATTTAATCAACTATTTAATTGGCTTTATTCTGTGACCAATTTGTTTGTAATTTAGCACTTAGTAACCCTGTATTTAGGTGGGAAAATTGTAAGGGTAGTGTGTGAGAAGATGTGAAGAAAAGCTCAAGAGTGTGCAAGAAAAACAGAGTCTCGCGGCTAGGACTTGCGGGTGGTTTGCGACTGGCAAGCCGCGAAAGGCAGGCACGTGAGAGGCACACTAGGAAGCTGAAGGGTCGCGCCAGTTGTCACGCTACAGGACAAAAGTTCCAGTCTGGCCAGGCCGTTACGTTGCGACTTAATTTTGCGACTTCGCCAAGCCGCAAGATCAAGTCGCCAACTTGCCCTGTTTGGCAAAAACTGACGTTTTGCATTCCCTTCTCACCCTACTATATATACACCCTTATACCCATCATATTGAGAGAGCTTCTAGAGAGAATTTTGTGAGAAAAAACCCTAGAGAAATACAAGATTGATTCATCCCCAATCTTCATCTAAAGAGACTTTATAAATTCCTCTACTCTCTTCCTCTCCATTGTCATACTCTTGAGAGGTCATTTACCAAACCCTTATCTCACCACACCCACGTCTGTGAGAAGGTCCATTTGGTGCTTTGGGAAGCAGTTTGGAAAGGAACCAATATACATTGGTTGATACTATGGTCAAGTAGCGGAATTCGGGAAGCTAAAGAAGAAATAGGTTCGGCGTAACCTCGTTGGAGCAAGAAACTTGAAGGGTTTAGGTACTTGGGTAGATTAGGCTTGGAGGGTCTTCTGCTGTTCATGTATCTCAACTATATTCTTTAGTGGATTATTTGACCGCTTGGAGGGCGGCGGAGAGGTTTTACGTCGAGGACTTCGGTTTTCTCTTCGATAACACATCGTGTGTTGTCCGTGTGTTTGCATCTCTCTTTCCTTTATCTTTGCTTTATATTTACTGTTGTGGATGTGTTTATATTTGACATAGATTGCTTTATCAATTCCATTAAGCTTGTTATCATATTCCGCACATTAATTGTTTGATAGAAAGCTTGAATTAGTATTTTTGTTTCTGGGGGTCTAAACGTTCAAGGGTATTTTATACCTATTTTGAACTTACATATTTGATGCCCAAACTGATAAACAGCAAAGTAAAACCCAAAAATCCAAAAGCTAAACAGAAAAAACAGTGAGCTCAAGAATAAGCAAAAATTTATTTACGCCAAAAATATGAAACTGGCAAGCAAATAAAATGAAGAATACAGATAAGGAAGGAGCGCCACCGCAAGATAGGTTTTCTCGAAACTGGTGAGTTCAGATGTTCAGTTCACAATTACGTCGTTTTGGCCATTGGCAGCATCACCTTCAGCACCGGTAAGTGGGATATTGTTCTGGCCATAGTTAATATCAGCAAGTGGGACTTCGTTCTGGTGGTCAATGGTAACAGTAGCAGGTTGTCGGGCAGTCCAAATTCAACCGTGGGAGTAGATCAACAAGGTTCACAAGGGACGCAACTACATCATTAATGAGTTCTTGGACGGACACAACTTGCTGAAATCTGAAACAAAATGGATTGTTAGAATAACAGTAAAATTTACACAGCGTCAATAATGGGTTATGGGGAGGAAGAAGTTGAAATACGTTCTCACCCATCATGTGTCATTGAGATTATCTGGTGAAGATCGCGTATTAACCGTAGGAGTAGAACAACAATGCTGACAAGGGTCATAACTACTTCAGAAATGAGTTCTAGGACCAACTCAACTTGTTGAAATCTGTAACAAAAACAGATTGTTAAATTTTTTTTTACATAGCGTCAATAATGGGTTCTAGGATCTAATCCGTTTTTTCAAAATTATTCTTGATGTGTTCTAAAAAGAGTTATTTACAAACAAATTCCAAAAAAAAAGGGTTAAAAAATAAATAAACTTATAGCTACTACTAACATTTATGTAACTAAATTAATTCCGCACTATTTTTTGTTTTTTGTTTTTTTTTTTTTTAATTTTATTTTATAAAACCAGATCCACACTATTATTCATAAACTTTAACTAGTATAAGAGGAAAAAGAAAAGCAGAGCATGACTTGGACTAAAACAATCAGAAAGCCAAACAGTTCAAATTTTCATAACCACAGGAAAATTCAAACTTCCCAAACTCGCTAGCAGAAGGAGAAAGGCCTGGATCCACACTATTATTCATAAACCTAAGCAAGTTTGGAAAAAAAAAAAAAAAATATATATATATATATATAGGGCGTGACTTGCACGAAAACAATCGCAAAAACAAACAGTTCAAATTTTCCTAAGCCCTCAAAAAGTATTGGACTAAAATCACTTTATTCACAGAACATTACAAACCACAATAGATCCACGCAACATAGATTCTGTAAAATGAAAAAAGAAAATGCAAACCTCATACCACGGACAATTCGAGCTACACAATTCAAACAAACCAATGAAAACAGAGCATGAAGCACAGCCCACCATGTTTCAACTTATTTATATTGGAAGCTCCAAGTTATGTAAAAGTAAAACCCACACTGTAGATATTAACATAGCAGTGTTGTTAGTTAAAAACCTGGGAAGTGCGAGGAGTGTGATGATCAGAATGACCAGGCCAAGAACTATTTGAGCAGCAAGTTTGAAATACTTTATCACATGCCAAATGTCTTTAGCTAGCTCAATTGTTTTTTTTTTTTTTTTTTTTTGAGCCCCTGCTCGTAATTATTGAATGGACCCTCATGTACACATATATGTACAAATATATAATTGCACACATTTTTATAAAAGGCTAGACCAAAATCCAGGCAAATACCTCTGGTGAGGTTTATGCCAACCTTCAGAAAGCATGTTATCTTGTCTATGAGTTAAACATTTGAGACAATTTCTTAGGTTCTAAACATTTAAATTCAAAAAATTGATTACATTAAATGTAATTGTTTTAGGAAAAGTAATATAATTTGTATTGTATTGGTCATGCAATTATTTGTTTAAGGAGGAGAAAAAGAGGACGATAGGGTTGAAGGAAGAGAACCCAGAGAATATGGAAAGAGTTTTGCCATGTTTGCTTAAAAAAAGGATTGAAGAGAGCAATTTTGAGTCTTGTATATCGTGATATATAACTCTCTGTGAGTGAGGCCATTTATTGTGGTTTTAGAGGACCGGATGCGTACGTACCACTTTTCATTGTAGGACGTTTTTGCCCCCAATCTCTCAGTTTTGAAAGCTCTATATGAAGATTGTTGGGCTGAAAGCGCTATATGAGAAAAGCTCTGATTGTTGGGTTGAAAGCTCTATATGAAGCTCTGATTGTTTGTCAGAGCCAGAGAATATGGAAAGAGTTTTGCCATGTTTGCTTAAAAAAAAAAGGATTGAAGAGACTCTGTCAGTGAGGCCATATATTGTGGCTTTATAAGACAATATATGAGGTTTTATTTTATTTTATTTTGTAAGCAATATATGAGGTTTTATAAATTATAAGACCTGAGGTTTTATAAGACTGGATGCGTACGTACCACTTTTTATTGTAGGACGTTTTTGCCCTCAATCTGTCAGTTTTGAATGGTTGAAAGCTCTATATGAGAAAAGCTCGGGTTGAAACTCATGAAAGCTCTATATGAGAAAAGCTCTCTCTGCTGATGCATATGAAGCCATGCAGTTTTTGGTCCTTGACTGTGGGTCCTTGAGAAATTGTGGGCCAGGCAGTTCTGTGAATATTTTGACTTTCTTATATTTCGAAATTACCTTTGTCAATGAGTTAGTGCTACAAAGATATATTAACCATTCATATGTGTTATTACTTTCCTGTGGGACTCCATCATTTAACTAATTAACTAGATATTTCTCAAAAAAAAAAAAAAAAAAAAAAGAAAGAAAATGGTGTGGAAAATTTTCCCTTCAGCACACAAAATTTTGTCCTCCCAATTTGGGAGAAAAACTAAGGAAGAAAGATGATATGGGTAATAAATTACACAAATACCCTTATCTTTACACATAGCACGTCTGCACGATCTCCTTTTTTTTTTTTTTTTTGGGTGCCTTGTCTCATTATATTCCACCTTATCTATTGCTATTTGATTACTTATTTATTTATTTGATTCTCAAAAATAATTATTTATTTATTTTTCCCATATATTCCAGAGTTCTTCACAGGGAACGGTTTCTAG
>NW_027069507.1:1352039-1435460 GCF_002906115.3 Quercus suber
CTAATTGACTTGATAATTACAATGGACCCACTCTGCGTTTCTGGGAAGCATTTTGCTGAATATCAGCATTTCTATGGAAAACGCCACGTTTGCTTTGTGGCTTTTTGCTATGGTTTTTTCCCTTTTCGAGAGTATACCATGTTTGCTTCTGGGGCTTTTTCTGAGGAGTTGGGCTAGACTTACACTTAGGCCTGTTTGGTTGGGTGAAAATAGAAAGGATGAAAAAAGAAGAAAGAAAAATATGATAGAAAATAGAATTTTTTCTTCTTTGGTTCAGGAGAAAAAACAAGAGGGAAAAAAATGGTGTGGAAAATTTTCCCTTCGAGCACACAAAATTTTGTCCTCCCAATTTGGGAGAAAAACTAAGGAGAAAAGATGATATGGGTAATAAATTACACAAATACCCTTATCTTTACACATAGCACGTCTGCACGATCTCCTTTTTTTTTTTTTTTTTGGGTGCCTTGTCTCATTATATTCCACCTTATCTATTGCTATTTGATTACTTATTTATTTATTTGATTCTCAAAAATAATTATTTATTTATTTTTCCCATATATTCCAGAGTTCTTCACAGGGTTCTTCATAATTGTAAGTTTTTTTTTTTTTTTACCCAATTTTTGCTTGCTCTCATCAATGGTTTTTATTTATAATTTATACATATTTTTTTCACACTTATTAGACCCTTTGGTATTTTGTTATAACAAGTATATAATAGTCAATTGATATAAACTACATTTTTCATCCTCGCACTTTTCTCTCCAACCAAACAAAGAGTTTTCCACCCTACCACTTTTCCACTCTTCCAACCAAACACACATGAGGGAAAACCAAATCTTTTCTATCCTTTTAATTTTCCATCCTCCCACTTTTCTTCTCCTCCAACCAAACAAAGTCTTAGATTTAAAAATTAGAAAATTCATTTATGATATTCTTCTTCATCAGTGAACCAAGACAATATATGAATATTTATGTGTACTTTTTTGTATACTTATATAGTATCATACTAGTATCTATTTCAAAATTTAGATTTTACACCTTGAAATTTGAGATTGTTTGAATTTTACACCTTGCTATTTTTCAAAATTTGGAATTTATCTCTTAAATTTTAGGGGTGTTTGGATTTTACTCCCCAAAGTTAAGGGGTACTTGAATTTTACATCCTGAAGTTTTAGAATTTAAGGATGTTAAATCCAAATACTCCCAAACTTTAAAGGATAAAATTTAAATTCTAAAACTTCAGGGTGTAAAATCTAAATACCTCAAAGTTTAGAAGGTAAAATTCAAATTTTGAAACTTCAAAGTGTAAAATCTAAATATTTCCAAACTTTAGAGGTATAATTTGCAATTTATCCTACAAACTATTTTACAAAAAAATTTACAAATACTGATGTGGTAAGTGCTTATTGGTAAATGAAAAAGTGACGTTAGTAGTGAGCTTAGATAAAAACTAGTAAGAAGTTGGTCACATTAATAATTTGTAAAAATATTGTAAAATAGTTTATGTATGTAAAATTACTCTTTCACAGTAATAATATTTCCTACAAAAATCAGATGGTACAGAAGAATCTATATTTTTAAAGTCCTTTTCTTTTTCTGAAAATATTAAAACAAACAACGGATCGTAGAGGCAAATAATAATATGCATTTCATTCTTTTTCTCTCTTTATACCGTGACAAAATGACGGAACATTCCCAAAATTTTGTGGTTCTGAATAATAAAAAAAATTATCAATAAATAACAAAAAATATCCAAAATACACGCTCATGTGCGCACATATACAACGATAGAAGCTATATTTGTAGTAATAATAACTCAAATAAAAGCTGATGGAGTTCCATAAAGGTACACTTCTTGGAGTCTTGAATTATTACTGTAAAGTTTACAAAGAAAGCTCACGTATTCAGATCCTCGTTCACAATTACATCGTTATGACCATTGGCAGCTTCAGCTATCAACTTCATCATTAGCATCAGCAAGTGGGATATCGTCCTGGTGGCCATTACCAACAAAAGCAGATTGAGAAAAAACATGAGGGAGAGAGAGAAATTATATTTTATTGAGAAAGAGAGAGAAACTTCATAAAAAAGTATTTTACGTTTTGAGATTGTTGCACATTATATTCTATCGTACATTTGATTTATAGTATTATTTTAATAACTTCTACTCATTCATTGATCTTATTGATCTTCATGCACTTCTATTCATATAGTCATAAATATTCAATATTATGATCGGGTCTGACTATTTTAATCGTTCACTATACTAAGTCGTTATGTGTTAGTTTAACAACGATATATTAACCATTTACTATTTCTATTGCTATCCTATGTGGGACTTTATTTATTTTTTATTTTTTATAGAAATTTTATGTGGAAATTAATTTTTTAAATAACTGAATTATATATTTATAAATATGATAAAATTTAAAATAATGGGAATTATCTATTTGGTTCATGATTATTAGTATTATTTATTATCATATCAGGATTCAAATCCAGGATTACATAAGAATACTCATTCATGTTTTTTTAATATCATATATATACACATATCATGCCTTATATTTTAAATCAATTTGGAGTGTGTTCTGCTCCTCTAAGTTGATATTTGTGAATCATTTAGCTTGCTTTAGTTTAACATCCTCCACAAAACATAATATGTAAATAATTATAAGTGATTTATTTTCTCAAATTAGCCGTGATGTGTTTCTAAGAGATTTATATACAACAATATTATTTTAAAAAATATATATATACATCAAATTCTAAAATTCACACTAAATTAATAAGCCTCTACCAACAATATACAACTTAGTTAATACTTAATACTTCGATAAAATTGCTATTTTTTATCATTTTCTGTAAAAGCAAATACGTATAATTTGACTGTATTTGATGTTCATACATATGACTAGTAAGAGAAGGATGACTTAGTCATGAAGTATGAACCCATTTGATGTTTCTCAAAAAGTTAAAATAATAATAATAATAAGAGGAGGATGACTTAGTCATGAAGTATGAACCCATTGATGTTTCTCAAAAAAAAAAAAAAAAAAAAAAAAAAAAAAAAAAAAAGAAAGACTACCTACAACCATACCAACCTAAGACGCCAACGAAGGGAAAAAAATTTTCTTAAATTTTTTTATTTTTTATTTTTTATTTAGGTCATTTTCCGTTGCATACGGGAATAGTACGTGTCAATTTGTGATTTGTTCGACCATTATTTAAGAGAGAGAGACAGAGAAAAGTGGAATCAGGATGAGCTAACTAGCTAAGCCAAATCCTTTCCTCATACAAACATATAATATAAGGCAACGGTTTCCAGCCTCTCTATGTTGATTCCCTTGAATTTCTGTAAACGTGTGGCTGCCACGTGGTGTTTTTTTTTTCCCTTTGATTTTACGAGAGAAATGAGGAGGAAAACAGCTAGATGAGAAAATGCTAGATGAGAAATGCCATATGTTCTGCCTTTTTTTTTTTTTAGCTTTTCCTTCAATGCGTTTTCTTTATTTTCTCAAATGACTTTTTCACCCTTTTCCTTTAACGTGTTTTCTTTCTTTTATCAACAGTGTATTTATTTATTTATATGTTTTAAAATCAAGTCTCAGCAGTGATTCTTCTTTAAAAAAAAAAAAAAAAAAAAGTCTAAGCAGTGATTTTTGTGTTTAACAGTAGTTTTTTTTTTTTTTTTTTTCCTTTTGAATCAAAGGTAGTTTTTTTTTTTTTTAAAAAAAAAAAAAAAAAAAAAAACCAAATGATGGCCGGCTCCTCTATAAGTGCATATATAAATAATATAATGTAATGTAATAATAAATAAATAAAAGAAATTATTTATTTATATTTCGTAATAGGATATAAGAGTAAATTATCTATTTTTTTTCTATTCCCCTACTTTTCTCCTCAACTAAATAAAAGAATTTTTCATTCCTCCAACCTCCAACCAAACACATAAGGGAAAAATTTTCTATCTTTCAATTTTTCCATTTTTTTACTATTTTTTCTATCCTCTAACTTTTCCATATTCTCAACCAAAAAAAATCATATAAGAAGAGGAGGACGTATCTAATTCATTTTCAATAGTTTAGAAGATTTGGTTAATCAATAATACAATTTATGACCATAACGTACCTCACCCTATATTGTTCTGTGAATGCTTAAATGTTCTATTAAATTGACTTATGAAACTTCATAATATTTTTGTTAATGTATTTTTGAGGTAACAAAAATTTGTTGTGTTACACACTTGCACTAGTATTTGACGATAAGAAACTGTTATATATATATATATAAGATATAAATTTTATCTAACTTAATTTAAGTGTATATGTACGTGTAGACTCCCTCTAGAGACTTGAACCCTAACCTTACCTCCCAAACCCACAAGCACTTATATTTGTAGAGTGATCATACATGCCAAGGTGCCGGTGGTCAATAAGAAAATGTTTTAAGAACACTTTATTGACAAACTATGTTTTTAGTCCATATAACTACTAAATGTGGGATGTCCCATATGCATTATCAAACAACAAACAGATATATTGGTCTTTGATCCATGTAATTTCATAATATATATATATATATATATTTCAAATAGGAGACGTAGATTTGAAAATTGGACATTTGAAAAACTTAGAGATGCTAGGCCAATTGACCTAAATATCACTGGTAATTAAGTGCAGCATTTTCATTGCAACATAAATTTTGTTGTTATACAATAATTGTTTATGGAATTTTTAAAACATGCCAAAATTCTTCAACTCAAGTGGGACATTTTCTGATATTTCTAATGTAGACTCCGAGATTCAAATCTTTCCTCCTTAATTATTGAATCATCATTAAAAAAAAAAAAAATTATGGGAACATTAATTCTAATACATGCACACATATATGTACAAACATATAATAATATGGATAAATTTTAGCTGCAAAATTGATTGTAGTTAAGACTATAACCTTGCTCAATAAAATAAACTTTATTATATATTTTGAAAATCTAACCGTTCAATTGCATGTTCTTTATGTTTTTAATAACATATTAAATTTTGTGTCAATCAGATTTTATTTACTATATAATCTATAGCTTATATAGACCCAATTACAACCATTTGTTGTTTTCTAGAAGGTAAGTTAGGTGTCATATTCAAATTTCTCTGCGTTATTTTATTAATTGAAAATTTAGCAATATTACATTTGGGGCTTTCTAATCTTTATTCATTGGAATGAAAAAAATCAGTCCTTGGCTCATTACCAATGCCCAAAAATCGGATGATTTTATATTGAATTGATCCAGAAACTTCATAAATTGATGTGAATAAAAAATCTTCAGAAGATTTAGTTGCCAATCTCAAGTTTATTTATTGTTCTTCGTAGTTTAGCATGAGCATTTTAATGGTATAGATCAACCACATATATTATTATGGATCTCTTGTTGACTGTGTAACATGAAATATAAGCAATATATTAGCATGTTTACTTTCATATTGTTAAATTTTACATAGGATTTGACTTTGCAATTGGAAGGGTAAAGTGATCTAATGTTCCTTCTTAAACAATTCATTTCTTTCCAAAGATGGCCCAAAAACTTTTTCTACTGATCCACGATCAGAACATTGCATCATTAATATCACCACCACACGTTGCAAGTTGATTAGAAATTTTATGTACTAGGCTAGCATGGGGTGATGGAATTTTTATGTGTTAAGGTGCAAGGTGATTGGAAATTGTTCACACTGCCACTTGAAAATTTCAACATAGGATCACTTGCACAATTTTTCAACTTTTTGTTTGTTTGTTTTTTTTTTTTTTTTTTTTTTTTTTAACACAATTATACAAGAGTTAGAAAGAGTACTAGAGTAGGTAACAAGTTAGAGGATTCATGGCTCATGCTCATAAAAAAAAAAATTATACAAACAAAATTCTTTGCATTTTTCCCATCTCATTCCTCCCCCTCTCAATCAGGGCTCAAGAGTCATTGGCACTATAAATCTTGATAAGAATTCCTTTATAATATCTAATAATTCAATTTTGTTAGGTAAAGTAGTAATAGTGAAAACAAACTATCACTTTTTTTTCCTAATTTTCTTTCCACTATTGTTTTCTTTTCGTGAGGGCATTGCTTCTTCATCCTATATTTCTTTCTAACTTCTAGTGGTTTATTTATGGTTGGCACTANTCTTGTGACTTGGTGAAGATATCTGCAAGTTAATCTTTAGAGAAGACTGAGATCAGCTTGAGAGCACCATGGACAAGATAAAAACGGATAAAATGACAATCGATCTCAATGTGTTTAGTCTGTTCATGGAAGACATCATTGTGAGCAATATGAATAGCACTCTAGTTGTCACAATAAATAGGAGTAGTAGAGGATGTAGACACACCTAAGTCTTTGAGAAGCCATCGTAGCCAAAGGAGCTCAGATGTGGTATCAGTAAGGGCATAATATTCTGCTTCAGTACTAGAGCGGACCATATGAGTTTGTTTCTTACTTTGCCAAGAAATCAGAGAAGAGCCAAGAAGAAAGCAATAACCAGTGGTGGACCTCTGATCAGTGGGATCTCCTGCCCAATCAGCATTAGAAAATGTACAGAAAATAAGAGGAGACTGAGCAGAGTAGAAAACATCATGGAAGAGAGTGCCCTTTAGGTATCAAATAATGCGCAGAACAGCAGCATAGTGAGTCGATCGGGGTGCAGACAGATACTGGCCCACCTGGTAAACAGTATAGGAAATGCCTGGACGAGTAACAATGAGATAAACTAAGCTGCCAACCAAGCGTCTATAAAGAGAGGGATTAGACAATGGTTTCCCCCCTGAGGGAGTCAGATATTAAGCTCAATTGAAGTGTTAACAGTCTTGCTATCAGTGAGTCTAGCTCAAGACAAGAGTTCAGAGGCATACTTGGCTTGAGTAATATAAAGTCCATCTGTAGAATGAGTGATTTCAAGACCCAAGAAGTAGCTGAGATGTCCAAGATCTTTCATCTCAAACTGCTGACTGAGAAAAGTCTTGAGTTCTTGAATGCCACTGAGGTCATCACCAATTATGATCATATCATCCACATATAGGAGAAGTTAAATAGTGCCTTTGTCAGTGCGATGAAGAAATAAAGCAGAATCATAATGACTGGCCATGTAACCCAAGTGAGAGATGGTAGAGCTGAATTTGGCAAACCAAGCTCATGGAGCTTGTTTAAGGCCATAAAGTGCATGTCGAAGATGACAAACCTTGTTTAAGTCAATAGAGAGACCAGGAGGAGGTTACATTTACACTTCTTCACTTAAATCCCCATTAAGGAATGCATTTTTGACATCCATCTGAAAAATGTCACATTTACTGGCAGTCGCAACAGCTAAGAGGGCACGAACAGATGAGATACGAGCAACCGGAGCAAAGGTCTCTTCATAATCAGAGCCACCTTCTTGTGGCCATGGTTTTCTGTCCTTGCGGTATATTTAAGAGCAATCTTTGTCTTCCTCAGTGTTTCTTCATTGCATTCATCTTCTTTGGCTTCTTATTGCTGCCGTTCAAACTCTCGAGTATAGTCATGCTACCGTTAGAAGTCGCATCAACATTGCAAGACCATTACCTTCCTCAAACTATCATCACAGAGCCAAACTTCATTGAAGGAATCTTCTCAACGTTATCAAATCTCAAGATTTTATCAAGCTTCCATCTTGAGTTTGAGAGGGGGTGTTAGAGATATATTAGCTCATTAGCATAGGCCCAAGTCTAATTCTACTTTGTGTGTAAGCCAAGTCTTCTACTTATACTAGAAGTCTATTAGTCTAGGGTTTAGTCTACTATATATACACATGTTATGATTCTTTGTAACACAGGATTTGTATTACACTCTAATATATTATTGATGTAACCTTTTAGGGTTTCCTCCGTGGATGTAAGCCTATAGGCTGAACCACATGACTCTCGTGTGTTATTGTATTCTATACTTTATGCTTTCACTTCTGCATCTACACTAGCATATTCAAAATGGTGTATCAATGCTAATATTTAACACTGATGTTCGTTATTATTTTTTAAACCTCTTATTTACATAAAAATATATGGCTAGAAATTTTATTTATTATTGTTAGTTACCACCAAAAAACATTTATACCCTTGCTGTACACTATCCTAGGTTTTTGATGGTTGATTGGTTGGCTTGCTATATCTTATTGTATCTTATCCTTATCCTATGTATTTATTGCACTTTCCAACTGTGGTATGAATATTATGTGGAATTTCTGTGAATATAAATGTTGTACAACTTGTGATTGACAATTGTCTCAGAGTTAATTTATATAGTGTATAATTACCAGCTTTGAGTAACTTGCTACTTGAAAAATAAAATAAAATAAAATAAAAAATAAGGCCCTCCCGGTCCTGTGAGATGGGGGGGGGGGGGGGGGGGGGGTGGCTTTTAAAAACCTAAAAACTAAATCTTATGCCTGATTATTTGTTTCATTGGTGCCATTTCCCTATGTTCCTTTTCTATAAAGATGCACTCCTGTTTGGTGAATGCATAGACACGTGCATGCCATGTTGTGTTCCTGGTTTACCTGTTCCCTTTCATTGAAAGAATTTTTTTATAATAAATAAATGGATTTATCTAGTCTACAAATGATTTGGCTTCAATGAGTTTTGCCTGTTCTACTTTGCAGGTCCAAGATTTGAAGGAAATTGATTTGGAGTTAAAGTTGATTTTAGAAATGTATAGACGTGAATCCACTGATTCAAGGTTAGAGAATTTGCATATTTATTTTTTTCCTCTTAGTTCACATTTCTTCTTGATTAGTTTTTCTTAGTTCACGTTTCTTTTTGATAAGTTATTTTTAGCTCACTTTCTAATTTGATGTATTTGCTAAAGCTTTGTGCAAAGCTGTTTTGATTGTCCTAAGGACTCTTTCTTTTTTATAAGTAATAAAGATTTATTGATATCAAAAAAGGAGACACCCAAGTACACAAGGAGTATATAGGGACTCTATTCCGAGGACTCTTTCTGCAATCTTCTAATTTATACATATGCATTGTGTGTGCGTGTTTGCACTCTTTCTGCAATCCTCTTACACGTATACACGTGTTTGTGTGTGTGCTTGCAAAAATTGCTTTTATGTTAGAATTAAAGTAAAATCAACCGCTGAATATCCTGAATTTCATAGGAGTGTGTTTGGATGGTTTTATTTTGTTTAAAATGTATAAAAGTACAGCTGTTCCTAGACTAGGTTTTGCACATAGGCTTACTTGAAACTGGTGGAAGCACTTCATTCTGCTTAAATTAGGTTTTGCACATTCAACTTAATTGTCATACCTAGCATGTGATAATGGGAACTGTAGACATCAAAACTTTATGATGTATTTACAACCGTCCGATTGTTCATGATAAAATATTTGTGATCAAATTAATCTCCAATTGATGATGTAGACGATCAGCGAATGAAATCAAGCCACGTGGCAAAATCAAATGAAGAAAGCTATATGGCAGTGTCAGAAGAAAAGACCTATATGGAAAGTTCTTATTAAATGAAATACCAAATTAAATTCATAATTCAACTCTCAATAAATGCTGAGAGAAAATTTCAAATTAAATACTATTGAGTTGCCTATAAATAGAGGCTTCTCATATGAGAAAAGGAGAAAGTTAGAGAGAAAAACCCTACTGACACTCTGCCAAAATAGAGAGTCATCTCTAAGTCCAAAAGAGCACCCTTGCTCCCTCAAAATCAAGGCTCATTTCTAATCCTTCAAATCAAAGTAGAGATTTTCCTTCAATTAAGTTCGAGATCAAGCCAACGGCCCTCAACTTCAAATCAAAACTCAAGTACATCCAATCACACGTCCACCTTGGAGACATCAAAGTACGATTCAAGATCAAGGTTCATAGCCCTTCGAATTGTAAAGTTACTTGGAGATCGAATCAGAGGAGTTTTATTGTATTCTTTCATTGTAAAGAGTCATACAAAGAATTGTACTTACATATATACAAATCAAATACAAGTTGATTATTTGTTATGCTATTTTGTGATCGTGTGATTTATCTTTTACGAAAATTGTGTGTACAAATTTCTGACACGCCCGGTGGGACCTCTCTGCCTCTCATCTCTTTCTCCATCCTAGAAATCTTCAAGTCTCCAATCTACCAAGATCAATGGCCTCGAAGAAGTCTCAGATGCCCAAGAATACTACCAAGAGCGTTGGAGGGTCAATAAGCAGCAGTACTTCTACAGGTCTCATGACTCGAAACAAAGCTAAAGCAATGGAACTCTTCACATCACAAAAAGCCGATGGGAAAGCTCCTATGACATTGCTCGTCAATGCCTCGACTCAACCAAAGACATTCATCTCCTTGAGCACTTTTGGGGTAGGAAAGCACACCATCGCTGAGAAGGAAAATTCAACATTCCCTCTAGAAGACTTAGTCACAAGGGGCAAAACATCCTACTCTGCATTAAAAACTAAGTCAAGCACTACTTCATGTCTAGGTTCTTCCCCAGGATCCTCTCAAGAGGTTACCTTTTCAATCTTCTCGGGAAGCTCATCTCGTACGATATTCATGTCGGCCATGATGACAGAGACTACTACCGTTGATGAAAAGATAGCTGAAATGGAACGTGCCATCGCTAAACTCACCAAGACTGTGAAGGAGAAGGACCTTCAAATCGCCACCCTTATGAGCAAGCTTGAGGTTCAGAATCGAGGGGAGTCTAGCAATGGCCAATCTCAAACTCAACAACATATGTTGCAAGGGGCCCATACATCCTCCCCAAAGAAGGCTAACAACTAACACGAAAGCTCTACCTTCGTCACTTCTCTATCAGTCCAGCAATTGCAAGACATGATAGCAAATACTATTCGAGCTCAATATGGTGGCGCACCTCAGAGTTCTCTTATGTACTCAAAGCCATACATAGAGAGGGTTGACAACTTACGAATGCCTGCAGGTTATCAACCTCCTAAGTTTCAACAATTTGACGGGAAGGGAAATTCCAAACAACACATTGCCCACTTCGTTGAAACTTGTAACAATGCTGGCACAGAAGGAGATCTCCTTGTGAAACAGTTTGTCCGCTCCCTTCGAGGGAATGCCTTCGATTGGTACACTGATCTTGAGCCTAAGTCCATTGACAGTTGGGAGCAAATGGAAAGAGAGTTTTGAATTGCTATCACAGTACTCGTCGCACAATGAGCATGATGGAACTAACAAACTTGAGGCAATGGAAGGATGAACCTGTCGTCAACTACATTAACCGTTAGCGTTCCCTAAGCCTTGATTGCAAAGATCGTCTTTCAGAAGCATCTGGAGTGGCAATGTGCATCCAAGGTATGCATTAGGGACTACTTTACAACCTCCAGGGAATCAAGCCTCGCACCTTTGAAGAACTTGCTACTCAAGCACATGAAATGGAGCTTAGCCTGTCTAGCCATGGAGAAAAAGGCCTACCCATTGATAAAGATACGAAAAGAGGTGACAAGTATTCCAAGTCTACTGTTGAGGAGTCTCTTGCCATCACTACAAAGCCTATTCATTACAAGAAGAACGCAAGTCTACCACAAGAAAAGGAACGGCGTCGACCCACCTTAAAAGAGATGGAAGAAAGGACATATCCTTTTCTAGACTCTAATGTTTCAGGAATGCTTGATGACCTCCTAGAAAAGAAGATAATTAAGCTACCAGAATGCAAAAGACCAGAAGAAATGGATCACACCGATGATCCAAAGTACTGCAAATACCATCGAGTTGTAAGTCACCCAGTGGAGAAATGCTTTGTTTTGAAAGATATCATCATAAGGCTTGCAAAGGAGGGTAAAATCCTCTTGGACCTGGATGAAATGGTTGAGTCGAACTATACCGCGTTCACCGCTACATCCCCAGCTCTAATAAAATCACAAACTCCACCAAAGACATGGTCACCTTTAGCTTCAACACTGGGGGCATCTGACAAGCATATTCAATTTGGAACAATTGAGCCGTTTCACATGCCATGCTCAGACCCACTGAATGAAGCTGAAATAAAAGGCAAGCGGATGAATGAAGATGAGAGTTGGGCTTTTGTAACTCGAAAGAAATCTAGGAAGAAATGCAACCCAAAGTCATAAATAATCCACACAGAAGAGCAATATCAAAAGAACAATCCTAGAGGGCCTCACGAAAAGGTGATAAGGAATCCAAGCAAAGAAGTTCATGACGACAAATTGTTGCAACAAAGAAGCAACTCTCCAATCACCCTTCATGATTTCTTCCCCAAAAGTTATTTCAAGACGAGGACTGATGGCTTGAGAGTTGAAAAGTCGGAAGCATGTGATGAAAAGCCTCAAGATCAAACTTCCAAAGCATTCAGCAAAAGACCTCGTCCATATCCTTCTCAAGTAGGAGATTTGGCACTCACAACACAACGACCATTGAATATGTTGTCCAAGAAGTCTGCATTGAAATGGGGTGGTCCATATGTTGTCCAAGAAGTTCACGGCAATGGTACCTACCAAATAGATGACAAAGATGGGCAAATGGTTAGTCCCATAAAAGCAAAACGTCACTAAGTTTGAAAATATGATGTGCTCCTCGGTAAGAGCTTAAACTGCCCACTAAAAAAAATCCCGCTAGGTTGAAAACCTTGAAAGAGGCGGCCTAAAAAAAAAAAAAAAAACTTGAACTATGTTTTGACTTGATCCCTTATTGGGTACGTAGGCAACTTGGCCTCACTTGCTAAGTTCAGTCACAAATACATTTAAAAAAAAAATTAAATCAAATTACCACATGAGTATACCAAGGGCAGGTGCACAAGCAAAGTCTAGGTCAGCTGTTGGACATGCCAGTGATGTCGAAGGAGCAAGCTAGTCAGACGAGTAATTTACAAGGGGGTGCTCATGATCCAAGTGATGGGAATAAACACCAGAAGATCTACTTGATTAGTCGATCCAATCGCTTGAAGAAAGATAAAGCATATAGATATTGCAATCCAAGTGAAAGAAAAAGCAAAACATCTACTTGACCACGATCGTTTGAAAATATCAAGCAAGTGGAGCTCGAGACCCAGGTAAAGACGAGCACCAAGAGACGCTGCTAATAGGCTTCCAGAACGACTCTCTTCTCCGCAGGTTGGTCCATAGAATTCAAGAGAGCAATGAATTGGCTTCTTATTTGATTAGTGGAAAAAGATGATCGTGTTTGAACGTACTTGATCGCAGCCACTTGAAAATAATCAAGCTTGTAGAGGTTAAGATCCAAGTCAAAGCGAGCGTTCACAGTCAATCATGTTGCTTGGTCCAAATGACTTTTCACATCTGACTATACACATGCCCACCATCTAAGTGTAAAAGCCATGCATTAATATTCTTAACTTCTAGTTATTAGGTGTGGCATTGGAGTGGTAAATTTGGGAGCCATGTGTCCGTGTGATGCTAAGGCTTTAGGCCATGTGTTCACTGCTCCAAGGTTATCACATGCAACATTGGTGATAAAGGCCACAAGGCCAGAACGTTATAGTCACGTAGAAGCAAAAGGAGACAATTAACAGACTAGTGCTTGTTCTTACTTGGTGTCCACTTCGAGTGAATTCGAATCAACACAAGTCGATTGCTTTTGGAGCTTCAAGGACAGCGCAACTCCTCCTTTAACTCTACGTATGCAAATAATCAACATGAAAACACGCGGCTCATAAGGACGTGGTAGGAGTGCCCAAAATCAAATGTAGTGCATCACAAACTCGCGATGTGGAAACTAAAGAGCTTTAGACGACCTTTACTCTTGGGCATGGGTAAGGATAAGCAAACAAAGCTCACACAGATAGCCGGGAAACAAAGGTAGTCTGATGTCAATACAAGCGAAAGAGAGTGACTGGTTCTTGAACCCGATGTTAAAGAAGAAGAACTGAGCACTTCAACTTACTTCTCTTGTGCTAACGCGTGAAGGAGGTTCGGACATGAAGCGGAGATCTCACTACGGTAGCGCCTCTAAGAGAAGACAATTGGTGTTTGTATCTAGCGACAACAGCTGCGAGATGAAGAACGAAACACACGAAGGAAGCTACACAAATAGTCGCAAGATGGAAGCAGTGAGAGGGTTACGCCAACAAAGCTTACATGCCGATAGCCAAAAGATGAAGGCAGTGAGATGGCTAAGCAGATGAAGCTCTCAGAGACAGCAAGAGGACCATCAATGCTTGAATCCTTTGAATGCTAAGTCGAAGATTAGAACCCCATAACTCGTTCTGGACGACGGCGCGGAGGACGTTGACTCACAATAGAGGGCGGCTGCAACAAGGTCTAAGTTGAAGCTGCTGGTACTTCAATCCGCAAGGTGTTGAAAGAAGAAGAGCGTAGTTCAGAGATGAAACAGAGACCTCACTGCAGTATCACCTCCAAGAAATGACAATTGGTGCTTCAATCCATATGTGGCTATCTCTATGCTCCTGCGCCAATAGTTGCAAGGTGGAGACGATGAATGCACGAACAAAGCTACACACCCATGGTTGTGGAATAAGGGCAGCAAGGGTAATCCGTTGGATGCTAAGATGAAGCATACTTGATGGCAGTCACTTGGAGAAGACGAAGCTCGTAGAAGTCACAACTTGAGCAAACATTGAAATGTCACAAGTCGGGCAAAGAGTTGGCAAGCCTGAATCACCTGACACACCTAATAACAAACCACAAACCAAAGAAAATGATGAATACTGATGATGCTGAAATCGTCAGTCGAGATGTTTGTCCAGATAAAGATCGTCCACTACTTGTATTAGCCCTGTGATACAACAAAATAGAAAAAGAAAGAATCACCGGGGGGGGGGGAGTGGACCATGAACAAGTCCTATTCGCTCTCCTTTGCCTAATGGGCTTTTCCTTTCACTAGTGCATCATCCATGGGTCTCCATGTGCTGACCTCGCACATTTTTTATCCTTCATGAAAACCTCGCACTTCACCATTGTCTAGCACTATTGGCAATAATACTCCTTTGTTGGGCTTTTTCCAAGATCATTTGTGCAAGTTTCATGAGCTTGCTTAGTGCAATATACCATCCCTGCTCCAACTGCAAAAGGGACCACTGCATGGGCTCTAATACAACTTGTTGGGAAGATAAGCACATTGGGGAGCTTTCTTGAGTAATTAATATAACATATACAGACACACTTTAACCCATAAGGTCTAATCCCAATGGGTATATACTCAATTATGTTATACTAACCACTCATTCTTCTCATCATTATTCAATGTAGAACTTCACTTATACATGTACACTCAACAAGTTTAAGGTCAGAAAAAAGCAACATTTATTCCCTACAATAATGTACAAGAGGAAATTAATTCAATTAATCATTACTGGAAGCAACAAAAATATTATTAGAAAAATTATTAATAAAACATTTTCAAGAAGGTTATTTTGGTTTTATGTGGTGCGTTTGTATGCTCTATTTAGGAGACATTTTCATATAAGCCCAATTTCCCCTAAATAGAGCATTAGGCTATTTAACTTCCCTCACTCCATATTTAGAGACGTGTCGGGCTTCCTACTCGCTATTAAGTTGGTCTAGGTTGGCTTAATGGTCTGGACTCTGGAGCTCCCACTTGAAACTGGTTTTGTTTTTACTTGTTATGTTCTATGAGCAACCAATAACCATAGAGTTCTCAATATTTTAATAGATTTAATTTTGGCCATAGATTCCCTACTTTTGCCGACTTCCGCATTTAGCATTTCATTCTCTTAGGACAACCTCATTGTTTCAATTTTGTTTTAAGGCGGATTTTTTAAATAGGATTTCTAACTTGCCTCCATTTTATTAATTGTTCTTATTATCATGTTAAGACATTAATCGGTTTTTGGTGTAGATGGTGCTCGAACCCTAGATCTCTTATTCGATGATAAGATATTTTATCAGTTGAATTATTTGAAACTCACGTCTATATTGTATATTTAGTATTTCTAATCAAGTGTTTTTTATAATTAAAAAAAAAATACTTATGTTGAGACTATTTATCTTTTTTTTTTTCTTTTCTTTTCTTTTGGTGATAATAAACCAAGCTTCATTAGGACTAAACTGGAACAATACAATTCAATGTATCCCTCTTGATCACACATAGAAAATGATTAGCTAAAGCCACATAATTTACAAAACCATTCTAGTGTAACAACAATATATTAACCATTCACTCTTACTTTGCCATATGTGGAAATTTATCTTTTAACTCACTAGATAGCTTACTTTTGAATATATAATTATATATGCACATACAATAGAATTTCAAAATTATATTCACAAGTTTTTTTCTTTATTGTTAAACAAATATTACATATGAATATTTATATATATCCTTTTGTATACTCTATATTATTATTTATAACATATCATTTATAATATTTTAAATCAATTTAGGATTGTGCTTTGCTCCTTTAAAGTGGTATTTGTGAACTATTTAGCTTGCGAGATTGAAAGGACTGAAGGACTAAGCTTCACTCCATAACGTAATGCATGATTGTTCTTGGAAAAATTGTATTGTTTGTATTATATTGATCAATGCAATAATGTGTAATTTTTATTAATAACCTAAAGTACATCATATAAAAAATTATGCCTATGTTTATTATCAGGCCTTTTCTCACCACCACCACCATCACCACCACCACCACAATTACCATTTACTCTTCTTTTAACATATATAAATATATACGTTTTTTACTTATTTATATAATTTTTAATATATATACACCAATCAAATCATTACTGCATTAAAAATTATTAGTCTTGATCATTTTCTAAAATTATCCTTGTTGGCTTTACATGATAGGTTAAGAAATTAAATCGTATAATACGTTTGTCTGTCATAGGTATACACTTGACAATGACAACGGTAGAAGTTGAATTCCATGGGTGTACTTGTACAAAATCTTTTGGAAAGAATTATCATTTATTTATTTTATTAAATTAAAAAAGAAAGTAATGAATATTAAATATCACAAATTACATTCTCGCAATTAGCCTCAAAATCTCACTTGTGTAACATTTGGGACACCCCTGGCTTGTTATTCACTAACGAATTGGAGCGAACTTGGTTTGGTGCTTCGGTATAATTCGATATGTTTTAGTTTTTATGTTGTTGGATACATGTTTTTACTTCCACTTCAGTCTCCACCAACAAAGATGATAGTTGTAATTGATTAACAATTTGTACGCAATTCTTCAAGCATCATTTGTGAAAATTTTTTACAGTCTTTTTTTTTTTTCTTGAGAGGATATATTCCACAATTTTTTTTATAGGAATATATTTCACAACTTAATGTAGGGTAAAGCAAACTATCCAGATTCCTGACACTTTCCTAAGCTCTCATTTTTCTTAAAATGAAGGCGGAGAGGGACGTGAGACAATTTGCCAAATCTATACTTATATGTACTTTTATTATATTAATCGTCTACTACTATTATTACTATCCCAGGTGAGATTTGACTTTCTATAACAAGCCACATGGAGTAATCTCATTCCTTGCATTTTTTTTCCATCTCATTCCTCCTGCTCTCAATTAGGCCACAAGAGTCAGCTTACAATGTTTTTTTTTTTTTTTTTTTTTTTTTGTACAAGATAGTAATTCTACTCTAGCCTAATCTAAGTATATATGTGTGTGAAGTTTTCTTCTAGAGACTTGAACCTCGACTTTAAGCCCCCATATTCCATAAGCACTTATACTTATGGAGTGACCATCACACCAACTGTTCACAGTGATGAGTCAACTTACACTAAATCTTGATGAGAATTCCCATATAATCTCTAATAATTCTATTTTGTTAGCTAAAGCAGTGATAGTGAAAGAAAAAAGCTATCACTTTTTTTTTTTTTTTTTTTTTTTTTTGTTGATGAGTTCCAGTTAGTTTAATTGGTAAAGTCTCTAAGGGTTGAATAAGAGATCTAGAGTTCAATTCATTGATTGACCTTGTCTATACCAAAATCCGATTGACCTCTTGATTTGATAAGAAAGAGTTACTATTAGAAGTAGACTTCATAGGTTAAAACTCGCTTTAAAAAAAAAAAAAAAAAAAACTATAACTTTTTTTTTTCTAATTTTCTTTCCCACTATTTTATTTTTTTATTTATTAAGCCAACCCATCATCAGAGCATTACTTCTTTATCCATTATTTCTTTCTAGTTTCTAGTGGTTTATTTATAACTGGCACTAAAATACGTAAAAAGTATTTTCCTTTACTAGGGTAGTTATTTTTTTTTTTTCAAATTGGCAATTAACTGATTGGAATAGCGTCTAGGAAAAAAAAAAAAATCTCTAATCCGGGATTAGAAAACAACTAAGAACCATTTCCCCAAATTTAAAAAAAAAAAAAAAAAAAGAAGTGAAATTGACTTATCCATGTTGATTTGGAGCTTTTATAAAAATCCATCCAAATCGATACCTTTTTGTTTGTGAGCCCAAAATGAAAGATTTTGTTTTGGCGGCCCAAAACATTTTCCCTAACCGGCCACTAGAAAGAAAAAGGCCCCAAACCGCATTATTATTCATAAACCTCAACACGTTTTGGAGAAAAACAGAGTGTGACTTTGCATGAGAACAATTTACCTATTTTATCACACTATTTTATAACACCCAACATTAATAGTTATATTTTTTTAACACTTTACTTAATTTTTTATTTATTCTTTCTTTATTCATCTCTCTACTCTCTCTCTTCTTTGAAGTGAACTAGCAAGAACAACAATCAAACACCCACCGCCACTGCCAGTAAAACCAGCTGCCACAACCCATGGCTAAAAATTCATTTGTCCCAAAAAAAATTCCACATCGAACCCACCAAAACCACCACAAATATAATTTAAAAAAAAAAAAAAACCACCAACCACACCACCACCGACCACCACCACATCATAACCCAACAACCCAAATAAACCAAAAGCCATGAACCCAGCCAAAACCAGATCCACAGCATGACCCACCAAATCCACGATAGCCCAAGATAGCCCACCACTGCTGCATGTCCTTAACCCACAATTCACAGCCACCAAACCCGACCCACCACCAACATCACAAAATCGACCTCGGATCCACCAAGAATGACTTGAACAATATGCTCATAGTCACAGCACTGAACATAGCCTTTGCATCCTCCGAACAAAAATTCAAAATCTTTGACAACCAACCACTCTTCTGATCAAACTTCGATTCCACCACCGCCATCTTCATCGTTATCATTATTGTTGTCAATGAAGTTGATGATGTCAAGAGAAAGGAGGAAGAAAGAAAGGAAAAAAAAAATGAAAGGAAGAAGATTGAAATGGTGAAGAGAAATAGGAAAAAGAGAAAATTGTGAAGAGAGAGAAAAGGGTATACATTTTTTTTTTAAGGGTATTCAATTAAAAGGAGAAAAAGGTGAAATAAAATATTATTTTTTGGGTTCAACTAAGAGCTACAGTGATCTGCCATAGATGGCAGATTACTGTAGCTCAGTTGGTAAATATTTACCAATTAATAAATATAAGTATATAACCAAGCTAATAAAGTTGCGAGATTGAAAGGACTGAAGGACTAAGCTTCACCCGGTACGTAGTGCATGATTGTTCTTGGGAAAATTGTATAGTTTGTATTGTATTGGGCAATACAATAATATGTGTAATTTTCATTGATAACCTAAAGTATAGCGTATATATAAAAATTATGCTTATGATTATTATCAGCCCTTTACTGATCACCAGTTCACCACCACTTTGACTACCACCACAATCACCATTTACTCTTCTTTTAACATATACCAATCAATTAAGTATACAGTTACTACTTACTATATAGCTAGTAACGATACATAATTAAATCATATCGCATTAAATTATTATTTTTGATCATTTTTTTAAAATAATCCTTGTTGGCCTACATGATAGATTAAGAAATTAAATCATTTTTATCAAAAAAAGAAAAGAAAGAAAAAGAAATTAAATTATATAATATGTTTGGTGCCATAGGTGTCGATAATGACAAAGGTAAAAGTTGAATTGGGTGAAATTATAAAAATCTTTCGGAAAGAATTATCATTTATGCTTTTTTTATTTAATAAAAATGATTATTAAATATCACACTTTACATTCACGTAAGCCTAAAATCGCACTTGTTTAACATTTGGACACCCTCGGGGTTGTTATTCACTAATGAATTGAAGCGAACTTGGTACGGTGCTTCGGTAGTTGGATTTGTTTTAGTTTTTATATGTTATTGGGTACATGTTTTTATGTTGTTATTCACCAACAAAGATCACAGTTGTAATTGATTAACAATTTGTACGCAATTCTTCAAGCATCATTTGTGTAATCATCAAACTTTGCATATCTTTCACAGCGTTTTTTTTTTTTTTTTTTTTTTTTTTGAGGGAATTTTTCAAAACTTAATGTAGGGTAAAGCAAACTATCCGGATTCCGGATTTTGGACACTTCCCTAGGCTCTCATTTTTCGACATTTTCAATCTGTACCTATATGTGTAAAGTTGTAATTTATTTTTTTTTTTTTTTTTTCCTGTTGTAATTACTTTAATTTTGTTCCTCGTATTTTGTGGGATTTTATTGTATTGGGTTTAGTAATAAGTTGGTGAAGACTCAAGCTTAATTGAAGATCAGTGCATTTCGTGACTAGCTCGCGAGAAGTTCGCGAGAAGGTTTCGTGCGAAAAGGACTGTGAGGAGCACATATGGAAGCTAAAGAGTTGTGCCAGATTGTTGTTTTCGCAAGTGTTTCACGGGTAAGGCTATCCCGAGGTAGTCGCGAAAATTCTGCTTGGAAGATTTTTGAGAGTGACTTTCTTACCCTTCACCCATACTATAGATACCGTCATTCACAATGTAAAGGGACCATTCATAGAGAAAAATCCTAGATAGGTTTTCTACAACACACACACCCTCTTTTAGAGAGAGAGCTACTCATTCCTTGTATTTTGAGGGATTTTATTGTATTGGGTTTAGTATAAGTGGAGAGACTCCAAGTTTTAATGAAAGATCAGATGCATTTAGTTGATTGCTTAGGCGAGAAGTTCGCGAGAAGGTTTCGTGCGAAAGGACATGTGAGGAGTACCATGACTGGTAAGAAGAAGGGGCTAAAGAGNATTTTTTTTCACAGCTTTTTTTTTTTTTTTTTTTTTTTTTTTTTTGAGGGAATAGATTTCAAAACTTAATGTAGGGTAAAGCAAACTATCCGGATTCCGGATTTTGGACACTTCCCTAGGCTCTCATTTTTCGGACATTTTCCAAATCTGTACCTATATGTGTAAAGTTGTAATTTACAACTATGTTTTTATGTTGGCTTTATTCCATGACAAAAAGTGTTGTAATTACTTTAATTTTGTTCCTCGTATTTTGTGGGATTTTATTGTATTGGGTTTAGTAATAAGTTGGTGAAGACTCAAGCTTAATTGAAGATCAGTGCATTTCGTGACTAGCTCGCGAGAAGTTCGCGAGAAGGTTTCGTGCGAAAAGGACATGTGAGGAGCACATGACTGGAAGCTAAAGAGTTGTGCCAGATTGTTGTTTTCGCAAGTGTTTCACGGGTAAGGCTATCCCGCGAGGTAGTCGCGAAACATTCTGCTTGGAAGATTTTTGAGAGTGACTTTCTTACCCTTCACCCATACTATAGATACCGTCATTACCCACAAATGTAAAGGAGACCATTCATAGAGAAAAATCCTAGATAGGTTTTCTACAACACACACACCCATCTTTTAGAGAGAGAGCTACTCATTCTTAGTGAAAAATCATTGTAGCCTCTTCTCCTTCCCTCTCCCATTGTCATACCTTGAGAGGAGATTTGTACTCAAACACAACCCACACATATTCAGAGTGTAGAGAGTGTTTTGGAGTTTGGGAAGTTTTTGAGATTTGCCAAAAGAAGTCGATGAGACTTGGTGGATGCAATTAGGTGTATTGCGGGATCTAAAAAGCTAGACAAGACATGGTTCCGAGAAGTCTTGTTGGAGTAGGAGTTTGAGGGCTTAAGTACATCAGCTAGATTAGGTTTGGAGGGTCTCTTTCTAACTCATGTATCCCAACTGATTGTCTAGTGGATCGATTTACCGCTTGGAGGGCAGCAGAGAGATTTTTCGCCGAGTTCTTTGGTTTTCTCTTCGATAACACATCGTCGTGTTATCTTGTGTTTATATCTCTCTTCCCTTACTTTTCTAAGTTGAAGAGAGAACAAAACCAAGTTGCTAGATCCATTCCCAAAAAGCCTAATGGACCTAAACACATTGTTTGTCACTATTGTGGTGTCTTTAGTCATCTTAGACCACATTGCTCTAAGTTTCAAGCTCTTAAAAGAATCAAAAGAAAAGAGAAGCTTAAGTTTCTTGGAAGTTGTGCTAAAAAGGATAAACCAGATTTGAGTGAAAATAGTATGTCGTTAAAGAAAGTGTTTAATGCTCTTAACTCCTTGTCTATGTGATCTCCGATTCTCATTCTTCCAACTCTCATCTCACTTCTCATAAGACATTCATTCCAAACAATCGTTCTGTTTGGATGAGGAAGGGTTCTTATGGTGGAGCTTTTGCTCTTTTGGTCCTTAATCTAATTCTTTCAATCTGTGTTGGACCCTTCATGCATTGAATGTCATATCTTCCTGCATTTTTTTTTTTTTATTTTGCATTTCTTTGTATGCTTTGCTTTTGTTTTGATCTTACTTTTATGTTTTAGTTTTGTGTGAGTAAAAAATTCAAAACCACATAAAAATTGAAAAATTTCAAAAAGTTTGATCGTATATGTTTGAGCACATATCACATGTAAGTTTGGCCTAGTATTTTCGTACTAATGGCGTAGTGTATTTATGAGCTTAGCTTGTTATGTATGCACATATATCTGTATGGGAGAAATCTTGAAAACTATGTGTGATTATTGTAAATAGATTTTCAAGTTTGTCATGAATGATTGGTCAATAGTCTCGATAGTCTTGATACTTACATAGACTTATGCTTATATATTTTCCCACTTTATGGTTAAGTAAACTATGTGTGCTTTATTGGTTGCATGTTCAGATGATCATTTACTTTGCTACATGATTATTGTAGTCATTTTCATATAACTGTTTCGTGTATGATCAAGTTGCTCACATGTTTTATATCATGTTTACTTGATCGTAATTTACTTGTTACATTATACTTATCTTTTTATCTCTCTATTTACCTTGAGGGTCTAATGTGTTTTGTGCAAATGTTTCAAGTTACAGGTACATATGTTCTAAGTTTCATCACAGCTTCTTGAATTAGGTATGAGTGAGTTTTGCCATTATTCCTAAACTCACGTTTATATCTAGAGTCTATTATATGGTGTTTTGTCACAGAATAGCCAAAGGGAGAGATTGTAAAATTGTGATTTACAACTATGTTTTTATATTGGCTTTATTCCATGACAAAAAGTGTTGTAATTATTTTAATTCTGTTCCTTGTATTTTATGGGATTTTATTGTATTGGGTTTAGTATTAAGTTAGTGAAGACTCAAGCTTAATTGAATATCAGTGCATTTTGCGACTAGCTCGTGAAAAGTTCGTAAGAGGGTTTCTTGTGAAAAGGGCATGTAAGGAGCACATAGCTGGAAGCTGAAAAGTCATGCTAGGTTTTCATTTTCGCAAGTGTCTCGTGGGAAAGGCCTTCCTGCAAGGAAGTTGCGAAACATTCTGCTTTGAGGATTTTTTAGAGTGACTTTCTTACCCTTCACCCATATTATATATACCCTCATTACCTACAAATGTAAAGGGGACCATTCAGAAAGAAAAACCCTAGATAGGCTTTCTACAACACACTCACCCATCTTTTAGAGAGAGAGAGAGAAAGCTATTCATCCTTAGTGAGAAATCATTATAGCCTCTTCTCCTTCCCTCTTCCATTGTCATACCTTGAGAGGAGATTTGTATCCAAACATAATCCACACCTATTCAGAGTGTAGAGAGTGTTTTGGAGTTTGGAAAGTTTTGGGGATTTGCCAAAAGAAGCTGGTGAGGCTTGGTGGATTCAATTGGGCGTATTGTGGGATTCAGAAAGCTAGACGAGACACTGTTCCGAGGAGACACTGTTCTGAGAAGTCTTGTTGGAGTAGGAGCTTGAAGGGCTTAGGTACATTAGGTAGATTAAGCTTGGAGGGTCTCTTGCTAACTCATGTATCCCAACTGATTGTTTAGTGGATTGATTTACCGCTTGGAGGGCGGCTGAGAGGTTTTTTGCTGAGTTCTTCGGTTTCCTCTTCAATAACATATCGCTGTGTTATCTTGTGTTTGCATCTCTCTTTTCTTACTCTTGTGCTTTACTTTTATTGTTTATTATTCATGGTTATGCACTAGAGTAGTATCGGTTAATTGTGCTTCATTTACTCTTGTTTCTGCACTTAGATAAGTTAAAGTAAAAACAATCTAGCCGTTATTTTAATTTAGGGGTCTAAACAGCTCTTGTGTATTTAACACATTTTTGAGCTTTCAATATGCAATTAAATTATCAAAACCTAAACAATTATCTACTACTATTATTACTATCCTAGGTGAGATTTGACTTTCTATAACACGCCACAGATTGTTTAAGTTTGTTAGGTTTTAAGTACTTTGGAACAAATGTATTATAACTCTAATTTGTATTATTGACAAACCATGGTCAAAACAGGTTGTTAGTCTTTTTTTAGTCTTGCTCAAAGTATGTTTATTTGTAAAATTGGAATCGAGTGATTGCAGAATTTATTGAACTAAATCTACAAAGCTCGATCGATGGAAAATCAGACTCGATCGATCGAACCACATGCAAATTTATTTTTTTGCAGAATTTCAGTTTAGCCCAAACTCTACTTAAACGTCTTGGGGTTCAAGTAAAACACTCTTATATATAAGGGAAACCCTAAAAAAATTTTGAAAAGCTTTTAGAGAGATTAAAGTGCCGTGTGTGCCTCTTTTTGTATTTAGGGTTTTGTACTCAAAGACTCTCTAAAGGTTGCTCTATTTGCTGTGTTTGTGAATTTCTTGTAAGATCTGGTTACTTTCACACATACTTAGGATTATCAAGAAGGAGATTTTATTGATAACTTGATGATCATTCAGTTGCTGCACTAAGGAACTTAAAGATACACAAGCAGAAGTGTTTGTACTTGCTGGAGAATTTAAGAAAGAAGGAGTCCGTGGTCTTAGAGCTTACACGTGGTCATGTCAGTAAGTTTTTTACTAGTGGGTAGTAATAGGATGTTAGTGGTCTAAGTTGCTGTTGTAAAACTTCGATTCTTTCATAGTGGATTCACGTTTACCTTGAGGATAGTTAGGTTAAATCCTCCCCAGGTTTTTTATCGGTTTGATTTTCCTAGGTCATCATATCTTTGTGTTCTTTATATTCTACACTTTACATTGATATGATTATATGATTGTGTTAACCTTGATATGAAATTTGGACTAAGTAATAACTTAGTTAATTTACTAGGTTAATCTGGTTGTGTTTTAAGGGGTTTAAAAACAAACAAGTGATATCAGAGTGGGTTGTTCTCTTGTTGTAGATCTTTTGATTTTTAAACTAATCCTTGACCCCTATTGTCATGGAACATGGACACTCTTTAGTTATTCCTCCTCACTTTGATGAGAATAATTATGCTTATTGGAAAGTAAAGATGAAAACATTCTTGAAATCTATTAATGAGAGAGTCTGGAACTCTATTGAGTACGGATGGGAGAAGCCCACTACTTCTGTAAGTGAGTGGCAAACTTCTCAAAAAGAAGAAGCCGCTTTTAATAGCAAAGCTATGAATGCTATCTTTAACGCTGTTTCTATAGAGGAATTTAAGAGAATCTTTAATGTTGAGGTTGCTCACACTGCTTGGAATATCTTCCAGACTGTGCATGAAGGCACAAAGACTGTCAAAATTAATAAGTTACAGCAATTAACATCTAGATTTGAGAGCATTAGGATGTCTAATGATGAATCATTTGATGAATTTTATGCTAAACTTACTGGCATAAAACTTGGGTGAAATCTATGATTAACCTAAAATTGTTAGGAAGATTCTTAAATCTTTAACTGAAGACTTTAAATCCAAAGTGACTGTCATCACTGAAAGCAAGGATGTGGACTCCATCCCTGTTGATGAACTTGTAGGATCTCTTCAGTCTTATGAGTTGGACTTACCCAATACTAGCAAATTCAAATCAATAGCTCTTAAGTTAGTTGATGATGTTGAGGTTGGTAGATTTGACGATGAGCTCTGTGCTACAGAGATTGCTTACCTTACGAAGAACTTTAGAAATTTCCTTAGAAATAGCAACAGAAGGGCAAGAGGTAAAAACACTACTGGACCTAGAAATTTTAGGAAGAGTGATTCCATTAAGGTTAACAACACTGAAAAACTTAGAGAAAAAGTAGGTCAATCTTCTAATAATTCTATGAGTCCTCAATGTTTTGGATGTCAAGGGTATGGTCATATTAAATCTGAATGTCCTACATACTTGAGGTCTAAGGGTAAGGCTATGGCTGTAACCCTTAGTGATAATGAAGTTTCCGATGATGAGTCAGGTTCTGACGAGGATAAAAACTTTATTACTTTCAGTGCTACTACTGTAGTCAATGAAAGCGTGTCTATTGAAGAGAACCCTTCTGATGGGGAACTCTCTGAGAATGCAGATCTTCAAGAAACCTACAATAAACTTTGCAAAGTTGCTACAAAGGATGCTATGAATGTTAAACTTGGCTTGAAGAAAATTGTATCTCTTGAGCTTGATAAGAATAATATGCTTGTGAAACTGTTTAATGCTAATGAACTTTTGAACAATGTGAAAACTGAGAATATACTTTTGCTTGATAAAGTTAAGAATTTGGAACTTGAAATGTCTGTTGCTAGAGAACAATCTATTAAGTCTGCAAGCTCCAAACTTGATCACATGCTAAGTCTTCAAAAGTCTCCCTCTAACAAAACTGGCTTAGGTTTTGTAGAAAACATCTCTGTGTTTGCACCCCATTCCACAAATTTTGTTCCTTCTTCTTCCTCTGAACCCCCTGTGTGTGAGGTTGTGAGTGCGACTGTTAAACCTGTTGAGGTCACACCTCCTAGGAAGATTAGGGTTGATCTAAAAGAGTCTAAACCTAAGGAGTCTACCCTTTCTAAGGACAAGGTGCATGGTAGGACTGCTAGGATTTGTTATTTTTGTGGAAAGTTTAGGCACATTCGTCCAAACTGTTTCAAGCTGCAAGCTGCTAAGTAAGCAAATAAGCCAAAAATGTCTGCGCCTCAAGCACAAGATCCTATGGTACTTATTGGTGTATTGGTAAAGGCTCTAAATCTTTATTTCAATCCTAAAGTTGGAAATCACTCTAATGTGAATAAGAACTCCAATACTTAAAGCACATCTAAAAAGTTTTGGATGCAAAAGGCTCGATCTAATTGAGTCTTTTTGACATAGTCCTTTTGCTTCATTGCTCTACCATTTGTGACCATTGTTCTTTGGTTTGTGTTTTCTTTTTTGTTTCTAAGACTTGCATTGCATAATATTCATGCATTTCATTCTAGGACTGTTTTTGTTTCTTCTTTTCAAAATAAATAAATAAATAAATAAATAAAGGAGAAAAAGGGAAGCAAATTGTGTTTTGTATTTATTTTCTTGGTTTCGAAAACAAGGTTGGTCAATTTTTTTTCACATAACATGTCTTAATACCTTGTTTATCTTGGATGAGCTTATTTATTACACTTTACTAGTTGAAGCTTTGTAGTGCATGTTGTGTGGGAAAGATGTTTATGGTTTTTGATCACTTTGTCTTAATCTTAAAGTCACATGTCTTTGACTGTCGGACTTAAACCTTTTGAGAAAACCATAAATAACCATCTCACCATTATTCACTAGCCAATCATGAATACCTTAGTGCATAGCGTAAGATTTTATACTCGCGAAAATGTAGCACATGTACAAAAAGAACATAAGGTGTAGTCTCGGTTTAAATGCTTAAAATTGGTGTGTACATTATTGGACTTAAAGTTAAACCAAACAACTAAAATTGATGTGTAAATTATCCCGGCTATTTTAATAAGTTTCTAATAAATTAAAATTGGTGTGTACAATATGAGGCAAATCAAGAAACTTACATGATTGCAAGCTTATGATCTAGGAGATGTGGAAGTTATATGATGTAACTTTTTAGGTAATAGTCTCTTTCAAATTTATGTAATGAATTTTGTAGACTTTGGGTTTGATTTCTATTCACATATCACCTTACATATATCTCAAGCTTTTGTTAGTTTCACATACTACACAAGTTACTCTTTGCTAAACTTTGTACATGTTATTATGTGTGTCTTTGGTTTGACCAACCAAGTTTGAAAATTTCTTGAGTTTGATGCAAAACATATTTGTTGCTAGAGAATTTAAGAGAATGAATTGAAAATCTTATTTTTGGGAAAACTGGGTTCAAAACTTGTGTTTTTGAAAGACATTTCATCTCATACTCATGCATTCTTTTTTTAAAATTCAATACTTTGAGGAGTTTCTGCACAAAAATTGCTTTGTTTTTCAAAATTTGTTTTTTCCAGAATTTTGATCAATCAAATCTGTTCTTCAATCAATCGAAATTGTGATTAAAAAATTTGGTCAGCCTTGGTTTGCTTCGAAATTGTGATTAAGAACTACCTTATTCACCTAAAACTAAAAGATAGTTCTTCTTCTTCACCCAAAAGACAAGAAGAAAGAGATATATTACCCACAAAATGAGAGAAGAAGAAGCTACAACAAAAGAGGAAGAAGCTCGTGGTAGAAGAAGAAGAAGCCCGCAGCAACAGTGGGTTTATGGGTTTATGTTGGAATTGAAAATTGCACATTTGATTTAGAATTTTGCAGTTTGTTTGGTTGGTTAGAATTTGGAGGAAAGGAAAAGAAAGAAGAATTTGAGGAAGAGAAGAGAGAAACCTAAGAGAGAAGAGAGACTGAGAGCTGCAATGGTAATAAAAGAGAAAAAGGAAAAGAAATTATTTAAATATTCTTCATTAGTGTGAACACATAAATAAAATACAATTTTTTTTTTTAAACCTTTGAGCTACAATGCATGGTCAAAGATGGCTATGCACTGTAGCTGAAATGCTAAAATATAGACATTTAGCTCCACCAATGTACTCCCATTTTTTGTAGTTAGTAGTACTAAAAATAGTAATTTAGCTTTTTAGTACCACCAATACTAATGCTCTAATGGTGTGGGTCATAAACTCTTTTATGACTTTTCCTTTTCATCTTTATTTGTTAAATGAACATAACAAACTATTATTATACCTAATAAAAATATACTACAACATATCATGTAATTGGTTGTATTTAATTATATTTTTTTATATATTGAAATTTGGGTGATGGTTTGTCAAGTATTTAGTTTTCTTAAAACTTATTAGTATTTTTTTTTTATTATCTTACTCATTATACTTAATGGGTGATAATTTAATAGTCTAGGTCAGTGGGCAAGTTAAAAACTATTGATTCATTATGCAAAAGAAAGAAATATAGTAATTTAGAAAATAATGCACTTCTCATTTTGGGTTCTAATAGTAAAACTTCAACTTTCAATAAGAGTACTTCTAAATCTCCATGGGTTGAACTCAAAGAGCATCCTTCTAGATAGTCAATGGTGGAACCCGAAGAAATGATTGAACTTGAAAACATCATTTTGGATCGTTAATGGTGGAACTTGGAGAGATTTTTCCAAATCTCCAACAATTTAATTATCACATTTTTTACTCAGCCCCCCAAAGACAAGTTCCTAACTTTGCCTCTAATCTTGGTGCTATCTTCAAGAGATTCATCTCTATAATAATTGGGTGTATATGGGACGGAGAGACTATATACACCATTGAGAATAATCAGATACTTGAAAAAGTTTAAATATCTTCATTTGTAAAAAAAAAAATATATATATATATATATTAAAAAAAAGTTCATGATTTAGGAGGTTTTTGTTATTTAATGATTAGTGATGTCACTTTGTTTGTAACCAACATTACAGTGTAGAGCAAAAAGCTTAGTATTCCTTTCCTTATACTAGCTCCGTGAATATTTGGACCAACCACTCCCTTTTGTAAAATAAACCTGTTGACTGTTGCGGTGTTATCAAAATTGCCAAAGTCCTATGGGAAAAAAAGCACCTTTCACGGGATGCCATTTCCTGGAAATAATTTTTGTCAAACAATTTGTGCCATCCCAATACAATAAATTAAGGCTAGGAATAAAAAAGAGAGGAAAATGTTTACACTTTATATTACAGTTACGCATAAGTGATCTTTCAATACTACGAAATATATATATATATATATTATAGTAAGGCAAACTTTGGGCCTTATTATAATAGGATAAATATTTGGCCCAATTTAGGTATCATCCTAAACAATGGAGATAAATCTAGCATTGAACAGCTCATTTTTATAATGAACATAAAACCTTGGATCATTGGTTAGGCACTTAGGCCTAATACGTTTCCAGACCAAATGTCGAGGTCATGGCCAAGCTACAAAAATAGATCCTAGAGAAGATAAGCCTCTCCGAGGTAGCTTTATGAGATTTTCAAATGATTCCACAACAACCCCCGCATTAATGAAGGTCACCTACCTAGCATCTTCACATTTAATGCAGAAGGACAAGCCTGAACAGTAAAAAATGCCCAGAAGTCTTCATTCATGATGAATAACCAGAAAGGAGAGCCAATAAGATGAGAAGTTATCTCGGTGAACATCAAAACAGTAAGAAGAAGTCCTAGAGAGCTCCGTTCATGATGAAAAACCAAGAAAGAAGAGCTTGATAAGATCATAAATTATTGAGGTAGACAAAAACAAAACGTGAAAAAGAAGGAGATGACTCATATAATTAAAAGGGAAGAAAGAAGAAAGAGAGGGACACACAAAAAAATAAAAAGAGAGAAATAGATAGAGTAAGAATTGTAACAAAGAACTATTATATGAATAAAAGCTTTTTTACATACTTTAATGGAATATAACAGTCTTTGGTTTCTTGTTCAAATTTCCCATTGCAGATTGATTTAAGCTCATAATCTAAATTAATTATGTTCTTAAGCAAGTAATTAAGCACTTTTTAATTTCTTGCTTCCACACACACACACGCGCGCGCGCACACACACACACACACATATATATATAATTCATCATTTTCATATATTCTTCTTCTCCATTTACTTTTCTTCATTTCATGAATATCATCAGGCGATTTTCCTAAACTTTAATTAGTATATAAATATTGTTTAGTTTACTCTGAATATGTGCAAAAATAGTATCTAAAAAAGAATATATAATATTCATCTACCAATGGTTTCTTCATTGAATTAATTCCATTTTTTTGGGTGCTCAAAATTTTGATGCCCAAATATTAAATTCTTAATATGTATATAAAATAAAGAAACAAAATCAAAATTTTGGGTCCGTGAATCCACTACTGAACCTTTCTCTCATATCGTTTTAATAATCAAAACAAAATAGTTGAAAAATTAGGTTTCATTTCCCTACCTTTCATATATATAATTCCTTTCTCCAAAAAAATAAAAGGGCGAGGGGTGGGAGAGGAGAGAAATAGATATTTGTGTAAATATCCATCTCCTTTGCTCAAGGATAGGACCGAGGTTTTTTTATTTGGTTGTAAAGTGGAAATGAGGGGAGATGATAATTATTATTAGAAAATGGCAAATGTTCAATTATTTATTTATTTATTAAATCCTATACTTAAAAATATTAATGAGAAAGTGAAAAATACATTAAATTTTATTAAAATAAACAATATTTTTCTAAAATCCCTCAAATTGAGGAAATTAAAAAAAGGGTTTTGGAGGATTAACTCCTTTCCCTCTCTCCTTTAAAAAATTATGAATAAAGGAATTAAATTTCATCCTTATCTCCTCTCTATTTATTCCATTTGGTTTAGTGAATCAGTGATATTTAGTCATTGACAGTAGAAATGCTGCATTTGAGTTGCTTTTGTTATGGCTCTTAGCTGTAGGTTTCCCTCTCGGTATAATGCATCCAATATTTTGGATTGGATGCTATATTTATACTTTTATAGGCCACACATATTATATCCGCCACTCCCAACTCTTTTGAACTTGTATTATATTGTACCACATGAAGACAACTGTAGATGCCAAATCAACAAGGCAAACCATTATTTTGAGCATACTTGTGTGGTGTGTTTTTCTGCATTATATGGAGGAAGGGAAGATGCCCTTAATGCTCGATTTCTACTTGTTATGTTCTACAGGGTTTTCTTAACCAAAATGGCCGCCCCCTCTTACCATTTTTATCTTAACCCAAATAAATAAATAACTAACTACAGTCTACAGAGTTTTCTTAACAAAAAATTGCCGATCCCTATCCCCCTCTAACAATTTTTTTTCTTAACAAAAAACAAAAAACAACTGGGTTTTGAATGTTCTAATAGATTGAATTTTGGCCCTGAATTCCCCACTTTTGTTGACTTTCATCATTTCATACTCTTAGCCCTTAGGACCTCATTGTTTCAATTTTGTTTTAAGGCAGATTTTTTAAAACAGGATTTCAACTTTGATTCCATTTTGATTGTTCTTATAATCAAGCTGTGGGAAAATATATATGGTATTTCTAACCAAGTTAAAAAAAAAAAATTAAAAAAAAAAACCTTATTTTCGACTCTTTTTTTTTTTTTTTTGTTGTTGTTGTTGTTGTTGTTGACAAGAAACCAAGCTTTATTAGAACTAAACTGGAACAATACAACCCAATGCATCACTCCTAGTCACATATAGCAAATGATTAGCTAAAGCCACATAATTTACAAAACCATTCTAGTATAACAACAATATATTGACCATTCACTCTTACTTTGTCATATGTGAAACTTTATCTTATAACTAACTAGATAGCTTACTTATGAATATATAATTATATATGCACATATGGTAGAATTTCAAAATTATGTGGACGGAGTAATTTTCTTTATTGTTAAACAAAAATTACATATGGATATTTGTAATATATACTTTTGTATACTCATATATCTATTAAATATCATGTATAATATTTTAAATCAATACAAGAGTGTGCTTTGCTCCTTTAAAGTGGTATTTGTGAACTATTTAGCTTACTTCAAGTTTATCTCCCTCTACGGAAAAGGAAAATACAAATGATTATAATTGGTCTATTTGTCAAAATTTTTCTTATATGCTTTTAAGAATTTTATGCACAACAAATTCTGAGAGTTCACAGTAAATTAAATAAGTATATAGCCACTGAATCATAATCATAATCTCTTATTGGAAATTAAGAAAACAACCGAAAAAATTTTCCCAAAAAAGATGATGAAAGTAGTGATCTTGGTTTGGGCCTTTTAAAAAATATCCATTCAAATACACATTTATTTTGTGAGCCCAAAAACTGAAGATTTGGTTTTAGAGGTCCAAATAAATTCCAGATATGAAAATTTCTACAACGGGCCGATAGAAAGAAAAAAAGCCCAGATCCTCACTATTTTTCCTGAACATCAACAAGTGTTTTTTTGTAGAAGTTTGGGGATAATGAACGGTAATAATATTTAACTCAAAAAGTTTTCACAAACCATTATTAAGACTAAGGGTCATCAAATAGCCCATAGCCCACAGCCCGACCCAAAAACCCGACGACCCATCGGGCGGCCCAGCCCGTTGTTATTGAGGCCCATGGGTAGCCCACTAGCCCAGTGGGTCAGGCCATGGGCTAGTTTTTATGCCCATGGGTACCCGGTGGGCTAGCCCAGTAGCCCAACCCGTTGCCCAGCCCGTTGGCCTAACCCATTAGCCCAGTCTAATAACTCATAATTCATAACAAAAATATATAGGAAGTGTATGAAGGATTGATCTTGAAATATCACAGAGGAATTTCTTAAGAGAACTCCCTCAACCACTAAGATATCCAAAGTAATTGTGCTAAACTTAGTTTACTAAATATATATTTTTCTAGTAGTCTATCAAATTTGAATTAACCATTTGACATTTTTTTATTAAAGATAAAAATTAAAAAAAAAATCTATTTAAAGCCTTAATAAATAAAAAATTAAATAGGTTTTCATCAACAAAACAAAAAATTAAATAGATTTGATTGTAAAAAAATTTGTAATTAAGTATTAAATTATTTAATTCTTTCCTTTAAAAAAATAGATTGATTATTTTCTTATAAAAAATTGATTCTTTCTTTATAAAAATAATAAAATAATATGCTAACACAAGCCCATGGGTGACCCATTAGACCCAACCCGATAGCCCAAATCGCTAAAAACAAAATGGGCATTGCCCATGGGCAGGGTCATGGGCTAAGGTTTCCTCTTTCGGCCTAGCCCGACCCGGCCCATTAACTAGTTAATAGCCCATTATGCCCAGCCCATTGTGCCCATGGGCCAAGTAAAAATGGGTCGGGCTAGCCCGACCCGGCCCATTGACGACCCTTAATTAAGACTTGATCAATACAATCTTTTTAAATTTTGAAATATTTTATTACTGTTACTAATAGAATGACTACTATGTTGCTTTCTTTCAAATAAGAAGGGACTCAATGGAGTATTATTTTCCTTAAGTTTTTGGGTAGCTTGTCATATTTCTCTAAATTTCAAAGATTTTTTTTTTTTTTTTTTTGTAATTTACTCAAAATAAATACTCCATAATTAGTACTAACAAATAACGATATATGATTTTAATAATACTGCATTAAAAATGATTAGTTTTGATCATTTTCTAAATTAACCTTGTAGACTTACGTGATAGATCAAGAAAATTTTATAATATATAATATGTTTGTCTGCCATAGGAAGACAATGTTGTTAGCCGATTTCTTTGGTCGAAATTATAGAAACTTTTTGAAAGAATTATCAATTATGTTGTTAAAAAGAAAATAAATAAATAAGTAAAAGACCTTACAGTCCAAATATAATAATATATAGACAATCTAGGGATGATAACTATCACCATTTATATTCTCATTGGCCTCAAAATCGCACCTACATCGTGGATACGCTTGGGCTTGTTAATTACACCGATGAAATTAAAACCATGAATTGAAGCAAACTTGGTCTTGTGCTTTTGTAGTTTGATATGTTTTAGTTTTGATTTTGCTGGGCACGTGTTTACTTCCTCTCTCCATCAACAAAGATGATAGTTATTGTAATTGACCAACAATTTGTGCAATTCTTCAAAGCATCGCTTGTGTAATAATCAATCTTTTGAATATATTTCACAACTTTGCAAAGTGCAAATTACTAGTGGAAAAGTGAGATTGGCAAAGGCAGAAGGGGTAAGAAAACTTTAACATCATGGTGTGAACCCACATTTGGGGAAGGAAAATTTCGGGACACTTTCCAAAGCTCTCAGTTTTTCTAGAGGAGAATGGGGACGTGAGACAAGTTTCCAAACCTTAACGAATAGTAAGGGTTAGTTTGGGACCCATGAATAGTACTGAAAAACTTTTTGCTGATAGTACTGTAAATAAAGTTAAAATTTAGCTAAAATAATACAGTGAGACTCATGAATAGTACCAAAAAGTGTAGTGAGATCCATGAATAGTAGCAAAAATAAACTGAATAGTAAAATAAGTTGGCAAAATAATATTTACCAAATGGACTGTAAATCTAAACAAATGAACAATTAGACCTATGCCCTATGATATACTAATCGTTCACTTTTTTTTAATACTACCCCATGTGAGACTGAACTTTCTAATAAAAAAACTGTTAGGATTAGTGCCCTTAAATCCTATTGTATAATGTTATGTATGATATTAAGTTTGACATTATGTATGACTTAATATTGTGTTTAATGAATTTGTTTTATTATTATCTGAAATAATCGTAACATGAATATTCGGACATTATCATTTAGTCCATGAGATGCATAGTATGTGATTTATGTGAAAAGTCACAGAAGATATAAATTACAAGTTCTTTGTAAACTCAGAATTATAGTTCGTAGTTGGTGATAAAATTAGGTATTTCATCTGCGAAAACTATAACATATCAACCATGATGATTTGTCTTGATCATGGAAGTAGAGACTTCTGGTTGATGTGTTAATATGTTTTAAGAGTTAAGACATATTGAACTAGACCGCTGTGAGATTTATTATTTTCCTAAGGACTGTCATATGAATGATAAATCTCACAGCTTGTATTTGCATGAACTCTTAATCCTGAGAGAATAATGGACTTGATCATGAGGTATAGGTTGCTTTGATATATCATGAGTGAGATCTATAGTAATGGTCAAAACCTCAGTATGTTGGGCAGCCACATTTAGTGTTGATGGAACATGTATTCTCAAGATGGAATTCATAGTTTCTTAACGGAGATATAAAGTATTCCCTTGAGATAAGTTTAATGAGTTTATTATTCAGAGACTTAGGCTTAACCACTTTAGTAAGACTAAAGTATATATTTATGGGATTGGATTTCATAAATATATAATGAATAACATTAAAGGATTAAACCGGGTACTCAAGGATTAAGATGTAGTAATTTACAAAGTGGTAGTCTACATTAATAACTTTGTATTATTACAAATATTTTATGAAGGGGTTGCATGTATAATAAAGTCTTGAGATATAATTTATAGATAAGGCCTAGAGTGCAACTATATTTATATAGTGGTATTAAGTATAATTAATGGTAACTTTGGACTTGTCAAGAGTTGACAGAAAAGCCCAAAGTCCATTGGAGCTAGTGTCTTATTGATCCCTTTTGGTCACACTCTAAGCCACACACTTAAGCCCAATTAGAAATGCCCAAAAGGCCAGCCCAATTAGATAATTGGTTAAATAAAAAGGGAAAAATGTACAGAATTTAATAAGTGAGAAAAACAACATTGTAATGGTGTGGAAGTGAGTGTATGTCACTATCTAACCATCCCTTTGTAACCAATTGAGAGTCCACACTTCTTGGGCGTTAGTGGAATTGGAGTGAAGATTAAAAGTATTCCTAAGTGCTTCAATCTTCGGTTTTGAAATTCACTGCTTCAAGGTACGCTCTCTTGTTCTCAAATTCTGAAATTTACTTAACGCATGTTGTCAATTTCGAACGATGTAGATATGTTATTTTTCCGCTGCGTTCACATTTATTTCCATCAAAAACCACATAACTCTTTGTGAAATTTCGATATGTGTTTGTGTGTCTTCAAACCTAACACACATTATGCAGAATATTTTGAATCAATCTAAGATTATACTCTTCTAAAATGGTATATATATGTGACCATTTAAGTTATTTATTGTAATTTATTTCCCTCCAAACCCAAAGCAAACTTAAATAATTATAACTACTCCATTTTTTTCAAAATTATTCTTGATGTGTTCTAAAACGAGTTATTTACAAAAAAATTCCGAAAAATAGGTTACAAAATAAATAAACGTATAGCTACTACTAACATTATGTTAACTAAATTAATTCTGCATTAAAAGTTTTTTTAAAGCAAAATATGTAAAATTCGTTGAAATAGCTACATGTATGTTCTTACAATGGATGAAATTTCTTTGAATATTATCTTTTAGGGATATTGAAATAGCTACGATGGTTTGGTACAGTTTAATTTTGTTGGTATTATATTTGAAAACGAATTGCCAAGAGTTTTGTAGCTAAACTAGTTAGGATATACTTGGTAACTGTTTTTTCCCCTTATTTTCTGTTTCCAAAAATATTTTTCTATTTTTGAGACTAAAACACTTTTTTGACAACCCAAAATGAATAGAAAACAAAAACTGTTCTCAAAACTCAATTTGTGAAGGAAATTGAAAACATGCAAAATGCTGTTTTTAGTTTTTAATTTTTAAAATTCAATGAAAAAATGTATTTAATTTAATAAATCTATCTTATTTAATGAGTTAGTATTATAATTCAAATCCTAATCACAACATATTTTAGTATTTTCTATTTTTTTTAAACTATTTTTTAATTTCAACTAACCAAACATGTTTTTGATTTCAAAAATACAAGAAAATTGTTTTTTCTTTATATTCCCTAAAACAAGTTTTTGAAAATAGAAAACAAAAATAGTTACCAAACATAACCTTAGTAATTTTTCATATTTTCTATATAAATATTCAAGATTTAAATTCCATCACCCCCAATTAACAAATAAAAATTAATTGACAAAAGTATAGTTGTACTCTTGTACTTGTACCAAAATTAAAAGTTTTAAAAAGTTCTACATATCAGGAAAAAAAAATTTAATTAAAAAAATCACTTTGAACATGATGGTTGGAAAAATAATAATTTAATGGGATTAGAGGATAAAATGCTGGTTGGAAAAATACAAATACAAAGCTAATAATTGGGCAGATCAGAGGAGAGTACGAAGCAAAAGAAGAAAGAATGCAGAAATACCTCAGGTTGACGAAACGCTTGACTCAAGAGTTCGAAAAAGTGGAGTTCATCCAGATTCCCAGAAGCCAGAATATGGCTGCAAACGAAGTCTCAAAGATAGCCTCGTCGGAAGAGACAGAATCAAGGACAGACTTGATGATGGAGATACAGAAAAACCCCAGTATAGAAGAAATTTCAACATTCGTAGTCGATGGCACAAATAGCTGGATGACGCCCATCATGTCCTTCCTCCAGGATGGCCACCTACCCCAAAACGCAGATGAAGCTAGGAAGATCAAGAAGAGATCCGTCAGATTCACAATTCTCAATGATACCTTGTACAAAAGAGGTGTGTTGATGAAGGAGAGGCCGAATACGTCCTGAGAGAGGTCCATGAAGGGATCTGCGGAGATCATGCAGGCCCAAAATCCCTGGTAAGAAAAATTATGCGAACAGGTTACTTTTGGCCAACCATGCAAGATGACGCAACAAGATTCGTCAAGAAATGTGACAAATGTCAAAAGTTCGGGAACGTTCAACGGCTCCCATCAGAAAAGCTGACTACGATAACATCTCCATGGCCGTTCGTACAATGAGGAATCGACATTGTTGGCCCACTGCCTCAAGGCAAAGGTCAAGTAAAATTCTTACTAGTTGCTATTGACTATTTCACTAAATGGGTTGAAGCAGAGGCACTGGCAACCATCACCGAGGCCAGAATCCAGGGGTTCATGTGGAGGAATATAATTTGCAGGTTCGGGATCCCACGGACGATCATATCAGACAACGGACGACAGTTCGATAGCCAGAATTTCAAGGATTTCTGTTCAGGCTTAGGCATCAAGAACCAGTTCTCGTCACCAGGCCACCCACAGGCGAATGGACAGATGGAAGTAACGAACCGCACATTGCTCAGGATCATAAAGACCAAACTGGACGACGCGAAAGGAGCCTGGCCAGAAGAGCTGCCCAACGTCTTGTAGGCCTACAGAACCACGGCTAGAACCCCAACGGGAGAGACCCCCTTCAGACTCACCTACGGTACCGAAGCAGTGATCCCTGTCGAAGTGGGAATAACCAGCACCAGGAGAGAAGTGTTCAATGAAGAGGAAAATGACGACCTACTACGAGTTGACCTAGACTGCCTTGACGAAGTACGAGACAAAGCCTTCAGCAAGATGACGGAATACTAGAGAAAAATGACAAACTACTACAACAGAAGGGTGAAACTCAAGAGACTCAACATAGGGGACCTCGTCCTACGCAAAGTAACCCAGGCAACCAAAGACCCAACTCAAGGAAAGCTCGGCCTCACGTGGGAGGGGCCATATAAAGTCATTCACTACTCCAGACAAGGCAACTACCACCTGGAGACCCTAGACAGACAGAGGCTCCCGAGACCATGGAACATTGAACACCTGAAGAAATACCATCAGTAGATGTAATGGAAAGACGTGTTCGTCATTTACGATCAATAAATGAATTATTCAGCCAATATTTGTGTATAAACAGGCCTGGAGAAACTAACAAAAAGCCAAAAAATGGCTAAGTAACAAGATTCCGCCTTGACGGATGTAGGTTACTGACGAAGGCAACATCCCTAACATGGGTGCAAGCCACAAAAAGCCAAAAAATGGCTAAGTAACAAGATTCTGCCTTGACGGATGTAAGTTACTGATGAAGGCAACATCCCTAACATGGTTGTAAGCCACAAAAAGCCAAAAAATGGCGGAGTGACGAGATTCCGCCTTGACAGATGTAAGTTACTGACGATCGCAATATCCATAAGAAGAGCGTAAGTCATTAAAAGCCAAAAATGGCTAAGTAACAAAATTCCGCCTTAACGGATGTAAGTTACTGACGAGGACAATGTCCCTATCGAAAGATGTAAGTCATTAAATTAAAGCAGGTAATTACTTCAAAAGCAGGTAAGCTATATTAAATTAAAGCCTGGAACAGGCTGAATCATCATTGTCTTTACAACTAAAAACCCATAAACACTGGGCTAAAAATATTTTCTTATGTTCCCAAAATAAACGGAAAGTAAAATTGTTCAGAAATTAGATTTACATAACTACCCAAAACATGAAGGGCATCCCAAAAAGAAGGAAAGAAAGAAAACTTTTTTTTCCAAGTGTCAGGTTCGAGTAGCGTCATCATCACCAAGAGCATCCTCGTTGGTATCACCACCAGCAGGAACCTCTATAGAAGCATCTGGCTGAACGACAGAAGATGGAACGGTCTCGTCAGCGGCCATCTCCTGGTCCACCTCTTCTAAGTCCAGATTTTCCATGTCCACTCCGGAAGGATGCTTGACGAGGTACCATCTGAGGAGCTCGAAGCCTTTGAAATACCAGCTGAAAAGGACGGTCTGGTACTCGTCTGTAGTCTGGAAAGCCTCTACGGACCTCGCAGCAATGGTCTTCAAACTCTCTTTAGCGTTCAAAAGCTGTTCGTCCTTCTCTAATGTCAGCTGACGCTCAGCCCTCAGGTTGGCATTCAAAGTTTTGACCTTCTCCTTTAAGGTGGTGGCTGCGTCCATGGACTCAACGAGGTTCCTCTTCAGCTCTGAATTCTCCCTCTCCAAAGTCTCCATCCTAGATGTCAAGGATGCCACCCTAGTCTCTTGTGTAAGATATTCAGAGGTAATGTGAATGCTTTCCCCCAACACCTAGAAAAGGAATTGAGGTCGTTAAAAAAAAAAAAAGAAAAAAAAAGAATTGGTTTGACAGTGCGAAAAACATTCTACCTGGACAAGTCTTTGAACATGACGAGACGCGACCTCGTTGAAAGGCACACCTTTGAAGACCTTAAGATCGTCCGCCGTCAACACCTCGTGGGCCCTGTCTACTGCCAATCTCTCGTCATCCCATATTGTTGACGAGCACGAATCAGCTTTCTCCTTTCCTGATGTTCGCTGCTTCTTCGAAGCAGGAGTAGGGATCTCCTCAATCGAAGTAGCCGGAGAAGCCGCCCTCGTCTGCTCAGTGACGGAGACTATGGGATTGACGGGAACATTTGGATTTGCAGTAGTAGCTATCCCCTTAACACGCACCGCTTTCTTCCTAATGTTGGATAGTGGCTCATCCTTCTTGTCTCTCATCTTCGCATACATGTCCTTTTAAAACTTGGTTATCATTTCCGCAAGAAGGAAATGGTTAGGGAGAATGTCCACATGTGCATAAGGAAAGCCAAGCTTGACAAGGTTAACACTTACTTTTCTTGCTTTCGATACCAATAGAGCGTAGAACGTAAGGAGACGGATCTGGCCCAAGGTGGTAAAAAGCCATGGTACGCGGGTCTACCAGGTCGTCCCAGCTCTCAATCGTCTGGGCGTATCCAATGGCGGTCTCAACTCGCACTTTATGCCTGCTCTTGAGCTTAGGCCGTCTCTTAACTATACACAACAAGTGGCAAAAGGATCATCAACCTAGATTAATAGAAACATCAAAACCAAAACGACGAATAGAGATACTGACGCACCTAAAGCCGGGGTCCCCCACCGACGATGCAACCTTGGTATATCACCCCAATCCCTGCTGGATTGAGTCTCAAAATCATCCCCCGACACAAAGAAAAACCTGGATTTCCAGTACCTCAAGGACAAAGGTAAACCCCTAACAATCCTAGTATCCCTCGTCCAAGGAACTAACTCATAATATCCATACTCCTTGGACTCTTTCAAGCGATATAGATAAGTGAGTTCATTGATCTTGATCATATCTCCGTTAGCAGCCAACCATATCTCCATACAGTTGATCACTATTCTCCACAAATTGGGCATGAGCTGCCCAGGAGCAATGCCAAAATGATCCAAAAGTTCCATCAAGAATGGATGGACGGGAAATCTAAGCCCACAAGTAAAGGCTGACTCGTAAAAACACACCTCACCCGAAAAAAAGTGGCTGGCCCTATCCTCGTCACTAGGTAGACGAACACGCACCCGTTCTGGAAATTGAAACCTGTCCTTGAATCTACCTAAACTATCCGCGTCCAAACCACACGCCTCCCCGAGGGCGTGAAAAGCCCTAACCTCTCGAGGGGAAGAGGTTACTGAACCTCCCTCCACTGGATCACCGTTTGACGATAATCCAGTCTCAAGGTCGCTAGACCTAACTTCAGACATAATTTCTCCCTCTCTCGATAGACCCTCAAACCAATCGACCGATTGACGAAGCAAAGGCAATAAATCGCCCAACGCAACGCCCAGACAGTTACCCTCAAAAACAAAATTTTCTAAATGTGGGAAATTCCTCAAAGACCCCCCTAATCGCGCAAATAGGAAGGAAATTGAGGGGCAGTCTATCCTAACTTTGGAACTACGGACCATGAAAACGTAAAAATGTAGAAGAAAATGACACTTGCTAAAAACCCAAAAGAAAACAAGCATATAGAGAAAGGAAAAGAGAAAGGAGTAAATCAGAAACCACAAATAGCGGCAAAGCAAGAAAGAAAAGCAAAACTCAAAAGGAAAAAGAAAACGTACCTTAAGCAATGGCGGAAAACACCAACGCACGGCGCACCAGTCTAAAGAAGAATCGTAGAACGGAGCTCACCAAGAAGCACTTAGTGAAAGATTTTTTTGTTTTTGAGAAACGAAAAGGTGTAAAGTGGAGAAGTTTTAACCCAAAAATTCAAGCGACCGAAATAAAACGGCGGGAAAGCCAAGGGTCACAAAAATAATCCTACCAATCCACACACAACACGTGGCAACCGCGCAAACGACGTCATCACTACGCAGTTAATGCGGCACGGAAGCCCAACAAACACTTTTGGCCCAAGAGACTTTTTATCTTCCATGGCCAACATGACACGTCATGACGACCATGGAATCCGGGGGCAACTGATGGGAATGACGAAACCAATAACATCATGACCAGGAAGTCTTCTAGTGACGAGGTTAGACGAGACAGACGAAGGAATGCTTGGACGAGCATATCTTATATCCACGCCGCTGATGAGGAAAACGCAATACATTCATTACAGCACAATTAAGTTCAGAGCGGTTACAAAGCCAACTGTATGAGCCGTTGGAGCACATTAAAGCCACATTACACAAGACTAGATGTTACGAGGAGGAGCATTAAGATCTCCATAACTACTCCAACGACTATAATCCAAGGAGGTATGTATATAAAGCCCTCTCATTACCAAGAACAGAGAGACAAGTAAGAAAGGAGATTGTTTATTTGCTTTTCTATTCATCTTATATCGCTTTTCTTTTAAGAGAGTTTCATATTCTGACTTTGGCATCGGAGGCGTTGTGGCAGGCACCACACCGGTGACCATCTTCAAAGGCTGAAGAATCATCTCCGTCCGACGAACAGTGCTGACGAGTTCACACTCATCACTACGTATGCAAATAATCAACATGAAAACACGCGGCTCATAAGGACGTGGTAGGAGTGCCCAAAATCAAATGTAGTGCGTCACAAACTCGCGATGTGGAAACTAAAGAGCTTTAGACAACCTTTACTCTTGGGCATGGGTAAGGATAAGCAAACAAAGCTCACACAGATAGCTGGGAAACAAAGGTAGTCTGATGTCAATACAAGCGAAAGAGAGTGACTGGTTCTTGAACCTGACATTAAAGAAGAAGAACTGAGCACTTCAACTTGCTTCTCTTGTGCTAGCGTGTGAAGGAGGTTCGGACATGAAGCGGAGATCTCACTACGGTAGCGCCTCCAAGAGATGACAATTGGTGTTTGTATCCGGCGACAACAGCTGCGAGATGAAGAACGAAACACACGAAGGAAGCTACACCAATAGTCGCAAGATGGAAGCAGTGAGAGGGCTACGCCAACGAAGCTTACACGCCGATAGCCAAAAGACGAAGGCAGTGAGATGGCTAAGCAGATGAAGCTCTCAAAGACAGCGAGAGGACCATCGATGCTTGAATCCTTTGAATGCTAAGTCGAAGATTAGAACCCCATAACTCGTTCTGGACGATGGCGCGGAGGACGCTGACTCACAATAGAAGGCGGCTGCAACAAGGTCTAAGTTGAAGCTGCTGGTACTTCAATCCGCAAGGCGTTGAAAGAAGAAGAGCGTAGTTCAGAGATGAAACAGAGACCTCACTACGGTATCACCTCCAAGAAATGACAATTGGTGCTTGAATCCATATTTGGCTATCTCTATGCTCCTGCGCCGATAGTTGCAAGGTGGAGACGATGAATGCACGAACAAAGCTACACACCCATGGTTATGGAATAAGGGCAGCAAGGGCAATCCGTTGGATGCTAAGATGAAGTGTACTTGATGGCAGTCATTTGGAGAAGACGAAGCTCGTAGAAGTCACAACTTGAGCAAACATTGAAATGTCACAAGTCGGGCAAAGAGTTGGCAAGCCTGAATCACCTGACACACCTAATAACAAACCACAAACCAAAGAAAATGATGAATACTGATGATGCTGAAATCGTCAGTCGAAATGTTCGTCCAGATAAAGATCGTCCACTACTTGTATCAGCCCTGTGATACAACAAAATAGAAAAAGAAAGAATCACTGGGGGGGGTGTGCTGACCACAACGCCTCCGATGATAAAATTAGAGAAGCTTAGCAAGCAGGATAAAACAAAGAAAACTAAGATGAGAATAAAGTTATGTGATTTTTCATACCCCCTTTGGATCTTGCTTATGGGTATATATAGGTTATTTCAGTGCCCTTCTAGCCGTTGGCTCTGTCATTATGGGAGCATAATTGCTTCAGCTCGTAACGCTTGTACAAGGTGTTAATTTGACCGGCACCCCTTCAACGGTATTGGTATTTATTGCCACTGGTTGTAACAGCTGGCCTCGGTCGGATTGCTCAGGCAACCCCCTTCGTACTGTGCTGGCAATGGGATCGTCTTTGTACATCGTCCTTCAGGGATGGACGACTTTACTTATTTCTTGGACCCATCAGCTGCCCCCCTATTCCAAGGTCATCCGTAACCCGAGACGGTCCTGGGAATACAAAACGTTTTTTTTTTTTTTTGGCACTTGGGGATGTGTTCTTCGCATTAACTGCCTTGTGGAGGCGTGGCACACTCTGTGGCCACGTGTCACTTTCTGACCAGTGGGGAGGCATTGTTTCCGGCGAATGTCTTTTTGGTTTCCCCCAATTTCCAAGGCAGATTTTAACCTTTACATTTCCTAACTTCTTCATTTTTATCTCTCATTTGGCTTTTTTTGGTCTTTTTTCTTCCCATCTCTTCTGTGTCTGAGTTTTCTGCCGTTGCTGCTTTGCTCCTCCGATTTCAGATTTTCTTCCCTTCTTTTTTAAGGTGCGTATCCCTTCTTTTTTGCTTCTTTCCTTTTGCTATATATATATATATATTTTTCGTTTACTTTCCTTTTTTGAAACGCATATGTCCCTTCTTAATGGTAGATTATACTGATTTTGAGCGTATTTCTCCCTTTATTGCCTTTTTCTTTGCTCGCTTGGGGGGACTTTTAGAACTTTCCGGTGACCGGTACCCACAATCTGGTGATTTTGTGGTAGGGGGGAGTGGCTTAGATTTAGCTTTGAGGGATTTGTACCCATTGTTGCAGCAATCATTTTCTTGGTTCCAATCTACCCGTGGGGTTCTTATAAGGGAAAAAATGGGTTCCGTTGTAAGGTCTAGTGGTCCTGAGAGGGATTCGTCCTCCGGCGCAGCCGTGGACGGGGCTGTGATGGACACAGCTACCTCTGTGCCTCCTCCTTCGTCAACACCCTTTACTTCTGTTGTCGTCCCTCATCCCTTCCATGCCCTCAGGGAAAAGTGTCACTTGAGTGTCAATGTTTTCAGTAAATTTAGGGATAGGTTTCAATTCCCCGTAGAAATCAGGGTTTGTCTTCCCAGGAAGGGTGAAAAGGCTTGCACCTTTGCCCATGGTGAGATTTGCTTTTATGAGGCAGCCATCTTGTGCGATCTGAGATTTCCCGTCCACCCGTTTATCATGGAGCTCCTAGATCGCCTACAGATTGCTCCTGGCAACTCATGCCCAATTCTTGGAGAATCGTCATAAGCTGTATGGTGATCTAGACGATCATAGCAGATGGAGAAATGATAACCGTGAACGAGCTTACCCATCTTTATTAAAAGAGTCTAGGGGAATTTGGGTATTACGAACTTGTTCCCTGGGATAGGAGATCCCGTCTAGTAGTTAACCTTCCTTCGTCCTTCCGTTATTGGAAGTCAAGATACTTCTTCGTGTCAGGAGACGGTTGGGAGACTTTGTCAGATGATTTTTGGGGGAATATCCCCAAGTTGCTGCGACGGTAGGAGACCCCTCGTCTTGGTGCGTTCGTCTTTTATGCTCTCTTCTTCTAACCTCAGGGGTGTTTTCTTTGCTCGTCCTTACAACCTTGAATGGTTTCCTTCTTGTACAGTGAAAGAGTGTCCTGATTTGAAGAGCCAATTTAAGGAGAGAGTTCAGGAGGCAATTAGATACGTAAAGACGATCGACGACTTCGATGAGCTCGTTGATCCACGTACTTTAGCCCGTCATTGTTTGGGACCTGAGCCTTGACTCTACGTTCTTCAAGTGATTGATCGAGAGCAACGAAAACGTAAGTAATTTTGATGCACAGGATCGTCCTTCTTTTCTCTATTACTCTAACTCTTTCTCTCTTTTTTTGGTGCAGAGATGACAAGTAAATTTAATAAGGATATGTACGCGAAGATCAAGGGGAAGAAGAACAAACCCTTTTTGAGCATTGGACAAAAGACTCTGAAGTTCACTGACAGAGAAAGACAAAAGGAGAAAGAGAAAGACAGGGAGACGACGAAGAGGGGCTCGTCTACCTCTACTCTGGACGAAGCAAGGACAGCTTCCTCAGCAACTTCTCTAGAAGAGGTCCCTGCTCCAAAGAGGCAAAAGACGGGACAAAAGGGTAAGGAAAAGGTAGGCTCCTCTGTTTGGGAGGATGCTGACACGGATGTTGCCCAGGCAAATGAGTTCTTTACTCTTGAGGAAAAGAGGGAAATTTCACTTGTGCCTTCTCATCAAATGGTGAACCAGCACGTGCACAAGCTTGTACAGGTATCTTTTGAGTTGTCTTTGTCATTCTCAAATTTTTTTTTTTTTAACTAAAGTTTTTATCCACAGGTGCTGGCGGAGACTATGCATCTTACCTCACAATTTTTGGCGAGTAAGGAGAAGGCCGTCATGGCTACTTCAAAGGTGGAGGTTTTGGAGGCCGAGGCTTCAGGTTTGCAAAAAGATTTGATTGCTGCAATGGACGCCCATAATACCTCCATGGAGTAGGTCAAAGTCCTGACCAAGCAGCTTGAAGCTGAAAAATCTCAATTGAAGCAGAAGGATGAGCTTCTTGTTGCTGCGAGCCAAAAGATGAAAGCAGCTGTAGCCAGGGCCGTCCTTGGCTTCCAGATGACCAATGAATACAACACCATTCTATTTCAGTGGTACTTCAAAGGTTTCAAGTTGTTGAGGAGATACTTGGTCAAGCACGGGTAGGGGGTCAATCTAGACAATCTGGATTTTGAAGCCGTCGATAAAGAAATCGAAGCAGACGAGGCTGCCTTGGCTGCTCAGGCTTCAATGGCTTCAGGCGAGGACCCTCCGGCGATTGACGAAGGTGGAGATGATGCTCCTGCACAATAATCTGTTTTTATATAGTGTACCTTTTTTGTGTGCCCTGTGTGTCCTGGGCTGTCATGGTGAAAACATTGCTTTTGGTCCCCGTATGTTTTGGGGTTTTTCTTTTCTTTCTTTTTGAACAATCTGCACCTTCGGGCGTATATATATATATTTGTGTTATGTTTGTTGCTTCCTTCCGTATCTATTTCAAAATTTCTCTTCATTAGACTTAGAAGAATTTGAGTTGAAATTATTTCTTCGTCTCTTGAAAAAGTTCCCTTCGTCCCTCTTTGGACTTGGATGATTTTCGTAGTAGTTTATTTGGACGATGTGTGTCTACTTGGAAAATTCCGCCATTTTATTATTATTATTATTATTAGGGCGATGTGTGCCCTCTGAATGAATTTCATCGTCTTTTAGATCTGGACAATGTTTTACCCCTGGTGTGGGTTTCATCATCTTTTCGATCTGGACGATGTATACTTTTTTTTTTTTTGAGGAATTTCATTCCTTTTGTGAATGGAGTGATTCGCGCTTTTCCACGGGGTTCGTCTTTTTGATCTGGACGATGTGCATCCTTTCGAAAGATACCATCGTCTTTTCAATCTGGATGAATAATCGTTTAACTTTGGGAAAATAATCAGAACACAACGATTTCTTTGAAGGAGATTATTGAAATGCTGAATGATCACTTATAGAATCCTGAATAATTACTTATACACTTTTTTGCATAAATATATAACTTGCAGTAAAAAGCATAGAAATAACTTGCTTTAATAAAAAATGTGGCATTAAATTGTGGTAATTGCTTACAATGAGGCCATGGATTCTTTCTCGTAATACCTTTTTAGGTGCTCGACATTCCACAAACGAGGTAGCTTGTTTCCGTCCATATCTTCTAGATGGTAGCTCCCTTGCCATGAGTAGTGGACGACACGATAAGGTTCTTCCCAGGTTGGGCCCAATTTACCTTGTGCAGGGTCCTTCGTTGCTGTAGTCACTTTCCGAAGGACGAGGTCACCGATGCTGTTGATTGTAGTATCTTGCCATCTTTTGCTGGTACCTGGTCATTCTTTGGGAAGCCTGGTCTCTTACTTCGTCCACACAATCCAGGTTCAATCTCAATTGGTCGTCATTGTCCTTCTCGACAAAAAATTCTCTCCTGATGTTGGTGAGCCCCACTTCGATTGGAATGACTGCTTCCGTGCCGTATGTCAGGTTGAAAGGAGTTTTCCTTGTTGGAGTCCTTGCCGTCGTCCTGTATGCCCATAAAACGCCAGGCAGTTCCTCGGGCCATGCTCCCTTTACCCCCACTAATCGGGACTTGATGATCTTGAGTAAGGTCCGGTTTGTTACTTCCGTCTGTCCATTGGCCTGAGGATGTCTCGGTGAAGAATACCTGTTTTTGATACCTAAGTTCGAGCAAAATGACTTGAACTCTTGACAATCGAACTGACGACCATTGTCTGATATGATCGTCCTTAGAATCCCGAACCTGCAAACAATATTTTTCCATACAAAATTCTGTACCTTAGCCTCTGTGATCGTTGCAAGGGCTTCTGCCTTAACCCACTTCGTGAAATAATTAATCGCGACGAGCAGGAACTTCATCTGTCTCTTTCCTTGCAGTAGGGGGCCCATGATGTCGATCCCCCATTGTGGAAATGGCCAAGGTGAGGAAATGCTAGTCATCCTTTCCCCGGGGACTCGTTGAACATTCCCATATCTTTGACAGCTATCACACTTCTTCACGAAGTCTTCCTCATCTTGTTGCATCGTGGGCTAGAAGTAACCCGCCTTCAGGATCTTCCTCACGAGGGACCTTGAACCCATATGATCTCCACAAACTCCTTCGTGCACTTCCTCGACGACATATCTGGCCTCTTCTTCTTCAATGCATCTTAGGTATGGTTGAGAGAAACCTCTTCTATAGAGTTGATCATTCAATACAGTGAATCGGGCAGCTCGTCTTCTTACTTTCTTGGCTTCTTCAACGTCTAATGGTAGTCGTCCGTCTTTGAGAAAAGACAAGATTGGGTTCGTCCATCCCTGGATGGCGTGCATGGAGCAGGTTTAGAATTCTTTGATGCTGGGGAGCTTTTGTTTTTCAATTTTCCAGTCACTTGACTTGTCATGGTTATCTGCTAATGCGCTGTAAGTTACCTCGTCAGCTTCTGCGTTCTGTTCCCGGGGAACCTGTATAAACTCTACTCGGCTAAAGTTGCTTACCAGCTAATTTGTTAATTTAAGATATTTTTGCATCCTTATCTCCTGAGCTTCGAAATCTCCTCTAGCTTGTCCTATGACGAGCTGTGAATCACTTTTGACCACAATTTTTTCAGCCCCCAATGCCTGGGCTAATCTGAGCCCTGTTAACAGAGCTTCATACTCTGCTTCGTTACTAGTCACGGGGAATTTTAGATGGACCCCATACTTGAGGACATCCTCTTGAGGGGAAACGATCACGATGCCTGCTTTACCTCCCTTTTGCGTGGACGAGCCATCAGTGTTAATCGTCCAGACGTCTTCCCGATTCTTTTCTTGCTCGTTGATGGTGAATTCAGCTACAAAGTTTGCTAATGCTTGGGCTTTTATGGCCATTCGTGAGCGGTATTCTATATCGAATTGGCTGAGTTCGATCGCCCACTGTACCATTCGTCCAGTCGCCTCGAGTTTGTTCATTGCTTTCTTGACGGGTTGGTCTGTCATGACTTTGATGGGATTAGCCTGGAAGGAAGGCCGCAGTTTTTTGGAGGTTACTATTAAGGCAAAGGTAATTTTTTCTACTCTTGGATATCGAGCCTTAGCTCCCTGGAAGGCCTGGCTGGCGTAATACACAGGAAGCTGTATCTTGTTTTCTTCCCTGATCAAGGCTGCACTTACTGCTGTGGCCGACACTGCCAAGTATAGGAACAAATCTTCCCCTTCTTTGGACGGACTCAAAAGCGGGGGGTTGCTCAGGTATCGCTTCAACTCCTGGAACGCCGTCTCGCATTCCTCCGTCCATGCGAAAGCCTTCTTCAAGATTTTAAAGAAAGGGAGGCACTTTTCTGTAGCCCTCGAGACGAATCTGTTGAGGGCCGCTATTCTTCCCGTGAGTGATTGTACCTCCTTTGTCGTCCTTGGTGAAGTCATTTCAAGGATGGCCTTTAATTTCTCCGGGTTTGCTTCAATTCCCCTTCGTGAAACCATGAACCCGAGGAACTTTCCTGAGGAGACCCCAAAGGCACATTTGGAGGGGTTCAACTTCATGCTATACTGCCTGAGCGTGTTGAACGTCTCCTTAAGATCGTCTAGATGATCCTCTTCTTTTTTGCTCTTTCATATCGTCGACATATACTTCCATATTCTTCCCAATTTGTTTGCTGAACATCTGGTTTACCAATCTTTGGTATGTGGCCCCTGCGTTCTTCAAGCCGAAAGGCATAACCCTATAGCAATAAAGTCCTTGGCTGGTGATGAAGGCAGTTTTTTCTTGATCTTCTTCGGCCATCTGTATCTGGTTGTACCCTGAAAATGCGTCCATAAAAGTGAGGAGTTTGTGCCCGGCAGTGGAGTCTACCAGTTGGTCAATTCTTGGCAAGGGGAAACTGTCCTTGGGGCACGCCTAATTTAAATCTGTGAAGTCGACGCACATCCTCCATTTCCCATTCACTTTTTTCACCATGACGACATTTGCTAACCACTTTGGATAATGAACTTTTCGAATAAAGTTCACTGCAAGCAGTTTATTTACCTCGTGCATGACCGCTTTGTTTCGTTCAGGGGCGAAGACCCTTCTTTTCTGCTGGACAGGCTTCTTTCTCGGGTCTACGTTCAGATGGTGTTGGATGATGTCTACCGGAATCCCAAGCATATCTTCGTGGCTCCACGCGAATACATCGAAATTGTTTTTTAGGAAATTGATAATTCCTTCTCTCGTCATTGGGTTTAGATTCGTCCCTAACTAAGTCGTCTTGGACGGATCCCCTTCGACCAGCTCCACTGTTTCTAACTTCTCCACAATCTCGGGGGTCTTATCTTCGATTGTCTAAGTATGGTTTTCTTTCGAGGCTAGGACAACCTGATAGCATTCTCTTGCCAAAACTTGGTTTCCTCTTATTTCTCCGATTCCCTGTTCCATCAGAAACTTTATCTTCAGACAGTATGTGGAAGTGGCAGCCTTCCAGCGGTTTAGTGTGGGCCGTCTAATGATCACATTGTAAGACGATGGTGAATCTATAAACAGGAAATTATGCTAGTTGGTTACCTGGAGCGGATATGAGCTAGCTGTGACTGTTAACGTCACTATCCCACGGGGATAAACCTTGTCTCCACTGAAGCTAACGAGAGGTGATTCGAAGGGACGAAGTTTCTTTGGGTCTACCTTCAATTGCTGAAAGGCAGATAGGTAAATAATGTCCGCTGAGCTCCCATTATCTACCAGCACTCTCCTTGTGTTGAAGCCCTCAATCATAATCATGATGACTAGTGGGTTGTCGTGAGGTTGCTTCACTCCTCGGGCATCCTCCTCAGAGAAGTACATGCCTTGGTTCGTCCGTAGTTGCTTTGAGGGAGGCCTGCTGTGAACACTATTTATTTGCCTTTGGTATGACTTCTTTAGGGATCTGAACGACCCTCTTGTGGACGGTCCTCCGGTGATGGTCTTTATCTCTCCTCTTGCATTCTGCGGACGAGGTGGTTAATCTTCACTTCTTTGGAATCCTCCATGCTAATCCTTCTTATTGTACCTAGTGGCTTCTCCCCTTTTCACATATCTTTGAAGCTTTCCTTTCTGGATGAGCTCTTCTATCTGCTCCTTTAGATCTCGGCAATCCTCTGTGTAATGTCCATGGTCCTTGTGAAAACGGCAATATTTTCTCTTATCGCGCACACTAGGTGGTGATTCGAGTGGTCTGGGCCACTTGAGACATTGCTCGTCCCTGATTTCTATCAAGATCTGATCGACGGGCATCACTAGAGGTGTAAATTTCGTCTGCCGAGGGTTCTTATCATCTCTTCGTCTATTCCCGTCGTCATTACGTCGTTCAGCCCGATCTCTCTTCTGCCCCCTACGATCCTCCTCTTTGTCCTTCTTTTTATCCTTCGTCTTTTCTGCCCCATCTATAGCTGCCAGGGCGTCTTCAACGTTCATGTATTTCTAAGCCTTTAAAAGCACTTCTGCCATCGTTTTAGGTGGATTCTTCGCCACAGAAACCACAAAGTCCCTGGACTTTAGCCTAGCTTTAAAGGTTGTAAGTTGTACCTTATCGTCTGACTCGTCTATTTCCAGCATTCCTCGTGTGAACCGCGTCACATAGGACCTCAAAGTTTCTTTTTCTCCTTGTTTGATCGTGAGCAAATGATCAGCCGTTCTCTTTGGACGTTGTCTGCCAACAAAGTGACGAACAAAAGAACTGCTTAGTTGTTCAAAATTATCAATAGTCGACGTAGGCAGCTTGGTGAACCACTCCCGGGCTACCCCTTTAAGGGTAGTGGGGAAAGATCGACATAGGATTTCGTCAGGGGGTTGTTGAAGACCCAAAGTCATCTTGAAAGTATTGAAATGATCCAACAGATCCTTTAGTCCGTCAAAGGGTTCGAGCTGGGGTAGGCGAAACTTGGAGGGAACCGGGCACTCTTGGACAGTTGCAGTGAAAGGCAAGTCAGACTTCCTGACAATTTTGTCCAGTCCTAGATCCGTCTTTCCCCTAATTGCGTTTCGTAACTCGTCCATCTCTTTCCTCATCTCCTTGAGGACACTTGGGTTTGGTTCGTCAGAAAAGCTGGGGCATCTCCTATGACTGTCTCCGTCTTCATCTCTGTTGACCTCTGTGTGGTTATCTTCCTGTTGCAACCGCTGTCTCATTTCTTGATTTTGCTTGGTGAGTTCTTCCACTGTGGCTGCAAGTGCCTGGATTTGCAAGGCCAATGCAGCGGGATCGGGATTAGAGCTGGACTCCATCTTGTTGTAATAGAACAATGTCCCTGAACTGATTGTTCAAGAATTTCGTCCCCACAGACGGCGCCAAATTGATGATGCTGAGATCGTCAGTCGAGATGTTCGTCCAGATAAAGATCGTCCACTACTTGTATCAACCCTGGGCTACAACAAAATAGAAAAGGAAAGAATCACCGGGGGGGGGGGGGGGCTGACCACAACGCCCCACCTTATCGTCTGACTCGTCTACTTCCAGCATTCCTCGTGTGAACCGCGTCACATAGGACCTCAAAGTTTCTTTTTCTCCTTGTTTGACCATGAGCAAGTGATCAGCCGTTCTCTTTGGACGTTGTCCGCCAACAAAGTGACGAACAAAGGAACTGCTTAGTTGTTCGAAATTATCAATAGTCGACGTAGGCAGCTTGGTGAACCACTCCCGGGCTGCCCCTTTAAGGGTAATGGGGAATGATCGACATAGGATTTCGTCAGGGGGTTGTTGAAGACCCAAAGTCGTCTTGAAAGTATTGAGATGATCCAACGGATCCTTTAGTCCGTCAAAGGGTTCGAGCTGGGGTAGGTGGAACTTGGAGGGAACTGGGCACTCTTGGACAGTTGCAGTGAAAGGCGAGTTAGACTTCCTGACAATTTTGTCCAGTCCTAGATCCGTCTTTCCCCTAATTGCGTTTCGTAACTCGTCCATCTCTTTCCTCATCTCCTTGAGGACACTTGGGTTTGGTTCGTCAGAAAAGCTGGGGCGTCTCCTATGACTGTCTCCGTCTTCATCTCTGTTGACCTCCGTGTGGTTATCTTCCTGTTGCAACCGCTGTCTCATTTCTTGATTTTGCTTGGTGAGTTCTTCCACTGTGGCTGCAAGTGCTTGGATTTGCAGGGCCAATGCAGTGGGATCGGGATTAGAGCTGGACTCCATCTTGTTGTAATAGAACAATGTTCCTGAACTGATTGTTCAAGAATTTCGTCCCTACAGACAGCGCCAAACTGATGATGCTGAGATTGTCAGTCGAGATGTTCGTCCAGATAAAGATCGTCCACTACTTGTATCAACCCTAGGATACAACAAAATAGAAAAAGAAAGAATCACCATGGGGGGGGGGGTGTGCTGACCACAACGCCTCCAATGATAAAGTTAGAGAAGCTTAGCAAGCAGGATAAAACAAAGAAAACTAAGATGATAATAAAGTTATGTGATTTTTCATACCCCCTTTGGATCTTGCTTATGGGTATATATAGGTTATTTCAATGCCCTTCTAGCCGTTGGCTCCGTCATTATGGGAGCATAATTACTTGAGTTCGTAACGCTTGTGCAAGGTGTTAATTTGACTGGCACCCCTTCAACGGTATTGGTATTTATTGCCACTGGTCGTAACGGCTGGCCTCGGTCTGATTGCTCGGGCAGCCCCCTTCGTACTGTGCTGGCAATGGGATCGTCTTTGTACATCGTCCTTCAGGGATGGACGACTTTACTTATTTCTTGGACCCATCAAATACCTTTTTCATTCAAATGCCCTTTACTAATAAATTAAAAAAAAAATTAAAAAAAAAAAAGAAAAAAGCACGTGCGGTCCTGGCTTATTAAAAAAGAGGGCATGTGGCATTGAGACTAAAAACCACAAGCAAGCTATATTAACATTCAAGCACCTAAAGCTATATTAGCATACAAGTGGAAGTTTGCATGTTGTATACTAAGTCTAAAGGTCACGTGTACCATGGCTTATTAACCATTAAATATAGTATTCAAGTTCAAAACCACAAAGAAGCCACCATGCTTCTCGTGAAATTAAAGTGTGGGGCGTGTCAATAATATGGCATAGGCTATTACATGCAAAGCTATGGAAATCACGAAAGTGGGAGGGGGGGGGGGGGTGCTGACCACAACGCCTCCAATGATAAAGTTAGAGAAGCTTAGCAAGCAGGATAAAACAAAGAAAACTAAGATGAGAATAAAGTTATGTGATTTTTCATACCCCCTGTGGATCTTGCTTATGGGTATATATAGGTTATTTCAGTGCCCTTCTAGCCGTTGGCTCCGTCATTATGGAAGCATAATTGCTTGAGTTCGTAACGCTTGTGCAAGGTGTTAATTTGACTGGCACCCATTCAACGGTATTGGTATTTATTGCAGCTGGTCGTAACGGCTGGCCTCGATCTGATTGCTCGGGCAGCCCCCTTCGTACTGTGCTGGCAATGGGATCGTCTTTGTACATCGTCCTTCAGGGATGGACGACTTTACTTATTTCTTGGACCCATCAAATACCTTTTTCATTCAAATGCCCTTTACTAATAAATTTAAAAAAAAAAAAAGAAAAAAAAGAAAGGCATTGAGACTAAAAACCACAAGCAAGCTATATTAACATTCAAGCACCTAAAGCTATATTAGCATACAAGTGGAAGTTTGCATGTTGTATACTAAGTCTAAAGGTCACGTGTACCATGGCTTATTAACCATTAAATATAGTATTCAAGTTCAAAACCACAAAGAAGCCACCATGCTTCTCGTGAAATTAAAGTGTGGGGCGTGTCAATAATATGGCATAGGCTATTACATGCAAAGCTATGGAAATCACGAAAGTGGGGTCTTCTCCCTTATAGAAGTGGGGTCGATGAACAAGCAAATATTTCTTGGTACCAAGTGGGACACACAGAACTAGTGCATGTTCGTTGCTTACGAGAGCGTCAAAAACATTGCGAAAGTTTACGCTCAGCAAATACAGGGAGTTGGAGTGCCTAAAGTCAAAGGCTCAATGTCACGGCTTAGAGAGGACAGCTGATAGTTGCAAGACGATGGCCGTGGGAATCATGCGCGGACGAAGCTCTCATACTGATGATTGTGAAACGAAGGTAGGGGCAAAGGCAGTGAGGAGGATGTGCTGATGGAACTCTCGCGCCAATGGTTGCAAGACAAAGGCAGTGACGAAGGCAGTGAGAAGGATGCGCCGACGAAGCTCTCGCAATGATGGAAGGATGCGCCGACAAAGCTCTCGCACTACCAGGGCAATGGTGAAGGCAGTCAGAAAGGGTGTACCGACGAGGCTCTCGCACTGATGAAAGGATGCGCCGACGAAGCTCTTGGACTGATGATCGCGGGACGAAGGCAGTGGCAAAGGGAGTCAGAAAGGTGCACCGATGATGCTCTCGCACTGATCAAAGGATGCGCCGATGAAGCTCTTGCACTGATGATCGCAGGACGAAGGCAGTGGCAAAGGGAGTCAGAAGGATGCACCAACGAGGTTCTCGCACTGATGAATGGATGCGCCGATGAAGCTCTCGCACTAATGGCCGTAAGACAAAGGCAGTGGCGTAGGCAGTCAGAAGGATGCACCGACGAAGCTCTCATACTGATGGCCGCAAGGCAAAGGCAGTGAGAAGGATGCGCGAATGAAGCTTATACACCTCGTGTCCAAGGATGGCAAGAGGATTGCTGTTGCTCGAATATGCGGACGCCAAGACAAGAAGGACAGGAAGCAGCAACTCGCTTTCGGATACCAAGACAAGAAAGACAGGACGCCACAACTTGCTTTGAACCTCGCGCCGACTCCTAAAGATAGTTTAGAGACGAACGGGATGATGATGGTAGTTCCAAGAGGAAGCAAATGATGCTTGAACCCATGCCGCCGACTTCAATGCTCTGCGAAAAAAGAAAAAAAGAAAAAAAAAACAAATAAGTAAAAGGCAAATGAAGGATAAAAGCAAAGAACATGTTTCTAGGCTGCGCAGAAGAAAGTGGTAGATGACTTCACGCCTCCTTTGATTCACTTTTATAAGTAGGCTATAAGAAAAAGAAAACCCTAGCATCCTAAAGGCTGCCGCTACAAGATTGTATTTAAAAAAAAAAAAAAAGCGTGCATGGGAAGCCAACTTCAACACCGACTCTACTAAGAAGACTACCATGGGCCTGTGGTCCAAAACAGTCTTTTGCGCAATCAAACTCACAAGGCGTCAAGTGACTTAAAAAAAAAATCAAATGATAAATGGGCCGCATGCCTTACTAAGACCATGGAACAATACTCTTCAATCCAATGCTAAAACTGTAATGTACAGCATTGAGATTGAGGAAGCTAAAATCTCCTTTTACGTAGATGATGAAGATCTTGCTTTCCTGTGAACTAAGTCCGAAATTAGAATTAATAAAATACTTCAAGCCTCATCTTCCTTGCATCAGAAAGACGCAAAGTCGAATCTTGAAGTTGAGGCATTTGTAGACATCAAAATTTTATGATGTATTCACAACCATCCGATTGTTCATGATAAAATATTTGTGATCAAAATTAATCTCCAATTGATGACGTGGGCGATCAGCGAATGAAATCAAGCCACGTGGCAACATCAAATGAAGTAAGCTATATGGCAGCGTCAGAAGAAAAGACCTATATGGAAAGTTCTTATTAAATGAAATACCAAATTATATTCATAATTCAACTCTCAATAAATGCTGAGAGAAAATTCCAAATTAAATACTATTGAGTTGCCTATAAATAGAGGCTTCTCATATGAGAAAAGGAGAAAGTTAGAGAAAAAAAACCCTACTGACACTCTGCCAAAATAGAGAGTCATCTCTAAGTCCAAAAGAGCACCCTTACTCCCTCAAAATCAAGGCTCATTTCTACTCCTTCAAATCAAAGTAGAGATTTTCCTTCAATTAAGTTCGAGATCAAGCTAACGGCCCTCATCTTCAAATCAAAACTCAAGTACATCCAATCACATGTCCAACTTGGAGACATCAAAGTACGATTCCAGATCAAGGTTCATAGCCCTTCGAATTGTAAAGTTACTTGGAGATCGAATCAGAGGAGTTTTATTGTATTCTTTCATTGTAAAAAGTCATACAGAGAATTGTACTTACATATATACAAATCAAATACAAATTGATTATTTGTTACACTATTTTGTGATGGTGTGATTTATCTTTTACGAAAATTGTGTGTACATGAACATTTTTAAACTGCTGCTATTGTTGAACTTTCTACTTGGATAAACCTTTTTTCCTCCCTAAAATTCAAATATCTTCTATGAAAAAGGTTGGTGTTTTGTGTGTGGAATAGACTGTAGACCCCCTTTGGTTGCATTGGATTTGATTGTGAGCTTTTCATGTTAGCTTTATTTATTTCTTTATAAAATTAAAATTTTTTGATAAGTAAAAATATTATTGAAAAACTAGAAAAAGCACCGCCCAGTACACAGGACATGTACTTAAGGGTCACCACACATCAACAAACATTACAAAAAATATTTAATAAAATTTCTTAGATATAACTAATGCGAGTATTCAGGCATGAGATGATATTTGGACATTTGAGGTTTTGAACTGTTAGATTATTGTTAGATAATTGCCAGAGGGTTGACTTTGTTAACTGAACCTGGTTTGTATTCTGCTTAAAGAGTTCATTGCTTCATTTTATCATTTAGTAAGTTAATATACATATATTTTTGATAAGCTAGTTTTGATCCCAAAGGGAGGGGGAAGATGATATTCAATCTAGTGAACTTTTGCCTCATGAGTTGTGGTCCCAGCCAATTGGGGTCATACAGTTTTCATATTACTTAAAGAAAAAAAATCGTTAAGCCTTGTGATGATCTGTATTACACTATGTTAACTGTGCAGCTGATGTTCTAGCATTAGCTTGGTATTGTTTGAACATGAGAATGGTGTAAAGTTCTTTAAAAACACTATCAAATTATCACTCAGCATTTGTCTAGGTCAAAATTAAACCATCATGAAGGCTTAAAAGCATTTGAACATCCCATAGAATTTCGATTAACCCTTTGCTTTATATATTTCTATGATTAAACTTATCTTTCTAATTGAAGCTATTTACTCCAAGCAAAAGGGCCAAGGACTATTATAATGAATGGTAACGGTAACACCAATTGGAACTAAAATTATAACGCAGATTTTTCTATATATAAGAAATTATATTAATTAATTATAGAACTGAAAGTATAATGCACCTTACAATGAACTCCTACTTTCAGTCATATGGTGAGACCAACTACCCAAAATTCCCTTTTTCAAACTGGACTTGCACCTTAAAATGCAAAACAAACCAAAATGGGATTATTCAATAAAATGCCCTGAAGGATTCAAAAGGGCAGGAACCCCAAGTGCTTGAACAAAAGTATAATAATAAGAGAAACGTTTAAAGATCACATTGTGATTACCACCTGTCTCATTTTGGTACCAAGACCCTCATATCATCATTTCATNTAGAAACGTTTAAAGATCACATTGTGATTACCTACTGTCTCATTTTGGTACCAAGACCCTCATATCATCATTTCATCACTCTCAAAACAGTAAAAGCATAATTCTGCTCATCCTATGTTCCAATCAAAAATTAATTTCTGGGGCTTTCTCCAAACACTTAAACCACCCTTAACACAACCCTGATTGTTCTACCATTTAACATGATTCCTCTCACTACATTGCACAAGCTAAGTTTAGTCCAAGTTCAAAAGGTGAAAACAACCCAAGATTAGAACCCCCACACCTGATAGTGAAGGGTCAGATGCTCAAACCGAGAACTCACAGCTCCCTTGATTTTGCACAAAGCCGAACAACCTGAAATCCCACACCACCCCCCCCCCCCCACAAAAAAAAAAAAAAAAACCACCAAAAAAAAAGAATAACATGTAAGGTAAAATAAATTTTAAAAAACAAATAAAAGCAAAGAGTAACATAGCAAGCATTGATTTTAAATGAAGCATCATTATGAATTAAAATTGAGTCCCTACCACCATCTAATTCTGACAACAACAATCCTAACAGATATTTTGACTGCTAACAGTTCCAAAACTTTATTCAATTCAACAATTTCAGACAACAATTTTCAAGACAAGCATATCAACAAAATACACTTGAAAGCAATAGAAAGCTCCATCACGCAAAATTTAATTAAAGATGCTTCTACTCAATTATATATTGATAATGTCATTTAAAAAATTCCGATCATTTGAAAAAATTTTCACACATGTAGAAGACACTCTGAATAAAATTGTAATATGATAATGACCAGATATAAGTAGTTAGTTTCTTCAAGTAAATGGAAATTATTTTAAATAAAAAAGGTTTATGTGATTTTCTCTTTCTTTTTATTTAACTTGAGAATCTGACTTTCTTATTGTGTTTCCCTATCAGCTAAGCATCAACAGAAGCAACCACAAGATAGGACCAACAACAACAAGAACAACCACCATCAAGCATCAAAGAAAAGAAAAAAAAAAAAAGCAAAGAATAAAAAGTAGAGAATAACTCAACTGGTAAATCCAAAACCCTTTCCCTTTTCTTTGTTTCTTTCCTTTCACAGCATTTCTTTGTCTCACACACACACACACATACATGATGTAGTTTTTGTCTACAATATATGGCTTTAAACATGTTACATTCTCACAAAGCATCACTGAAAAAGACAAAAGATATTCAACACTGAAAGTCTATGTTTTAAGTAATGTGGTAAGTATCAAATTTTATTACTTAAATGGCACAAATGGCAATTAATCCAAGCATTTGTTGGTGTCTGTCCGGCAAACTGACCAGCTCTAATGCCAGTTCTTAATTAGATATATAAACTATTTAAAGTAGCAGTGAAGTTTTGGTTCTAAAGATGGTGAATCAAGAAGGATAATACCAGAGACTTAAAAATAACAGAATACTCAACAAATTTTCATTATCACAATCATACAACTCAAGTTATACCTAGTACAGTCCTTTGATACAAGTACACCACACTCAACTCATATAGACCTTGTCAGAATACTCAACCATTTAATGGATTTGTTGTAATATGCAAAGTTTAATACAGTATATTTAGTAATTTAGTAATTTCTATTGTACATATAAGGTCAATCCATGTTGATCTTTTGTTCTCTCTCTCAATTAGAAAGAAACCTTTCTAAATTGCATGCACCAAACATATATATATATATATATATATTCGTGTGATTTCTCAAAATTAATAAGTGCATTCATTGTAAAGTATCCCAAAGTTGCAAGAATTACAGGTTCATGGTAAGCATGTGATGGCTTTCAATGAGAATTTCTAGAATAATAAGTGCATTCATTGTAAGATATCCCAATGTTGACTCACTCTTGTTAGAGAAATAATGTTTAGGATTCCTTTTCTGATTATTTAATTAGGTAAATGATCAAAATTTGATTTCTGTTGAGATAGCTTCTAATAATTAAGCTTTCCTTACCATATGCAAAATATAGGCATGTGAATGTCCTATTTAGTTTGTTTAATTGGATCTTTTATCTAAAATTGGCATGGAACTTAAGCTCTTGTACAACCATTCTATTCCTACATTGATTCTAATCAATTACAAACTATAGTATGTTGTACTTGCAATAAATCAGAGACAAATAAACTTTTCCCTTACAATTAATTAAAGTAATAATTAAAAAAATTTTAAAAAAATAAAAAAATAAAAATAAAAGAGGCAGGAAAGTCAGTGCGTCCAACATATTGAAATGGGCAGTGTAATTGGTGAAATCGCGGGCCTATATGCATCAAGTGTTAAAATCTATGGATCACATTAATTAATTTATGTCATCATGAGCTTTCAAGTTCCATTTCTAGATAAGAATGATGTCCCTCCTAGAAAGAAATAAAAATCTGACAATGTCTTCACATTATTATCCTAGGAAATTGCAAGACTTGGCTTCTTTATGTTTGGAAAAATATAAGCATTTAAAAAATATATATAAATCTTTGATTTAAGTCTCTACCTTTTATTTTAATCCTTTTGCCCTTGAACATAGGGAAGAGCTGCAAAATATGAGCAGCAAGATAGAGTTACAAAAAGTTGCCCTTTTTGTAAAATATGTTACTATTTAATTTTATAAAGAACATTTTTCTACCATTGAGTTGGCTTATCAGACTCGGAATATATGTAGTTTGTTTTAAATCTAACCTACATATGTAAAGGGTTTGTGATGTTTCCTTCCTTAGAGGTATAGAGTATGGGTATGTACACTTTACATGAAATTGTAATTTATCTTTACACAAATTTTACTATTAATAGAAAATTATCTGGTGCAGTCTTTTTAACAAGTAGTTTGAGATCTACTTATTTTACTGAAAAATTAAATTTTTTTTTCTGAGAATACTATAATAAAATAAAAATTAGTTGAAAATACATATAAACACTTAAATAATAGCAAAAGTAACTAAATAAAATAAATGACAAAATTAATTCGAAAATTTTATTACTTTATCAAGGTACAGGTGATTAAAAGTTTTTTGTTTCACGTTGCCATCAGGTCTTATGTATTGTGTTTTATAAGACCTGATGCGTCAGTTTGAATATCTATTTGCGTTTTGTGAATTCACTAATTCACTTCTTTTTATTGTAGGACGTTTTTGCCATCGTATTCTATCACCTTTCATTTCTTTTTAGGCGAAAAGCACATTTTGTCCCTACATTTTCACCCGATTTCTATTTTGGTCCCTAAATTTTTTTTTACCGCTTTTAGTCGCCTATCCTGGAAAACGCGTCTCGTTTTTGTCCTGCCGTTACATTAGAACGGAAATTGCACAGGTGGCAACGGAAGATGAGGGCCATTAAAATAATAATAAAAAATATATTTGACATTAAAAAATGCCACGTCAGCACCTAAATTAAAAAAAAATTAATTTATTAATTTAACTAAAAAAAAAATTAAAAACATTTTACATGTTCTTTGGAAGAACTTGTTTTATTTCTTTTCTGTCTTTCTTGTATTTCTTTACAACCAAACCACTAAAATTCAAAAACAAACTCAGATTTAGACACAAACCCAGAAATTAAAAAAAAAAAAAAAACCCAACCAGAACACAAACCCAGAACATTCAATCCAAGAACAAAAGATAGAAACCCAAATATTCCAAAATTTGTACACAAATTCTTCCACAAAAATCAATTGTACACAAACACCAACCCAGATCTAAATGGTTTTTTTTTTCTCTTCTTTTTTATGTTCTTATCAGAAGCAAATCTGGTTAGGAGCAGATCTGGGTTTGGAGCTTGCTGTCTCCGGCATGGGTCTTGGGTATGGAGCAACGACGCCATCCCCGACCACGAAACGATCCTCGACCACCTCATCTCGTCATCGTCCTCATCAATCGAGTCTCGGCGGCTCGTGGTCATGAGAGTAGAGCTTGGAGTCTTCGGCCATGGCCTATGGAGTCTCGGCTTCTTCGGCCATGGAGCTTGGAGTCTCTGGCCATGGGTGTCTGGGTATGGAGCAACGACGCCATCCCGACCACGAAATGACTCCCGGCCACCTCATCTCGTCATCGTCTCATCAATCGAGTCTCGGCGGCCTGGTTTCGATGGCTTTGGTGAGGTGCACAGGATAAGAAATGTGGCAGTGAGAAAGACAAAGGAACTGGAAGCCATTTTCAGAAGCTCTTGTGTGTGTGTGTGTGTGAGAGAGAGAGAGAGTGATGGATAGAGTGAAGGGTTTGGTTGGGTTTTTTTTTTTAATTTCTGGTTTGTGTTCTTAAATCTGAGTTGTGTTTTGAATTTTAGTGTGTTTGGTTGTAAAGAAAATACAAGAAGACAAAGAAAAGAAAATAAAACAAGTTCTTCCAAAGAACATGTAAAATCATGTTCTGGAAAGATCACAAAGAACATGAACATGTTCTTCCAAAAAAATTAACGAAAAGAAAAGTATGTAATTTGGTTTGTTGTTTTCTCATTTTCTGTTTTAATTTTTTTTAGTTTTTAATTTTTTTTTCTTTAGTTAAAATTAATAAATTAATCTTTTTTAATTTAGGCTGACTGGCATTTTTTAATGTCAAATAATATTTTTTATTATTATTTTAATGGCCACGTCATCTTCGTTTGCCACCTGTACAATTTCCGTTTCTAATGTAACGGCAGGGACAAAAACGAAACGCGTTTTCCAGGATAAGACTAAAAGCGGTAAAAAAAAATTTAGAGACCAAAATAGAAATCGCGTGAAAATATAGGGACGAAATGTGCTTTTCGCCTTCTTTTATTGTAGGACGTTTGTAGACCTGATCCGACATTTCACAAATATGAAGCTCTGATAACTCTGAAGCCACTACCAAATTTTGAATATGAAGCTCTGAGTGTTTGCTACGTGTCAGGAAATGGGACCCACTCTGTGCGTTTTTGGGGAGGTGGGTGAATTGCATCAGGTGCAAATGTCAATCCTTGTCTGAATCAGGGCGGAGCCAGAGGGGTCGAGGGGGGCACCTGCCCCCCCTGACTCCTAAAATATCCTTGCATATGTAGTCTACACTAGCTACTCCCTGACATAGAGAAAAAAGAAAAAAAGAAAAAAAGAACTAGTCTACTCTAGCTACTCCCAGACATAGAGAAAAAAGAAAAAGAAAAAAGAACTCCCACTTGAAAGTGACACAGGAAAAAGAAGTTACTCTTAAGACCAAGCCATTTACCTTTTTGCAATTTCACCATTCTTATAAGCAGCTTTTGTCTGTCTTGCACCTATTTTACTATTTTTTTCTTTTTATTTAATATCATTATTTTCACAATTTTTACTGTGATATCTTTCACAACATTTTATTATTAAGTGATGCTAGAGATATTACAAATTTTACTACTTATGTTTTACAAATTGGCATCTCACCAACCACAAAAAATAATTTCAAACATATATTCATTATATTGTTTTAGAAACGCTAATCACATTTTTACCACATCAATTTGTAAAATTTGTACTAGCTATGACTAAGAATTGGTTATTTTTGTTTATTTATTTTAATACTATGAAATATATTCATATTTTCTTGCGATTGTTTATTTACTTTGTTATTATTATTGATTAATATTTTTTAGATTAATTTTACTTTTAATATTGTTTTTTTAATTTTGCCCCCTCTAAACAAAAATCCTAGCTCCGCCACTGGGCCGAGGAGCCCTTTTTCTTCTCCCTTTTTCCTCCCCTCATCTTACTTTACTTGTTTTTCTTATATAGTCTTCATCTTCCTATCTCCTTCTTCTATCTGTTGATCATCCATTCGCTTTTCTTCTGACTGTCCGTCCCATCAGAGGCCTTATCAGTACTCAAGTGGTTCACTCTGATCAACGTTGCCCTGCTAAGGGGTTATATCCCTATTAATGCGGCCAGAGGGGTTAGGTGAATGCATTAAGTGTGAATGTGACAGCTTGCTCTGGGCTTGTCCCTTCCCAAAATTATCCTTAGTGTGCCGAGGACGAAGAGGTCCTCGGCGTGGGNTAAAATTAATAAATTAATCTTTTTTAATTTAGGTGCTGACGTGGCATTTTTTAATGTCAAATAATATTTTTTATTATTATTTTAATGGCCACGTCATCTTCCGTTTGCCACCTGTACAATTTCCGTTTCTAATGTAACGGCAGGGACAAAAACGAAACGCGTTTTCCAGGATAAAGACTAAAAGCGGTAAAAAAAAAATTTAGAGACCAAAATAGAAATCGCGTGAAAATATAGGGACGAAAATGTGCTTTTCGCCTTCTTTTTATTGTAGGACGTTTGTAGACCTGATCCGACATTTCACAAATATGAAGCTCTGATAACTCTGAAGCCACTACCAAATTTTGAATATGAAGCTCTGATGTTTGCTACTGTGTCAGGAAATGGGACCCACTCTGTGCGTTTTTGGGGAGGTGGGTGAATTGCATCAGGTGCAAATGTCAATCCTTGTCTGAATCAGGGGCGGAGCCAGAGGGGTCGAGGGGGGGCACCTGCCCCCCCTGACTCCTAAAATATCCTTGCATATGTAGTCTACACTAGCTACTCCCTGACATAGAGAAAAAAAGAAAAAGAAAAAAAGAACTAGTCTACTCTAGCTACTCCCAGACATAGAGAAAAAAAGAAAAAGAAAAAAAGAACTCCCACTTGAAAGTGACACAAGAAAAAGAAGTTACTCTTAAAGACCAAGCCATTTACCTTTTTGGCAATTTCACCATTCTTATAAGCAGCTTTTGTCTGTCTTGCACCTATTTTACTATTTTTTTTCTTTTTTATTTAATATCATTATTTTCACAATTTTTACTGTGATATCTTTCACAACATTTTATTATTAAGTGATGCTAGAGATATTACAAATTTTACTACTTATGTTTTACAAATTGGCATCTCACCAACCACAAAAAATAATTTCAAACATATATTCATTATATTGTTTTAGAAACGCTAATCACATTTTTACCACATCAATTTGTAAAATTTGTACTAGCTATGACTAAGAATTGGTTATTTTTGTTTATTTATTTTAATACTATGAAATATATTCATATTTTCTTGCGATTGTTTATTTACTTTGTTATTATTATTGATTAATATTTTTTAGATTAATTTTACTTTTAATATTGTTTTTTTAATTTTACCCCCTCTAAACAAAAATCCTAGCTCCGCCACTGGTCTGAATATCTAATATGCCCCGTTTGCTTGACTTTCTGGGGAAGCACTCTCTGTCCTTGACTTTCTCATATTTGGAAAACGCCCCGTTTGTTTTATGGCTTCTTGCTATGTTTGCTTTTGGGGGTTTTTTCTCTTTTCGAGGGCATACCATGTTTGCTTTTGGGGCTTTTTCTGAGTCTTATAACTCCGGGGAAATAGTATACCATGTTTGCTCTGGGTTTTTTCGCTATTTGGGAACCTTTTGAAGGCGGTTTGCCCTGTTTGCTTTGTCAATGAGTTAGTGCTACAAAGATATATTAAATCATTGATATGTGTTATTACTATTCTATGTGAGGCTTAATCATTTAACTAATTAACTAGATAATTTGTATTTAAATTTAAAAATTAGAACATTCATTTATGATATTCTTCTTCATCATTAAACCAAGACAATATATAAATATTTATACATGTACTTTTTTGTATACTCATATAGTATCATACTAATATCCATTTCAAAATTTAGATTTTACAGCCTAGAGTATGAGATTGTTTAAATTTTACACCTTGATATTTCAAAATTTGAAATTTACCGCTTAAATTTTAGGGATGTTTGAATTTTAGAATTTGAGGGTGTTAAATCTAAACATTCTCAAACTTTAAGGGGCAAAATCTAAATTCTAAAACGTCAAGATGTAAAATCTAAACATCTCAAACTTTAGGAAGTAAAATTCAAATTCTGAAACTTCAGGGTGTAAAACAATATATTAACCATTTACTATTTCTATTGCTATCCTATGTTAATCGTTCACTATACTAAGTTGTTATGTGTTAGTTTAACAACGATATATTAACCATTTAATATTTCTATTGCTATCCTACGTGGGACTTTTATTTATTTGTTTTTTTTTTTAATAGAAATTCTATGTGGGAATTAATTTTTTAAATAACTAAATTATATATTTATAAATATGATAAAATTTAAAATAATGGAATTATCTATTTGGTTCATGATTATTAGTATTATTTATTATCGTATCAGGATTCAACCTAGGATTACATAAGAATACTCATTCACATTTTTTTAATAATAATATATTTATACATATCATGCCTTATATTTTAAATCAATTTAGGCGTGTGCTTTGCTCTCTAAATTGATATTCGCGAATCATTTAGCATGCTTTCAGTTATCTTCCTCCACAACAACATAATATGCAAATAATTATAATTGATCTATTTCTCAAAATTAGTCTTGATGTGTTTTAAGATATTTATATACAACAAATTATTTATTCAAAAAAATATATATACATCAAATTAAATAAGTCTCTACCAACGATATACAACTCAGTTAATACTTAATACTACGTCAAAATTGCTATTTTTATCATTTTCGCTAAAGCCAATACATAAAGTTTGACGGTATTTGATGTCCATACATATTAGTAGGAAAAGGAGAATGACTTAGTCATAATGTAAACCCATTATGTTTCTCAAAAATGAAAAATATACAAAAAGGCTACCTCCCTACCAACTTGAGACGCCAACCAAGGGAAATTTATTTTTCTTAAAAAAAAAAAAATTATTTAGGTCATTTTCCATTTGTATATGGGAAAAAAATTTATTTTCCATTTTTTCTCAAAAAAAAAAAAAAAAGGTCATTTTCCATTTTGTATATGGGATAGTACGGTGTCAATTTGTGATTTGCTCAACATTTCAACCATTATTCAAGAGAGAGAAAGACAGAAAAATGGAATTAGGATAAGCTAACTAGCTATGAGTGGCTGCCACGTGTAACGGTTTTCAGCCTCACCCGTGTTGATTCCCCTTGAATTTCTATAAATGTGTGGCTGCCACGTGGCTTTTTTCTCTCTCTCCCTGATTTTACTAGAGAATATGAGGAGGAAACAGCTAGCTGAGAATATGCCATACGTTCTGCACCCTTTTTTTTTTTTTTTTTTCGTGTTTGTTTCCCCAGACAAAAAAAAAAAAAAAATTTTTTCGCAAATGGCTTTTTTACCCTTCTTCTTTAAGGTTTTTTTTCTTTATCAAATAGTATATTTATTTATTTATATGTTTAAAATCAAGTCTCAGCAGTGATTTTTCTCTACCCCGCCCCCCCCCCCCCCAAAAAAAAAAAAGGAAAAAAAGTCTCAGTAGTGATATTTGTGTTTAACAGTAGATTTTTTTTTTTTTTCCTTTTCTATTTGAATCAAAGGTAGATTATAAAAAATAAAAATAAAACAAATGTTGGCCGGCCTCTCTATAAGTGTCATATATAAATAATATAACGTAATGAAATAATAAATAAAAATAAATAAATTATTTATTTATATTATGTAATAGGATATAAGAGTAAATTTATTTATTGTTTTATTCCTTTACTTTCTTCTCAATTAAATAAAAGAGTTTTTTATCGCTCCAACTAAACACACACAAGGGAAAAAAAAATTCCATTCTTCAACTTTTCCATCCTCTGACTATTTTTTCTATCTCTAACTTTTTCATATTTCCAAAAAAAAAAAAAAAAAATACAGAAGAGGAGGATGTATCTATTTCATTTTCAATAGTTTAGAAGATTTGGTTCATCAATGATACGATTTATGACCATAACGTCACCTCACTCTATACTGTTCTTGCGAATGCTTAAGCATTATATTAAATTGATTTATGGAACTTCATAATATTTTGTTGATTTATTTTGTTGTAACAGAAATTTGTTGTGTTCCACACTTGCACTAGTATTTTTTTTTTTTTTTTTGAGAAACCAGACCAAACGTTTATTCAAAACCAAAATCAATGAACATCTCTAAACAGTAAACACAAGAGGGGCAATGTCATCAGGTAAGTTTCCAACCACACCTAAAGCCCTAAACAGAACTAGCCTTCTTAGCTAACGCATCAGCAACAAAGTAACAAACTTGACTAATATAATTAAATTCAACATGCTGAAAACCAGCTGCTTGGAAACGAATGTCCCCAAGCAGGGACGGAACTAGGATTCGAACCTGAGGGGGGCAAAGCTTAAAACAATTTTTTTTTAATGAAAATAAAAACTAATATTTATTTCATATTCAACAAAATACTACATATAAAAGTTTCTTAAACATTTCAACATATTTATCAAAATAGAACTTGACGCTATTTCAGAGAAGATCCAAAAAAATATATATATTTAAGGACAAATTTAATTTTTCAAATTACATATGTATACCAAATTTTTTTTTTATTTAATTGGGGGCTATTAGGACCAAAATTTAAAATTTCAACATATATATATATATACATATACTAAGTTTTTTTTTTTTTTTTTTAGGGTTTAGGGGAGGGGGGGGGGGGAATGCCCCCCCCCCCCCCCCCCCCCGCCCTACTGTAGGTCCGCCCCTGTCCCAAGAATGTTCCTGTAGCTGGCAAACTGACCTGAACCATTATTAAGCGCCTAATGACAGTAGCGGAATCCCTTCGACCACCACTCGAGTCAGACCAATCTCCAACGCAAACTGAACAGGCCCAAGGCTTCTAACTCCGCCGCAGACTGACTGAGCGGAACAGGCATGGACAGTGCCCCAATAGGATCACCCCGGTTGTCACGAACAATCCCACCCACACTCACCAGAGTCGAAGCCCGAAATACTGCTGCATCAAAATTAACCTTGTATATGTTCGTGTCAGGAGGATGCCATTGTTGTATGACCTGCGGACGCAGAGGAATAAACTCAACCTCCCGAGCATGGAGAAACTTCTAAAGAATGTTGCCTGCTTCCCTGCAAATGCTAGCCACAGGGCGGACAGCACGGTTGAAATGAATGGCATTCTGCCTATTTACTCATCTTGGCACAGCATAAACCTGGTCAATAACTCATTGAAATTTGCCTGTTGAACAGGGACTGCTTGGTGGAACCACTCCAAAGAAGACCAAACACAAGCAATTTCGTTGCACGACCAAAGTGCATGAACGGTGTCCTGAGGATGCTCTCTACACAGATCATAAATGTCAGAATCCATGACATGACGATGGCGCAGGTTCGCCTTTGTTGGCAGAGCATCATTATAAGCCCTCCACACAAAATGCTTAATTTTGTTAGGCACCCGGAGCTGCCAAAGGCTCTTCCAGAACTTCTTTTGATTTTCCATAAGAAAATTTTTATTTTTTTATATAAAATAGAAATTTTACTCTAACTTAATCTAAGTGTATGTGTATGTAAATCTCCCTCCTAAAAACTTGAACCTCGACCCTAACCCCCATAGCCAACAATCACTTATACTTGTGGAGTAACCATCACGCCAAAAGTGTGCAGTGGTCAATAAGAAAATGTTTTAAAAACACTTTATTGATGATCTATGTTTTTAGTCCATATAACTACGAAATGTAGGATGTCTCAAATGCATTATCAAACAACAAACAATTAGAAGATTTAATTGATCAACAGTATGATTTATGAGCCAACTTGACTGCATATATATTGGTCTAGTCATACACTATGCATAAATTGTACATTGAATTGATCCATGTAATTTCATATATATATATATATATGTTTCAAATAGGAGACGTAGATTTGAACACTGCACATTTGAAACAGGCAAGATGCTAGGCCAATTGACCTAAAGATCACCGGTAATTAAGCGCAGCCTTTTCATTGCAACATAAATTTTACTGTTATACAATAAATGGTTTATGGAATATTTTAAAACATGCCAAAATTCTTCAACTCAAGTGGGACATTTTTCTGATATTTCTAATGTAGACATCCAGGATTCAAATTTTTCCTCCCCAATTATTGAATCATCATAACAAAACAAAAAAAGTGAAACATTAATTCTAATACATGTACTCGTATATGTACAAACATATAATAACATGGACAAAGTTTAGCTACAAAATTTATTGTAGCTTAAGACTATAACATTACTCAATAAAATAAACTTTATTATATATTTTGAAAATCTAACTATTGAATTGTATGTTCTTTATGTTCTTAATACACATATTAAATTTTGTGTCAAGCAAATATTATTTACTATATGATTTATAAGCTTATATAGATCCAATTACAACCATTTGGTTGTTTTGTAGAAGGTAAAGTTAGGTGTCATATTCAAACTTACTCCTCGTTGTTTTATTCTTTGAAAATTTTAGCAATATTTCCTTTTGGGCTTTCTAATTCTTTTCATTGGAATGAAAACAAAATAAATCCTTGGCTCATTACCAGATGCCCAATAATCGAATGATTTTATACTAAATTGATCCATGAAACTATATAAATTGATGTGAATAAAAATCTTCAGAAGATTTAGTTGCCAATTCAAGTTTGTTTATTGTTCTACATAGTTTAAGCATGAACATTTTAATGGTATAGATCAACCATATATATTATTATGGATCTCTTGCCATGTAACATGAAATATAAGAAATATATTAACATGTTTACTTCCATATTGTTAAAATTCACATAAGATTTAACTTTGCAATTGGAAGGGTAAAGTGATCCAACGTTCCTCCTCAAATAATTCATTTCTTCACCAGAGACAACCTAATAAATTTTGTTGCTGATCCATGATTAGAACGTTGCATCATTACTATCACCACCACACGTTGCAAGTTTTTTTTTTTTTTTTTTTTGAGAAGGACCACACGTTGCAAGTCGATTGGAAATTTTATGTTTCACACTGCCACTTGAAAATTTCAACATAGGACCACTTGTACAATTTTACAAGTCTTTGTTTTTGTTATTTTCAACACAATTATACAAGAGTTAGAAAGAGTAATAGAGTAGGTAGCAAGTTAGAGGATTCATGGCTCGTGCTCATCAAAAAAATTATACAAACAAATATTTCTTCTCATTTTTCCCATCTCATTCCTCCCCCTCTCAATCAAGCCTCAAGAGTCACAAGCACTATAAATCTTGATGGCAATTCCTATATAATCTCTACTAATTCAATTTTGTTAGGTAAAGCAATAATAGTGAAAAAAAACAAACTATCACTTTTTTTTTCTAATTTTCTTTTCCAATATTGTTTTATTTTTATGAGGCATTGCTTCTTCATCCTTTATTTCTTTCTAGTTTCTAGTGGTTTATTTATGGCTGGCACTAAAATGAGTAAAAAAAAAAAACTGTTTTCCTTTACACTAGTTGTTATTTTTTTTTTTTTATCAAATTTGCAATTAATGGATTGGAATAGTGTCTGAATTTTTTTTTTTTTTTTTTTTTTTTTTGGGGAACAAAATGATTCATACTTTTAATTGTCGGTTTCGGGAGAGTTAAAGGGCGTAAATTTAATAGTTCAGTTAAAATGTTGGCAAATCCATTAAAACCCGTCTTCGATTCTCATCCACTAGAAATGTTAATTTTTTGGGCTACTTATTTGCATGTGTTTGAGTCAACCAAATGGTTTGGACTGGAAGCTTATGCTATAGGTTTCACTTGCTTTTCACTTCCAAATTTTATGAACTTTTATTGTATGACTGCTAACACAAATCTGGCATTTGAAAAGTACTTGTTATACCACATAGGACAAGGGAAAGATGGCACAAATGGACAAGGCAAACTTATCCCAAAAAAACAACCCTTATTTGGTTTGTCAAAGGAAAACAAAAAATGGAAACCCAGTTCCAAATCATACAAAAGAGCAATTAGATTTGCATCAATAGGCGATAAGAAAACAACTAAGAATCATTTCCCAAAAAAAAATAATAATAATAATAATAACAACAACAACAACGACAACGACGTAATCATGTTGATTTGGGGCTTCTATAAAAATCCATCCAAACCCATATCTTTTTGTTTGTGAACCCAAAATGGAAGATTTTATTTTCGTGGCCCAAAACCCAAACCAGCCGGTAGAAAGAAAAAGGCCCAACTCCACACTATGATTCATAAACCTCAACAAGTTTTGGAGAAAAACAGAGCGTGACTTGCACTCAAATTATCCTAAGCCCTGAACAAGTATTGGACTAAAATTATTCATTGAACATTCCAAAGCACAATAGATCCTCACACAATATGGATTTTACAAAATGAAAAAAGAAAAAGAAAAAGAAAAAAAAAGAACATACCACGGACAATTCAAGCTACGTAATTCAAAATTCAAACAAACCAACAAAAACAGAGCATAGAGCAATGCGCACTCTGTTTCAACTTTATTCATATTGGAAGCTCCAAATGAAGTGAAACCTACATATTGGAGGGTTAGATAGGGTCGACGTTCAGAGCTATCATTTTAATATTGTCTTGGCTGCTGCTGTTGGTAACGCCATCAGGAAGGATTTGGGTAGCAGTGGCAGTAGCAGTGTTGTTAGTAAACAACCTGCGAAGTGTAAGAATGAGTGTGATGATGAGGATGACCAGGCCAAGTATTTGAGCAGCAAGTTTAAGGTCTGAATTAAGCAGCGGCATTTGTTCCCTGCAATAACCAAGAGAGAATTAATTGTATGAAATACTGAAACCAACAAAAATATATGTAATTAGAAAATTTGTTAACAAAAATATTCAGCTATATGAAAACATTGGGGGCTCAAAAGGAACAAAAGTGAGCTATAATTGTTTTTGCGTTCTTACTATTAACAGAGAAGGCTTGGAAGACACAGGTCGGAATTTGGTAATAGAGGCTTGGTACTATTAATTGAAGCAGGGTCAGCCAAGCGTTTCGGAGGCCCAAGGCGAAATCTTCAAATTGGGCCTCTATGTAATCACTTAAACAATATTTAACTAGCATTTTATATACTAATTTTTTTTAAATCTGTTCGTTTTACTTTTTAATAAGATTTTTTTTTTTTTATTTAGGAAATGCTAAAGTTATAACAAATTTTACTACAAACCAATGTTGTAATGAATGTGATCAATGACATTAGGCTTACAAAAATACTAGAAATATTATAAAATTTACAACATGAGAATTATAAAGATATATCACCAATCACAAATATTCATTCAAAAATACATTTAATAGTTATTTAAAATTCATCTATCATATTCATTATCACATCAAATTATAAAAGTTATGAAAACCACCACGCACCCTAGGTGCAGTGATTACTCTACAAATATAAGTTATTGTGAGGTGTGGAGGTACACTTAGATTGGGCTAGAATAATATTTTTATTTTGTATAAAAAATAATTAAATAAATAAAAATTATGTAGTAAAATTTATAATATTTTTAAAATTTTCCTATTTGAATTACTTGTGATTAATAACACGTCTATTTTTAAGACCTATTTATTTAAATTTGTCTTATCTCTATCTCTAACATTACTTAATTCTTTGAGCTTTCTTATTAGTGAAAAAAAATGTACACCAAAATGTTTTAATATCTCCCAAAAATATTTATATATAAAAAATAAATAAATAAAATTTGCCACCACATTTGGGGCCTTCTCTAGTAAGGGGGCCCTAGGCAATGGCCTAATTGGCCTAAGCCTAGGGCCGGCCTTGAATTGAGGCAAGGGCATTGATTTTAGCTGCAATGACTATCTCACAAGTTATGACTTGGTTGGTTAATATTTAAAACTACCGCATCAATGTATTAATGTCAAAACCATTTATTAACCATTCACCTTTATTATTTATATTCTATGTGGGACATAATCATTTCACAAACTAGCTAATTTACAAGTGAATTTGAAAACTATAACATTTTTTTTTCAACTTATGGTTAAAGACATTATTAGTTGAATTAACTGGAACTCATAAAAAATAACTTTTATTTATGATGATTGTTCTTTATCGTCAAACCATGACTACATATAAATATTTAAATATATTCTTTAATAGGCACATATATCTATTACATATCATGCATAATATATATATATATATATATAGAAATACTAGAGGCTTAGATAGGGTTGACGATGTTAGTTTAGAGCTATCATTTTGATTATGTCTTGGATGCTGTCAGCGTCGCCACTGTTGCCCATGGTGTTAGTTGTAAACTTGCGTAGTGAGTGTGATGATGAGGAATAAGGATCACCCATCCAAGTATTTCAGTTGCAAGTTTTGTTGGGGAGATAAGCACCTTGGGAAGCTTTCTTGAGTAATTAATATAATATATAGAGACACACTTTAATCCAAAAGCCCTAAAGCCAATAGGTTTGTATTCAATTATGTTATATTAACCATTAATTCTTCTCATCGTTATTTAATGTGAGACTTCACTCACATGTTGCTCCATTGGCTCTTATACAACTTGTTGGGGAAATAAGCACATTGGAGAGCTTTCTTGAGTAATTAATATAACATATAGAGACACACTTTAACCCAAAAGGTCTAACCCCAATGGATATGTACTCAATTATAGGCTTGTACACAGTGTTGTGCAGCTAGTTATGGTGGGAGATTTTGCACCACACCTATAAGGTGTGATTTCCCCTTATACTTGGTCACACCTCACATGTGAAGGGTAGGAATCGGTCTTCACCAAGTTCGATTGACCATAGCAATGCGGTGCGGTTAATTCGGTGCAAAAATAAAACAAACAAATAATTTAAAAAAAAAAAAAAAAACCAAAAGACATTTAGGATCATCAAGCAACCCACAAAGAAATATCAAACAACCCAAATATTCAAAGACAAACCAAACAAACATTTGCAAAATATTTCTCTAATACCCATACTAAATTTTCAAAAAAATTATCCATCTTTCTAAAAAGCATTGAAAGGAGAAACAAGTATATATTGAGCATTATATAAATTCACAAACCTAGAAGAAAGCATAGCAAGGAGAAGAATAGTAACTAGGTATTAAGCATCAAAAAATTCTCTTGAAATATCTAGATAATAATTGTGACAAAGAGTAGATAGGAGAGGCGAAACCATGGAGAACGGTGGCATCGAGTGGCAGATGACGATGGTGGCAATGGCAGCGGAGAGAGAGAGAGAGGGAGAGAGAAGAGGTGGACGAAAGCTTAAGAGAGAGAAATTAAAAGAGATTCAGATATTTAAACTAGGTTTTAACTAAACGACATTGTTCTACCTTTTAATAGTAATAAAAATTGTGATACTAAAATGTTGCTGTTTTGAACCTAATATTAAAATTATTATTAATTCCAAAATGACGTCGTTTTAGGGAGCAGATTTAAAATAAATAAATGGAACGACGTCGTTTTGTATCATTTAACCTATTTTTATTCTTCTTCCTTCTCCTTCCTCACTTACTCACCTCTAAGTCTCGCTTTCACTGTTTCGTGCCTGTCCTCTCTAATGCATTGGTACTCTCTCTCTCTCTAGAAATTTCTTGTATTTTAAAACTGAAACATGATTATATATCTATATATATATATATATATATACACACACACACACACATATATATATACACACATGGCGGTCGGTTTGGTTACTCGTCGGAATGCAAAACCCATAACCACTTGCCACACTGGTTGTTGTCGGTACTCATAAATTGTCTCCGACCACCGCACCATACATCTTGGGTGAAGCTCAAATGGGTGCGGTTCAGATTGGTGTAGACCGATTTAGTCGGTTGCGGGCGGAATTTGAATAGGCCTACTCAATTATGTTATATTAATCACTTATTTTTCTCATCATTATTCAATGTATGACTTCACTCAAGTTTAAGGTCAAAAAGAAGCAACATTTGTTCCCTACAGTAATGTACAAGAGGAAACTAATTCAATTAATCAATACTAGAAGCAACATATATATAATTAGAAAAATGTTTAAAAAAACATTTTCAAGAAGCTTATTTTGGTTTTATGTGGTGTGTTTGGGTGCTCTATTTAGGAGACATTTTCATATGAGCCCAATTTCCCCTAAATGGAGCATTAGGCAATTTAACTACCCTCACTCCATATTTAGAGACATGTCGGGCTTCCTACTCGCTATTAAGTTGGTCTAGGTTGGTCTAATGGTCTAGACTCTGGAGCTTCCACTTGAAACTAGTTTTGTTTTTACTTGTTATGTTCTATGAGTAACCAATAACCATAGAGTTCTTAGTATTTTAATAGATTTAATTTTGGCCATAGATTCCCTACTTTTGTTGACTTCTGCATTTAGCATTTCATACTCTTAGGACAACCTCATTGTTTCAATTTTGTTTTAAGGCGAATTGTTTAAATAGGATTTCTAACTTGCCTCCATTTTATTAATTGTTCTTATTATTATGTTAAAATGTTAATTGGTTTTTGGTGTAGATGGGGCTTGAACCTCAAATCTCTTATTCGATGATAAGATATTTTATCAGTTGAACTATTTGAAACTCACATCTATATTGTATATTTAGTATTTCTAATCAAGTTTTTTTTATAATTAAAAAAATACTTATGTTGAGACTATTTATCTCTTTTTCTTTTTTCTTTTTTTTTTTTGGTGATAATAAACCAAGCTTCATTAGGACTAAACTGGAACAATACAATTCAATGCATCCCTCTTGATCACATATAGAAAATGATTAGCTAAAGCCACATAATTTACAAAACCATTCTAGTATAACAAAAATCAGTGGCAGAAAATTCAAAATAAAATAACATATTCATTATATTATTTATCTATTAGGGGTTTATTTACATAAAAAAAATCATTTTGAAATTGTAATTATAAAAATGTTATATAGGAGGTGTAGGGTCAAAGAATTTGGCAACCCCAACCCACTTTATACCAAGCCCAAGGCCCATGCTAAGGAGAAAGAGATGTCTGAGGACGAAGTGATAAAGTCCAAATTGCCCAGGAACATTGCCAAGGACAATCCTGTCCTCGGCCAACCAAGACCATGGGAGGAGGAAGCAACGGGCCATCAAAGGTAGCCTCCCAAGGCACCCAAGAAAAAGACAAGTATGATGGGTCATCCATGGAAGCATGGTAGAGGAGCAATTCAAGGGAAAACTGTCACCTCCACATTAAATGCGCACAACTAACGTTTTGGCCGCATTAATGGAGAAATAACCTTTGAACAGTGCTGCCTTGGTTGCTGCAACTCACAAGAGGTTTGGTAAGGTAGCTGATGGGACAAGTAGTCAGGTATAGGCTTGGGTGATCAACAAGTGGAAGGAAAAGATCGTTTAAAGAGGACTATATAATAGAAAAAAGGGATCCTAAAGAGGAGAGGTAACCATCCCCATTCAATAATGGTTATCACAAAGCTTCTCGGATTGTGCCGAGGACAAACTTTCTTAGATAATCTTAGTTCACCTATGTTTGATTGTTATGAACATCATATTGACCGTTGTCCATGCCCTAAAGTCTAGTTCTTTGTCCCACTTTCTACAAATTTATTGTACTGGGCTAGTTGAATTTGAGACCACTCGTCCATCAAAAGAAGTGCTCAGATCTAGTCCCTACAGGAGGGTTTTGGTTTTGGTTTAAAAAACCATCCTATTTGTACGGACCAAAAAATCTAACGACCCAAGCCTACTTAGAACAGTGAGTGGCACAATTCAACCTTGGCCCAAATCAATAAATTTGTAAAAGAGGGAAACGAACAACAAGAGTAGACTCTGCACGAGGATAGAAATAGAGAAGAAAATGTTAATCTTATAAAACAAATGGGGAATCTCTCCCTCCATCGGCTCGCCGCCCGAGGAGGATAAGTTTGTATAGATAGTTACACTATTCACTCTCTTTTTTCTCTCTCTTTTGTGCTTATCTCTTTTTGATGCCTCTGTCTCGATCCCTCCTTCCAATGCTCCTCATTTTCCTTATATACCTCTACCTCTATCATATCTCCACCATCCATTCTCACCTAACCTCCCTCCTTTTATGACACTTGTTGCTTTTAACATCTGAAGAAGATGGTGGGAGGAATTTGTTTAGCTGTGACTTACACTGTTCAGATCACTTCCTCATCAATGTGGCTGATAAACCTGTTGTCTACCATTTAATGCAGATGCAACAAGCTATACCAAACCAGAAGCTTCCCTACTGTCTACTGACTTCCACTCTCTTTAGATTCCAACTCCCACTTAGAATACTACAAAATACCTTGATTTATTTCTTCCCTTCCTAGAGCGGCTTTCTTCCTCGAGCCCGTGGCCTACAGCATTCCCACACCAATGCTACAACCCTTCAACTTCATCCTTGGTCCTCGAGCTCCTACACTATTTATTAGCCATTTATTTATATAATTTGTAAGTGCATTTATTGATTATATAATATAATAGAAGAAATGTTAATAGATTTTTTTTGGGGGGGGGGAAAGTGCCCCCTCAACCCCCCTTGACTTCGCCCCTGACAACAATATATTAACCATTCACTCTTACTTTGTCATATATGAAATTTATCTTTTAACTCACTAGATAGCTTACTTTTGAATATATAATTATATATGCACATACATAGAATTTCAAAATTATATCACAAGTGTTTTTCTTTATTGTTAAACAAATATTACATATGAATATTTATATATATCCTTTTGTATACTCTATTTATAACATATCATTATAGTATTTTAAATCAATTCAGGATTGTACTTTGCTCCTTTAAAGTGGTATTTGTGAACTATTTAGCTTGGAGATTGAAAGGACTGAAGGACTAAGCTTCACTCCATAACGTAATATTGCATGACTGTTCTTGGAATAATTGTATTGTTTGTATTATATTGATCAATGCAATAATATGTGTAATTTTTATTAATAATCTAAAGAACATCATATAAGATTCTGAAAAAAAAAGAAAAAAAAAAAGAACATCATATAAAAAATTATGCTTATGTTTATTATCAGGCCTTTTCTCACCACCACCACAATCACCATTTACTCTTCTTTTAACATATATAAATATATATGTTTTGTACTTATTTATATAATTTTTAATATATATACACCAATTATATATATATATATAGTTAGTAGTAACAATACATAATCAAATCATTACTGCATTAAAAATTATTAGTCTTGATCATTTTCTAAAATTATCCTTGTTGGCTTTACATGATAGGTTAAGAAATTAAATTGTATAATACGTTTGTCTGTCATAGGTATGCACTTGACAATGACAACGGTAAAAGCTGAATTCCATGGGTGTACTTATACAAAATCTTTTGGATAGAGTTATCATTTATGTTTTTTTTATTAAATTAAAAAAGAAAGTAATGAATATTAAATATCACAATTTACATTCTCGTAATTAGCCTCAAAATCTCACTTGTGTAACATTTGCATGGCTGTTAAATCCGGACCGGACCGTATGATCAGACCGGATTAACCGGAAACCGTTCACCAAAAAGGTTCTTTAAGCTCCAAGAACCGGCCTATGTAAGAAAGTCAGTGAACCGTGCTAACCGCGGTTGAACCTTTTGGGTTTCAAAACCGTGAACGGTTCTTACAGGTCAGACCGTTAAAGGTTTTTTTCTGAAAATTTTTTGGCACTTACAGGCATATCGCCATTGTTGAAGGCTGAAACTTCAATCACCGTGAGATGCTATCAGACTTGAGATCGCACCCCCATCTTCTTGTTCTTCTTCTCTGTCTTGCTCGCACTCTTTCTGCTCTCTCCCTCAGTGTTTTTGACGATACCGTTTCTGCATTTTTCCCGCTAGAGTCTTCTTCTTTTTTGGTAAATGGAGTCTCCTTTTTTGCTGCTTCAACTCAACCACTAATATTTGCTTTACTGTCAACTACCAATGCTTTACTGTCAAGCACTTCTAGCTTTTGTATTTAACCCATTTTTAAATAGGCGGGCACCCTTGCTAGATTTTTTGAGTTGTATTCTAATGGTGTATGTCTTGTCCACGGGCACAGGCTAGCTGATCAGCCTATTGTACTTATGTTTCTTTTTCTTTTAATAAAATGATGGCGAAAAGCACATTTTCGTCCCTACATTTTCACGCGATTTCTATTTTGGTCCCTAAATTTTTTTTTTACCGCTTTTAGTCCCTATCCTGGAAAACGCGTTTCGTTTTTGTCCCTGCCGTTACATTAGAAACGGAAATTGCATAGGTGGCAAACGGAAGATGACGTGGCCATTAAAATAATAATAAAAAATATTATTTGACATTAAAAAATGCCACGTCAGCACCTAAATTAAAAAAAATTAATTTATAAATTTTAACTAAATAAAAAGAATTAAAAACAACACTCTATGGGAAAATACCCAGAAAATTTTTTGATGAAAAACATGGTTTAATCAAGCTGTTTAAGGAAGATATAGTAATTGATGATTTAGAGAAGCATTTTTGTTTGTAAGAAGTAAGAAATAAAGAAAGGAAAGTGCTTTTAGGATTTGCTCAATAAAAATCCAGTCTTGAATTCTTTACTATTTTCCTTGTTATTTGGGAAATTAATCTTTATGTTTTTGGACACAGAAGACAGAATTCAAAAGGGAGAGCTAAAATTTAGAGAAATTGGTGTTTGCTACAAATTAAATGAAGTTAGGCTTTTTGTTAATTATTGATCTTTGCATATGGAACTACGGCTTTATGTACAGTGAAGAAAGTAGTATTGTTCATTCATTTTTTTAGTTGTAATTGTTCTTACTTTTTGCTTTGGTTAGGGAAAGTGAATAATTTCAGGTAAATTAAATGAAAGTTAGGCTTTTCTTTACTTATTAATCCTTTTTGCTTTTGTATATATTGGAAGGAGCCTCAGCTTTACACCCCAATTCAAACTCTGTCTCTTTTGAAGTAAGGGTAGTGTACAATGAAGAGAGCATTGATTTTAATGGCCTTAACCATTTGTTTGACTTTTTTGTAATCTCTACCTGTTCAACTATGTATTAAGGGTCATGCAAATGTGAGTCTTGTCAATTCAAGGTCTAAACTGGCCAAAATATGACAGTTGAATTAAGAAGATTGTTTGAAAATGTTACCGTTTAGAATTGATGATATTTGAAAATATGACTATTGTAGGAACAAATATTACCGTTAGGAACAAATATAAAGAAAGAATAAAATAAGAATTAAGAAATAATATTTAAATGAAGTGATAAAAATATAGAACAGCTGATAAATGAGATATTGTAAAATGATGTGGTAAAATAATAAAGTAGGCTTTTGATGTGACAAAATGGCATAATTTTTACAACGGCTGCTACGGATGCTCTAAGGTTTTTGTCTTTGCTTTTGTTTTTTAGATCCCGAAGCCTGCCATTGGAGGAAGTATTCCTTCTTGTAGGTATATATTTCCTCCCATTTGCAGTTGTGCGAGTCCCACAGTTGGTGGGTCTCATTAGTTATGAATGTGAGAAAATATACATCTGGTGTATTTTTTTCCTGCTTTTGGATGAGAAATTAAGGATAGAGAATTGAGATAAGGGAGATTGGATAATGATATAATAGTTATAGTGAAATTAAAGGTTGAAAAGAACTATTTTTAATCTTAACTCTTAAATAAA
>NW_027069507.1:1435993-1540472 GCF_002906115.3 Quercus suber
CAGAAAAGTTTTTGATGAAAAACATGGTTTAATCAAGCTGTTTAAGGAAGAATATAGTAATTGATGATTTAGAGAAGCATTTTTGTTTGTAAGAAGTAAGAAATAAAGGAAAGGAAAGTGCTTTTAGGATTTACTCAATAAAAACCCAGTCTTGAATTCTTTACTATTTTCCTTGTTATTTGGGAAATTAATCTTTATGTTTTTGGACACAGAAGACAGAATTCAAAAGGGAGAGCTAAAATTTAGAGAAATTGGGTGTTTGCTACAAATTAAATGGAAGTTAGGCTTTTTGTTTAATTATTGATCTTTGCATATGGAACTACGGCTTTATGTACAGTGAAGAAAGTAGTATTGTTCATTCATTTTTTTAGTTGTAATTGTTCTTACTTTTTGCTTTGGTTAGGGAAAGTGAATAATTTCAGGTAAATTAAATGAAAGTTAGGCTTTTCTTTACTTATTAATCCTTTTTGCTTTTGTATATATTGGAAGGAGCCTCAGCTTTACACCCCAATTCAAACTCTGTCTCTTTTGAAGTAAGGGTAGTGTACAATGAAGAGAGCATTGATTTTAATGGCCTTAACCATTTGTTTGACTTTTTTGTAATCTCTACCTGTTCAACTATGTATTAAGGGTCTTGCAAATGTGAGTCTTGTCAATTCAAGGTCTAAACTGGCCAAAATATGACAGTTGAATTAAGAAGATTGTTTGAAAATGTTACCGTAGAATTGATGATATTTGAAAATATGACTATTGCAGGAACAAATATTACCGTTAGGAACAAATATAAAGAAAGAATAAAATAAGAATTAAGAAATAATATTTAAATGGAGTGATAAAAATATAGAACAGCTGATAAATGAGATATTGTAAAATGATGTGGTAAAATAATAAAGTAGGCTTTTGATGTGGCAAAATGGCATAAATTTTACAACGGCTGCTACGGATGACTATTCAAATGGGCTTGGGCATAAAACTTTTTTTTATTGGGTTGTCAAATAGGCTTGGCTATGGCAGACAGACCAATTTCTACCTTAACCATTTTATGGGTCTCATAAAATTAAAAATAAAAATTATTAAGTACTCAAATGAGATTTGTCATGACTTAAGAGCTCCAACAAAAATGTTAAGTGTATATACATATAAAATTATTTGTCCTTATTTTTGTTAAAATTTCAAATTTTACTAATTTAATATATTTTTTATTTTTAAATAATTATTAAATTAATTATGACGTTATTACGGTTGGACTCCGGTTCGATCTCGGTTCGACCTCAAAAACCTTAAACCTTTCTCTTTTACGGTTCAATAAACGGTCCGGATTTGAAAACCTTGAACATTTGGGACACCCCTGGGCTTGTTATTCACCAACGAATTGAAGCGAACTTGGTTTGGTGCTTCGGTATAATTCGATATGTTTTAGTTTTTATGTTGTTGGATACATGTTTTTACTTCCACTCCAGTCTCCACCAACAAAGATGATAGTTGTAATTGATTAACAATTTGTACGCAATTCTTCAAGCATCATTTGTGGAAAATATTTTACAGCTTTTTTTTTTTTTTTTTTTTTTGAGATGATATATTTCACAATTTTTTTTTATAGGAATAATTTCAAACTTAATGTAGGTAAAGCAAAATATCCGATTCTAGACACTTTCCTAGTCTCATTTTTAATAGCGGAGACTGAACATTTCCAAATCTTACTTATTTGCAATTAAATATCCAAACCTAAACAATTATCTACTACTATTATAACTATCCCAGGTGAAATTTAACTTTCTATAACAAGCCACAGGAGTAATCTGTGAGCATTAGCATTAGTGTGTAAAAAGTAAAAACCTCCTAATTGCTATTTTAGCAGCCAATATGACAAAAAGGAAATGATTATTCCTTGCATTTTTCCCATCTCATTCCTCCCCCTCTCAATTAGGCCACAAGAGTCAGCTTACATTTTTTTTTTACAAAATAAGAATTCTACTCTAACCTAATTTAAGTATATATGTGTGTAAGGTTTCCCCTAGAGACTTGAATCTCAGCTTTTAAGTCCCCACATCCTACAATCACTTATATTTGTGGAGTGATCATCACGCCAAGTGTTTACGGTGATGAGTCAACTTACACTAAATCTTGATGAGAATTCCTATATAATCTCTAATAATTCTATTTTGTTCGCTAAAGTAGTGATAGCAAAAGAATCAAGCTATCACTTTTCTTTTTTCTTTTCTTTTTTGTGAGTTCCAATTAGTTTAACTTGTAAAATCTCTATGGGTTGAATAAAATATCTGGAACTCAATTCATTGATTGAACCCCGCTTACACTAAAAACTGATTAATATCTTGATTTGATGATAAAGAACTATTATTATGAGCGAACTTCATAAGTTGCAACTCTCTCAAAAAAAAAAAAAAAAAGTTTCTTTCATTATTTATTAAGCCAACCCATCATTAGGGCATTGCTTCTTTAACCATTATTTCTTTCTAGTTTCTAGTGGTTTATTTATAGCAAGCACTAAAATACCTAAAAAAAGTATTTTCCTTTACTAGGGTTGTTATTTATTTATTTTTTTTATTTTATCAGATTGGCAATTAATTGATTAGAAAAACGTCTAGAGTTTTTTTTTTTTTTGAAGAAAAAAAATAATCTCTAATCCACAATTAGTAAAACAACTAAGAACCATTTCCCAACCCAAAAAAAAAAGTGACTTATCCATATTGATTTGGGGCTTCTATAAAAATCCATCTAAATCCATATCTTTTGTTTGTGAGCCCAAAATGAAATATTTTTTTTGGCCGCCCAAAACATTTTCCCTAACCGGCCAGTAGAAAGAAAAAGGCCCAAATTTGCACTTTTATTCATAAAACCTCAACACTTTTTGGAGAAAAACAGAGCATGACTATGCACGAAAACAATTTATTCTTTTTTTTTTTTTTTTTTTGAGAAGCACAATTTATCTATTTTATCACACTATTTTATATCACCTTATCATTAATGGTTCTATTTTTTAACACTTTATTTAAATACTTTTTCTATCCCACTTTGTTTGTTCTCTATTTGATTTTGGGATATCCCAAAATATTGTCCTATTTCTAAACATAAAAGTCATTAATTTACTAATGTTTCTATTATACCTCTACTTTATTTTTGAAACTATTTGAAAAGAAAATTAACAAATATTTAAAAAATCAATCTAATTGGAGCACCTTTTTAGTCACCTTATTAAAGATAATTCTTTTTAAAAAAAAAGCTGATATATTTATTTAAGAGTAGTTTTGTAAACTTATACATTTTTATAAAACAGATAAGACAATAAATGATGTTCTCTTAAAAAATTTAACTTTTCAAACTAGACAAACAAATTGGGATGAGGAGTATTTTTTTTTTTTTTTAATTCTTTCTTTATTCATCTCTCTCTCTCTCTCTCTCTCTTTGAAGCAAACCAGTAAGAACAATAATCACACACCCACCACCACTGCCAATAAAATCAGCGCCACAACCCATGGCTAAAAATTCATTGTCCCAAAAAAACTCCACATCAAACCCACCAAAAACCACCACAAACATAATTTATTAAAAAAAAAAAAAAAAAAAACCACCACCACCACCACCACCACAAACCCACCAACCACACCACCACCACATCATAACCCAACAACCCAAATCAACCAAAAGCGCGAACCCAGCCAAAACCAAATCCACAGCATGACCCACCAAATCCACGACAGCCCAAGATAGCCCACCGCCGCTGCATGTCCTTAACCCACGATTCACAACCACCAAACCCAACCCACCACCAACATCACAAAATCGACCTCGGATCCGCCAAGAATGACTTGAACAATATGCTCATAGTCACAACACTGAACACAGCCTTTGCATCCTCTGAACAAAAATTCAAAATCTTTGACAACCAACCACTCTTCTAATCAAACTTCGATTCCGCCGCCGCCATCTTCATCTTTGTCATTGTTGTTGTGATGAAGTTGATGATGTTAAGAGAAAGGAGGAAGAAAAAAAAATGAAAGGGAGATGATTGAAACGGTGAAGAGAAATAGGAAAAAGAGAAAATTGTGAAAAGAGAGAAAAGGGTATTCAAATTAAAAGGGGGGAAAAGTGAAATAAAATATTTTTTTTGGGTTCAACTAAGAGCTACAGTGATCTGCCATATTACTATAGCTCAGTTGGTAAATGTTTTACCAATAACCAAACCAGTACCATTTTTGTAATGTTAATGCTCTAACTCAATTAAATACATATAACCCTAGCAAATAAAGTCGCCAGATTGATAGGGGTGAAGGACTAAGCTTCACCCTGAATCACCCAGTACGTAGTGCATGATTGTTCTTGGGAAAATTGTATAGTTTGTAATTGTATTGTATTGGTCAAAACAATAACATGTGTAATTTTCATTAATAACCTAAAGTACAACGTATATATAAAAAATTATGCTTATGATTATTATCAGCCCTTTACACCAGTTCACCACCACTTTTGCTACCACCACAATCACCATGTACTCTTCTTTTAACATATACTAATCAATTAAGTATATAGTTACTAGTAGTAACCATACATAATTAAATCAATATCGCATTAAAAATTATTATTTTTTATCATTTTTTAAAAAATAATCCTTGTTGGCCTACATGATAGATTAAGAAATTAAATCATAATATGTTTGTGTGCCATAGCCATAGGTGTTGATAATGACAAAGGTAAAAGTTGAATTGGGTGAAATTATACAAATCTTTCGGAAAGAATTATCATTTATGCTTTTTTTATTAAAAAAAATAATGAGTATTAAATATCACAATTTACATTCACGTAAGCCTAAAAATCGCACTTGTGAAACATTTGGGACACCCCTGGTGTTGTTATTCACTAATGAATTGAAGCGAACTTGGTACGGTGCTTCGGTAGTTGGATTCGTTTTAGTTTTTATGTTATTTGGTACATGCTTTTATGTTGTTATTCACCAACAAAAGATGATAGTTGTAATTGATTAACAATTTGTACGCAATTCTTCAAGCATCATTTGTGTAATCATCAAACTTTGCATATCTTTCACAACTTTTTTTTCTTTTTTTTTTTCTTTTTTTGAGGAATATATTTCAAAACTTAATGTAGGGTAAAGCAAACTATCCGGATTTAGGACACTATCCTAGGTTCTCATTTTTCGGACATTTTCCAAATCTGTACTTATATGCAATTAAATTATCCAAACCTAAACAATTATCTACTACTATTATTACTATCCCAGGTGAGATTTAACTTTCTATAACACGCCACAGAGAGTAATTTGTTTAGGTTTATGCACAAGATTTGTTTAGGTTTATTCCCTCTTGATTGTGACATTTTTGGTTGTTGTTACTGTTGTATATGAGTGAGCGTACGTGCCCTATGAAAAAACCACGTATTCTCCCAAATCATATGGGCTGGATTTGCGTTCGAGATAGGTTAATATTGAAATTACCACATGTAACAATTATATATTAACCATTAACCCTTATTATTTTTATCCTATGTTGGACTTAATCATTTCATTAACTAGGTAATTTACAAGTGAGTATGAATTATAACATTTATTAATGATGATTGTTCTTTATCATTAAACCATGACTACATATATATATATATGTGTGAGGGATTGCTAGTCTGTATCATAATACTCTGAAGGAGGACTATGATGGCCATCATGCTCATGAAAAGTAGCAAATCGATCATAGACACCACACCAATTTAGGGTTCCATATTCTGGTGCCCTAGTAACGAATCTTCTTGGATCATTATTGTAATTAATTCATTGAAGGTTCATGGTTGCAGTAGAGTAAGGCTTGGTAGTGGAGACTAAAATTCTTCCTGTGCTACCAACAAAATGGTAGTTTTTCCATAAGTCTTGGGCAATGGTGAGGATTTCATTACTGAAGTAGTTCCTCCAACATTCAGCAAGATTATGGGGCTTTCTATAGGAAAGATAAGAATCTCCTTCATACCAAGGACCTTGGTGGGTGTAACCATTCATGAGTACTGAGTGTCTAGATGGTAGGACATCCATCCAATTACTACCATCCCATTGTGGGAGGGTACTCCAGCATCTGATTGATACGAAGGGACTTTTAATCTTGGTGACAACCTATTGTATGATTTGTGGGAGCTAGCTGATGTACCCATGTTGAGTTAGTTTGATTAATCTAACAAAACCATATTCAAACATTTGTGAGAGCCAGCTTGAATCTCTTTCTTCTTCATCTGTCATGAGTTAGTTTGATTAATCTAACAAAACCATATTCAAACATTTGTGAGAGCCAGCTTGAATCTCTTTCTTCTTCATCTGTCCCATCTTCATAATTGACTATGAGGCCAGGGAAAGGATGCTTTTTCTCATATACCCTGTGACTGCTTCCAAAAAATTCTTCCCAAGCGGCTTGTTTTCAGGCAGTATCGACATCATCAACCGGTTCTCCAAATACTGGGAAGTGGGTGGTGACCAGCATTTTAAAATATTCAAACCATTGGTCTAATGATTCGAACATAGCCTTGCTACCAAGAATATTGGTTTGTATTTCTGGTGGGGCAATAGCACTTCTTAAAATGGTTTGAGCCTTAAGGCTAAACTTAGCATAATAAGTGCCCATGATAGTCGTTTTATCCATTGAATGGATATCCTCTTTGCCAAAGAGTTGACTAGTAATGGCTCCATTTCCTGACTCAAGGTTGACTAGGTAGATTTCTAGTGCTTGAAGGGTTCTTTGGAAAAGGACTTTTATGTTTAGGTTCCAGGCTGCCTGGAAGTTATCAAGGATAAATTTAATGGAAAATGGCAAGTCTTTGTATGCACCCTTTTTCCATTGTAAAGAGTCTGATAAAACTTCCTGTAAAATAACAGCCATGTCACAACTGAAGTATGTCACCTCTATCGGGACATAATCCTGAAGGGATGTTGTTCCTCTTTGGTTTCCCTTAGAGGAAGCACCTTCATGCATTACAAAATACTGTCCCGCTGCTGGGAGCCTTTTGTCTTGAGGATAGCCCTGTGCAGGTGCTTTCCCCTTGTTCTTCTTCTCTGCCGAAGAAGTCACTTTTCTCCATATTTTAGTAGTATAAGTTATTTGCTCCTTGTCCTACCAATTATTACATAAATAAGCAGTATGAAATTTTTCAAAAATGCTTTTGTTAAAACCATGCATTGATATGAAGCAAATACTTTTATGATGATATATATATGTTTATGCTCATGTACCTATTGCACATATCATGCATAATCTTTTAAACCTCTTGCTAGCATCTTGGTTAGTAGCATCTTGCTCTTACATAATATTTTTTTTTTCCTTCCGGTTCTTCTTTCTTTACTTCTTCTATTCTTTTGTCATTTTTATGAAGTAGAGACTGTGACTTTTTAATTTTACCAAGTAATATTTAATTATATTTTTTTATATATTGAAATTTGGAGGATGGTTTGTCTAGTATTTAGTTTTCTTAAAATTTATTAGTATTTTTTTGCCTTACTCATTATACTTAATGGGCGATAATTTAATAGTCTAGGTCAGCAGGCAAGTTAAAAACTATTGATTCATTATGCAAAAGAAAGAAATATAGTAATTTAGAAAATAATACACTTTCTGTTTTGGGTTCTAATCGTAAACCTTCAACTTTCAATTAGCGTACTTCTAAATCTCCATGGGTTGAAATCAAAGAGCTTCCTTCTGGATAGTTGATGGTGGAACCTGAAGAAATGATTGAACCTAAAAACATCATTTTGGATCGTTAATAGTGCTATCTTTAAGAGATTCATCCCTGTACTAATTTGGTGTATATGGGATGGAGAGACTATATATACCCTTGAGAATAATCAGATATTTCAAAAAGTTTAAATACCTTCATTTGTATTATATATATATATATATATAAGTTCATGATTTATGAGATATTTGTTATTTAACAAGTATAGTGATGTCACTTGGTTTGTACCCAACATTGAAGCGTAGAGCAAAAAACTCAAGGGCTGTTTGGATTTTCTTGTTTCCATCACTCATTACCCAATTTCTATCACTCATCATTCAAAAATAGTGGGACCCATAGAGATGCATCTTGTTTGGATTTGTTTTAAAATTTTGTTTCCATTACTCAATTCTCACATATTTGAGTAATGAGTTATAAAAACTGAAAACAAGTTTTAGGTGTTTTTGAGTTATGGAAACTAAGTTATGATGGCATTTTTGTAAATACACATACATGTGAGGGGCCCATGATCAGGGCATTGTCACATCAGGCGCTACTTTTCACTCACCCCACCAATGGCTCCTTCACACCAAAAATGAACCCACACAAAAATAAACCCCAATCCCATATCCAAGCTCAAAGCTCCTCACACACCCTCAGCCCAGCCACACCTACTGAGCCCCACCTCAGCCAACCTGTGCAGGCCCGAGCTCAAACCGACGAACACGACGCCGCTGCTACAATCTTGCAACCGTCGACCCACTTGAATTCAATCAAGATCAGTTCAAAATTTAACATCAAAATCCATAATCCCCCATCAAAACACAAAATACAAATCACTAATAATAAAAAGAAAAAAAAATCAAATTTTGTGATAAATCAAGCTCTCAAAGTATATACATTTTCCTAGAACAAATAAAAAAGCTCCCAAAAAAGAATTAGCACCAAAGACTTAGAGCTTTGCTTACTCCTCAAGTGGACTTAAGTATGTTTCCCTTCTCTCTTTTTCTTCAGGTCAGAGCTCCTTTCTTGCATTTTTTATCAGCGCCAGCCGTTGGGTCACAATGGAGGAGATCTTGCAACCTGGGTGACGATGGGCATGAGGTACACCCATTGGGTGATGGTGGAGATCGGCACCGTAGGCAAGGACGATGGATTTCCTAGGCTGGGTTCCTTGAGGGTTTTGGGAGAAGATGTGGGCTAAAGGGAAAAAAGAGGTGAAATTGGTTTGCCTTGAATGTATATACGGGTAGGCTAACCGTGAGCCTAACATGGTGCTCAGGTAGTGGGTCTCACAAAATTTAAATTTTTGAGTTATCAGAAGTTGGAAACAAGTGCCAAACATGCCACCGAAAGAAGTTAGGGAATTTTTAGTGATAAATGATGAGTTATTAAATGATGAGTGATGAGTTTTGAGTTTTGAGTGATAAGTGGTGAGTGAGGGGGTCTCCTACATCCAAACAAGGCCTTAGTATTCCTTTCCTTATACTAGCTCCATGAATATTTGGATCAACCACTCCCTTTTATAAAATAAACTTGTTGACTGTTGCTGTGTTGTCAAAATTGCCAAAGTCCTATGGGAAAAAAGCACCTTTCACAGGATGCCATTTCCTAGAAATAATTGTTGTCAAACAATTTGTGTCATCCCAATACAATAAATTAAGGCTAGGAATAAAAAAGAGAGGAAAATTTTTACACTTTATATTACAATTACACGTAGGTGATCTTTCAATACTACGAAATATATATATATATATATATAGATTTTGTAGTAGGGCAAACTTTGAGCCTTATTATAATAAGATAAATACTGGGCCCAATTTAAGTATCGTCCTAAATAATGGAAATAAATCTAGCATTGAACAACCCATTTTTATTATGAACATAATCATTGGTTAGGCCTAAGACATTTCCAGACCAAATGTCGAGGTCATGTCCGAACTACAAAAAATAAATCCTAGAGAAGATAAGGGGTTGTTTGGATTTATATGTTTCCATCACTTATTACTCAATTTCCTTCACTCATTATCACTCAAAAATGATGGGTCCCACAAAGCATTAGCTTATTTGGATGTATTTTCAGATATTGTTTTCATCACTCAATTCTCGCCAAAGTGACTAATGAGTTATGAAAACCAAAAATAAGTTTTAAGTGCTTTTGAGTTACGAAAAAAGAGTAACAGTGGCATTTTTGTAAATACACACAATTGAGGGGCCCACAGTCAGAGCCTTGTCAAATTCAGCTCTCCTTTTCACTCACCCCACCAACGGCTTTTTCCTTCGCACTGCAACCCACAGAAACTCTCCATTCCCAAATCCAAGCACTCCTCACACTTTTGAACCCTCAGCCCAGCCACACCTATGGAGCCCCTACCTCAGCCAACCCGTGGCGACCAGAGCTTAGACCGGCGAACACAAAGGCCAGTGCACCCAACGGCTCTCTTATCTCCATACCAAAAAACTCTTCTTTACGTTTGTTTTCTTTCTTTCTCTTCTCCACCAAAATAGCTCTCCTCTCTCTCCATACCCATTTGGGGATTTTTTTTAAAAATAACTATAAATCTCAAACAATATTATTAGTTAGGCAAGGTTTGAAACATATTTGGTTTATAAGAATTCGACTTTTCTGAAGTCGATTTTGCCCTTCGACTTTTCTAGAGTCGATTTCTTAGTGAATTTTCAAAGGGCAAAATCGACTCCAAAAAAGTCAAATTGTTATAAACTAAATATGTTTCAAACCTTGCCTTACTAATACAATAGTTTGAGAGATTTGGTTAATTCTTAATAAAATCCCCCGTTTGGTCTCTTCTCCCTATACCAATCTACTCTCTCTCCCCATCCCATCTGCGAACAACGTTGAGCAAAAAATTGGAACCCATCAAATTGGAGAGTCAAGAACCAAAGGGGAAAATAAAAGCATCAAATCCATAAACAGAACCCAATATCAAATAACACAACACAATCCATATACCCACGAATTTCCTAAATTAAAAATTTGAGAGAGGGATATATAGTCACAACGAGAAATGGAGAGAGAGCGAAAGTGATAAAGATTGAGAGAGATACTGATCTATAGATTCTTCAGTGAAGTGCATCATCCCAAGCTCAGCCGTCGCACGCACCGATCTGCTTGATTCGGTAAGTCTTTAGAGAGGAGAGGGGTGAAGAAGAGAGGGGATGGGGAGAGTGAAGACGGATGGCCAGTGAGAAGTGAGGAAAAAAGAAACAAAAAATACTTTTAAAGAGAGAGAGAGAGAGAGAGAGAGAGAGAGAGAGAGAGAGAGAGAGAAGAGAGAGAGAGAAGGAGAGTGAAGACGAATCAGAGGAAAAAAATGAAAAAAAAAAAATGAGAGGGAGAGTGAAGACAGATGAGAGGAAAAATGAAAAGAAAAAATAAAATAAAAGAAAGGAAAGTCTTACGCAAGTAGCCTAACTGTGTGTTAGTGAGTGAGTCAGCAGGTGGGTTCCATTTGTAGTGCCAAATTTTGAGTTTTGAAAATGAAAACTCCACTGAGGGTTTGAGCCAATCGGAACTAGCCTTGGCTCATAGGTATTTTCAAGTTAAAATTGTTAAATATTAGCTCTGATACCATGTTAAATATTATATTATTAGCAAACGCAATGTGTTATACCATGTTGTGTATGCGAAAGTGGATGCGAAAGAGAAAGCATAGAATAGGAACACTGAGAACACGAGGGTTACATGGTTCAGCCTTGACGGCTTACATCCACGGAGGAATCCCTTAAGGGCTACATTTTTATTGTTTAAAAGTATAGTACAAAACCTGTGTTACAATGAACCCTAACATGAGTATATATAGGCAACTAAACCCTAGACTACTAGTACAAACAAGAATGGGCTTGGGCCTATTACATTGGGCTAATATGTCTAATATATATCTCTAACACCCTCCCTCAAACTCAAGGCGAAAGTTTGATGAAGGTTTGAGGTTGGATAAGTATGAGAAGATCACTTAGAGATGCCTAGAAAAATGCCTTTGAAGAAACCACAATAAAGAATATGCCAATTGACCAATTTTGGAGTTTCAAATGAAGAAACTGAATCCAAAATTGGAATCTACGCGAAAAACTGAGCAAGATAGGCCCTTTCGAAAATTTTAACTTTTGGTCAAAAGTCAATGCAAAAAGTCAAAGTCAATGAAGTCAAAGAGTCAACTGGTCCAGGGTCAAAGTCAACAGATACTGGACCGGGTCGGTTTCGGGTTTTCAGGTCAGTTACGGATCAGGCAGCAGAGCTGCTGACGTCATCCTATGACGTGTTGCTGACGTGGACTAGGGCTTACGTATCATGCTGACGTGGAGTGATAACATCATACCATGACGTCAGATGACATCAGTAGGACTTCTTCCGCGTGTGGAAGGCGCGTGTCGGAGTGTACCGGTGCGTGGTGGCGAGACAGATACCCTGGCGGCGCGTGTAAGCGCGTGTGACTTCAGATGAGGACCGGAATCGCAGGTTTCATAGATCAGCGGACAAAGAGGCCGACAGGGCGGCGCGTGTGCCCAAAAGACCATCTGGAAGTCAGGAATCTATGACAGCGTGTGGGATATTTTCCGAAGAAAACCACGGCGCGTGGAGGCGCGTGGAGAGGCTTCAGGCAACCGGATTTCTGGGGTTTTGTCGTAGGAGGTCGTGGAGCACGTCTATTGTGTTGGTTTCGTCAGGTGGAGCTTGGAGTTGCGCAGATCTAACAAGTCAAGTCATAGTTCGCTTGGTTGGGGATTTTGACACAGCACAGAGCCAAGGCGGCTGCGTGATGCCGTGGAGTCTAGATCCCGCAGGCAAGCATGTGTGACTTTAGATGATGATGTGCACGTGATGATCTTCTTTGCTATGTAGAGATATTTGTTTGATGCCAAGAACGAAATTTGGCTCTGATACCATGTTGTATATTAGTTCTGATACCATGTTAAATATTATATTATTAGCAAACACAATGTGTTATATCATGTTGTGTATGCGAAAGTGGATGCATAAGAGGAAGCATAGAATAGGAACACTGAGAACACGAGAGTTACGTGGTTCAGCCTTGACGGCCTACATCTACGGAGGAATCCCTTAAGGGCTAGATTTTTATTGTATAAGAGTGTAGTACAAAACCTGTGTTACAATGAACCCTAAAATGAGTATATATAGGCGACTAAACCATAGACTACTAGTACAAGTAGGAATGGGCTTGGGTCTATTACATTGGGCTAATATGTCTAATATATATCTCTAACAAAAATTATGAGTTATTGGGTGATGAGTTTAGAATGAAGAGATATGAGTGATAAGTGATGGAATATCATTCACTCACTGTCCAAACAGGGCCTAAGCCTCTCCAAAGTAGCATTTTGAGATTTCCAGATGATTCCACAACAACCCTCGCATTAATGAAAATTACCTACTTGGCATCATCACATTTAATGCAGAATGACAAGCCTGTGCAGTAAAAAAGGCCCTAGAAGTTTTCATTCATGATGAATAACCAGAAAAAGAGAACTCGATAAGATGAGAAGTTATCTCAGTGAATGTCGAAATAGTAATAAGAAGTTCTAGTGAATGTCGAAATAGTAATAAGAAGTTCTAGAAAGCTCCGTTCATGATTAAAAACCAAGAAAGAAAAGCCCAATAAGATCATAAATTATTCAAGTAGACAAAGACAAAACGTGAAAAAGAAGGAGATTACTCATATAATTAAAAGGGAAGAAAGAAGAAAGAAAGGGGACAGAGAGAGAGAAATACATTGAATGAGAATTGTAACAAAGAACTATGATATGAATAGAAGCTTTTTTGCATACTTGTAAAGGAATATAACAGGCTTTAGTTTCTTGTTTAAATTTCCCATTGCAGATTGATTTAAGCTCATAATCTAAATTAGTTATGTTCTTAAGCAAATAATTAAGCACTGATTAATTTCTTGCTTCCATATATATATATATATAATTCATCATTTTCATATATTCTTCTTCTCTATTTACTTTTCTTCATTTTCATGAATATCATCAAGTGATCTTCCTAAACTTTAATTGGTATATAAATATTGTTTAGTTTACTCTGAATATGTACAAAATATAATATCTAAAAAAGAATATATAAATATTCATCTACCAATTTTTTTTCTTCATTGGATTAATTCCATTTTTTTGGGGCTCAAATTTTTGATGCCCAAATATTAAATTCTTTAATATGTATATAAAATAAAGAAACAAAATAAAAAATTTTGGGTCCGTGAATCCACTATTGAGCCTTTCTCTCATATCATTTTAATAATCGAAGTAAAATAGCTGAAAAATTAGGTTTCTTTTCCCTACCTTTCATATATATAATTCCTTTTTCGATAAATAAATAAATAAAACAAAGTAAGAGCTTAAATTTGTAACATTTAATGCAGAATGACAAGCCTGTGCAGTAAAAAAGGCCCTAGAAGTTTTCATTCATGATGAATAACCAGAAAAAGAGAGCTTGATAAGATGAGAAGTTATCTCAGTGAATGTCGAAATAGTAATAAGTAGTTCTAGAAAGCTCCGTTCATGATTAAAAACCAAGAAAGTAAAGCCCAATAAGATCATAAATTATTCAAGTAGACAAAGACAAAACGTGAAAAAGAAGGAGATTACTCATATAATTAAAAGGGAAGAAAGAAGAAAGAAAGGGGACAAAAAAAGAAGAAGAAGAAGAAGAAGAAGAGAGAGAGAGAGAGAGAGAGAGAGAAATACATTGAATGAGAATTGTAACAAAGAACTATTATATGAATAGAAGCTTTTTTGCATACTTGTAAAGGAATATAACAGGCTTTAGTTTCTTGTTTAAATTTCCCATTGCAGATTGATTTAAGCTCATAATCTAAATTAGTTATGTTCTTAAGCAAATAATTAAGCACTGATTAATTTCTTGCTTCCATATATATATATATATAATTCATCATTTTCATATATTCTTCTTCTCTATTTACTTTTCTTCATTTTCATGAATATCATCAAGTGATCTTCCTAAACTTTAATTGGTATATAAATATTGTTTAGTTTACTCTGAATATGTACAAAATATAATATCTAAAAAAGAATATATAAATATTCATCTACCAATTTTTTTTCGTCATTGGATTAATTCCATTTTTTTGGGGCTCAAATTTTTGATGCCCAAATATTAAATTCTTTAATATGTATATAAAATAAAGAAACAAAATAAAAAATTTTGGGTCCGTGAATCCACTATTGAGCCTTTCTCTCATATCATTTTAATAATCGAAGTAAAATAGCTGAAAAATTAGGTTTCTTTTCCCTACCTTTCATATATATAATTCCTTTTTCGATAAATAAATAAATAAAACAAAGTAAGAGCTTAAATTTGTAAGTTTGGAGGGAGAGAGGATAAGAGGGGTGGGACTGAGGGATAGGGGAGGAGAGAAATAGATATTTGTGTAAATTAGGGCTGTCCACGGGTCGGGCCGGGTCGGTTTTGGGCCCAATCCGGACTCGACCCGCCGGCGTCGGGTGGGAGGGTGGAGGAACCCGAAACCGACCGCAGGAAAAATCGGTCGAGTCGGTTTCGGGTGAAGGTGAGCGTCGGTCGGGTCGGTCGGGCGCCGGAGTAAAAAAAATCTTCGAAATCTAAAAAAAAAAGGTCGCCGGAATCTGAAAAATATCGCCGGAATCTGGAAAATTATGCCGGAATCTGGAAAATCTCGCCGGTATCTGCATTTTTTTCGCCGGAATCTGAAATTTTTCACTAAAAATTGCTGGAATTGGCCGGATCTGGATAAATCCCACTAGATCTAGCCGGACCCCCCCCCCCCCCCCCCCCAAAAAAAATGGTGATATTGGGTTTGCCCACATTTCTTATCATAAAAATGATACAAAACAAATCAATATGCTCTGAAAAGAACCAATCCAAAAATAAATATTCTAGTTGGATTAAAAAGAATTGTGAGACATGATAAGCTTTTGGGCTACATACCTAGTCTTGTTTTAGGTTAAACCCAAAATTTGGATTGGATGCTATATTTATACTTTTATAGGCCACACATATTATATCCACCACTCCCAACTCTTTTGAACTTTTATTATATTGTACCACATGAAGACAAGTGTAGATGCCAAATCAACAAAGCAAACCACTGCCAAAGACCTTGTAGCTGAATTGGCACATCCCCATGCACAAAGTGTTTAGGGGAGAAAGAGTTCAAGTTGCGAGATTAGCAGCATGTTGTAATTATCTCTAAAAAATAAAAAAAAAAAGGGAAACCAGTGTTTTGAGCATAATTGTGTGGTGTGTTTGTATGCTTTATATGGAGGGACGGAGGATGCCCTTAATGCTCGATTTCTACTTGTTATGTTCTACAAGGTTTTCTTAACTAAAAATGACCGTCCCACTCTTACCATTTTTATCTTAACCCAAAGAAAAAATAAATAAATAACTACAGTCTACAGAGTTCTCTTAAGAAAAAATTGCCGTTCCCTATCCCCCTCTAACCATTTTTTTTTTCTTAACAAAAAAACAAAAAACAACCGAATTTTGAATGCTCTAATAGATTGAATTTTGGCCATGAATTCCCTACTTTTGTGGACTTTCGTCATTTCATACTCTTATAGCCTGATTCATTGTTTCGATTTTGTTTTAAGGTAGATTTTTTAAAACAGGATTTCAACTTGATTCCATTTTGATTGTTCTTATAATTAAGCCGTGGGAAAATATATATGGCATTTCTAACTAAGTGTTTTTTTTTTTTTTAAACCTTATTTTTGGACTCTTTTTTGTTTTTTGTTTTTTGGACAAGAAACCAAGCTTTATTAGAACTAAACTGGAACAATACAACCCAGTGCATCACTCCTAGTCACGTATAGCAAATGATCAGCTAAAGCCACATGGGCCGCTACATTCTTAGATGTCGTGAAAAACACAGAGAGAGAGAGAGAGAGAGAGAGAGAGCTTCTCATTTCCTCACGTGGGCCGCTACATTCTTAGATTTCGTGACAAATTGTACAATTGAATAATCATCAATCATGCAAGAATAGCTGTGAACAAGTCGATGAATTTTGCCATACCCCTAGCAGCTATCCAAGAAAAGGTGTGAACATGATATGAAGTACGAAAATAAAAGACAAACCTTTGATCTCTTTTCTTGTATTTAGATAGGCCCAGGCGTGACTAGGAGTCTAGGTGTGAAAAGACTAAAAAGCAGATGAATTTTTCTATTGCACTCCATCTTAAAAACAAGTAGCATTCTAAAACATTTTACAAAATCTTCAATTGCTCAAACTGGGGTTAAAGATTAGTAGTATCCTATTACAGACTCCTTTTACTTCAAAGGCTATTTTTGAAGAATCTGTTGTAAATTTTACAAGAAGTTTAAAATTTTTAAAATGTAGATAGCATGAAATTAAATAAAGCAGATAAGTGAATCTCAAAAAGTAGTGACATAGATTGTATCTAACCTAAACCAAATTTAATTCTCTCAAAATAACAAAGCCAAATTTTAAATGTCTTGCAAATATAAGTCTCTAATTCATAATGCAAATATACAGCAAATACACCGACACTGCAAAACATGAGCAACAAGTAAAATGCAAAACCCCACAAGAAATTTAAAGTTTGAAGAAAACCATGTAAGACAATCAGAAAGAGATTTTTTTTTTTTTTTTTTTTTTTGTAGAAAGTTTAAAAGAGAACCCCAGAGAGAGATGCAAACCAATGTTGTAGAAACATTTCGATCCACCATTGATTTCCTTGCATACAAATTATATCATTGTAATTTGAAAGTAATTAAACACATCAAGGTCAGGGATATGATTGTGAATAGATATTTGTGAAGAAAATTAAACTCTGTAGTAAACTCATAACCTTATGTCCACAACACCAAGTCACCCTAAAATGAATTGTCTCACTGCCATCAAACAACACTAATGGATTAGATGTCCACATCACATATCAAAGCAACAACATTTAAAACCAGTTTCTAAAATACTTATCAGTCTATCATATAGAAGAATTAGCCACGTTCACTAAGCTAAACAGGCTTTACCCGAAATTCGAAAGCAAATATCACAACACTTATAAAGCCACTCATTGCTATCCACTAAACACTATGACATGGACAGGTCAATGAACTTTATATCAATTGGCATTTCTTGGTATTTCCAAGAGAGATGTCTAAGGTTCAAATCTTTCTCTCTCACCTAAGATGAAAACGAAAAACCCCCATAATAAACAGAGCTGCTCATACATTCATCGACTTATCTTGACCTTTGTGTACTACTCATCCAACTATCCAAACTGCAAAGTTTAGAACTTTGTTTACCTTTTCTAAACAACCAAACATAAGATAAGGATTTAAACGTGTGTTTGATCACATAAGGAAGAGTGTTACGATGTATAAGCCAAGAAGCACATATCAATTAGTTTACCAAAAGATTAAATTGGCTCAAAAAATTTCATACTGCCCAAAAGTACAGAAGCTCTTGAACAGCAAAATTCAACATCCTAAAACAAAGCAAAGCCACCATGATTCTTGACTAGTCTTTAAATGACAAAAGCAAAAGAAACTGGGGAACCAAACTACAATAAAATTCCTTTCAGTTTGACAATTTACGAGCCCAAATCGGATTTAAAATGAGCAAAATATTGCGAAAAAACGAAAAAAGTGCTTGCTAATTAAATTTGATGATGTCATGATTTTAAGGCCAGACCAAGGCCCAATAATCAGCCTAGTGAGTGCAGCTTCAAATCCTGATATGGACAATTTCCAGCATTTTTTTCCCAAAAGTTTACACACAAAAAAATTAACTAAGCTGATACTCCATCCGTCCCAATTTGTTTGTCCTATTTGAAAAGTCAAATTTTTTAAGGAAACATCATTAATTGTCTTGTCTGCTTTATAAAAATGTATAAGTTTACAAAATTACCCTTAAAAAAATTTATCAATTTTTTTTTTTTAGAGTTATTCTCAATAAGGCAACTAAAAAGGTGCCCAATTAGATTGATTTTTTAAAGAGAGATGTTACGTCTACAACAATTTTACAACAAATCACAAGTGGTTCGTTGTTATTGGTTCAAATTTGAAACTAATACTAAGATTACTTTTTTGCCCCAATAATAACAACCTGTCACTTAGAATTTGTTGTAAAAATGTTGTAAAAATATTGTGAACATACCATTTCTCTTTTTTAAATATTTGTTAGCTTCTTTTCAAATAGTTTTGAAAATAAATTAAAAGTATAATAAGAATATTAGTAAATTAATGACTTTTATTTTTAGAAATAAGACAATATTTTTGGACATCCCAAAATAGAATAAAGGACAAACAAACTAGGATAGAGTGAGTATAATTTTATGAAACATATTTCACCTTTCCCAATTTCCTATATATATATATATATGAGAAATGATATGTCCACAACATTTTCATAACATTTTTATAACAAATCCTAGGTAGCAAGTTATTACTAATTGTTATTATTGGAGCAAAAAAGTAATCTTAGTGCTAAGTTCAAATTTGAACTAATAACAACTAACCACCTGTAATTTGTTATAAAAATGTTGTAGATGTAGCATCTGTATATATATATATATATTGGAAAGAGTTTCCTATATACTCCCTTATTACTCACTGTGGCCATAAATTATCTAAAACCACATAAATTCTAAGCAAAATACACTCTTTCTTCTGCTCTTCCACTGAGAAATTACAATGGCATCATCTGATCATTGGTAAATAGCTTAACTTTTTCCCCATTATTGTAAATTTATGCCCCTTTTTTTTTTTCTTTTTTTTATACTTATAAGTTTTCTTGATCAGGGCACAGCAATTAAAAGACAATATCAAGCTCATTGCTGAAATAGCGGTACCCCTCATCAGCATTTCTGTTGCTGTCTATTTAGCTTCTCGCAAGTGCAAAGGGAGGAACAGGGCCGATCCTGAAAGCCCCAACGAAGGCCCAGAGGCCATAATTGAAATGATACAGGTGGCAGAGAACGAATCTGCCCGCGAGAACCAAATGTAAATTCTATGCTTCCAACGGTTTTTTTAATTTAGTTTCTGAATGCTCTCTCTGTTGTATTCCAATCTCTTTTTGATGAATAAAAGTTTTGTTTTCAAAAAATAAAATAAAATAAAATAAACGCCAACATCTCTTTCTTTGGATTCCACGGGTTTGTTTTGTGGTTTAAGTTTAGATTAAAGCGTGGCCCTTTCTGATAAATTCAATATATATATATATATATATATATATCTTGCTCTCTCATTTTTTATATGTTTTTTTTTTTTTAAATATAAATTCCCGGGCTAATTATATGGGTATTTGTTTGTTGTGTAAAAGAACCAGTGAAATTGCGGCACTCGTCATCAGCATTTGTGTTGCTGTCTACTTGGCTTTTCGCATCTGCAAAAGGAGGAACAGGGCCAATCCTAAAAGCCCCAACGAAGGCCAAGCGGTCNCAGAATCAGTGAAATTAGAAAAGTGATTCAATTCTGGGTTTTTTTTTTGGGGGCGGGGGGGCTTCCAATGTCGATGCGGGCCATGCGGCTAGTCCCATCCGGCTTGGAGACTTGGCTGTCAGATCGGTCAAATCTGTGGGTCGTCGAAGATCCCGATATATCTCCTTGATCTCTAGCTTTGCTTGGAACGATTTGGGGTTTTTTTGGTGGTCTGTTACATTTTCTGTACTGCGTGAGTTTCGGTTTTGGGTAGGAACCGTTTGGTGGAATCTGGGTGTCAGCCGGCGTTGTTAGAATATTTTGAGTCTTTTTTTTTTTTTTTTTAATATCTTGTTTGGGTATTTAGAAATTTTTTTTAGTTAAAAAAAAAAAAAAAAAAGAAGACTTTTTAAGAGCTAAAATAGACAAATTGAAATTATAAAAGAATGGGTGTGTGATTTTACTAATAGATATTTATTCTAATTAGGAGTGTCCACGAGTCGGGCTAGGTTGGGTTTGTGCCCAACCCGAACTCAACCCGATAGACTCGGGTGGGAGAAATCAGAACTCGCAACCGGCTCGTGTAGAGCTTCGGATCGGCCGAATCAGCTCTTGTTGGTTTCGGGTGCATATCGGGCAGTTTCGAGTTCACTACAAGTGGTTAAATCTGGCTAGATTTTGGTCGAAATTTAGCCAGATCTGTTGAGATCTGGCCGAATCTATCGAGATCTAGCCAATATTCATCCATATCCTTCAAGTTTGTGCCCAAATCTCGCTATATTTGTTGAGATCTCGCTGAGATCTCATTATATCAGCGGAGTTTTTGAGTTTAGTCTTACCGGTTTTTGGCCAGAACATGAGACTCGAACCCAAATCTCATCATATTTGTCGATGAATGTTCACATCGAGTGGTCTAAGATCTCATTATATTTGTCAATGAAGTTCGCATCGGGCGGGTCGAGTTCTTCGGTTTCTCAGGCAGTCAAACCGAGACTCGAATCGATTGTGTCGGGTCAGAGATCTTCAGGCCGGTCGAATTCATCGGACCGGGCGAGTGCTGGACAGCCCTAATTCTAATAATAAATTTTAGACAATGAGACAAGGACTTCTCAGAAAAATTAAAACACGAAGAGTCTATTTCGATACAGCTTATTTTGTTGAAAACAAATAAAATTAAAAACACGGTAACAAAATTATTTTTAAATGTGTAAATAGTGTTGTGGAACTCATTTTTAATATTTTTTTTTTCTGAATAAAGTGGTTTTAAATCCTATGAACAGTGCATAAACAGTGCATTAATAGTAAATAAACAGACATGAACAATGCACTTTGTCTCTAAAAGCTGAAACACGTGAATCAAAAAGAAAAAAAGGGAGAAAACACAAAACGTGAAACGCACATACGATGAATCCAAACATATATGAAGTTATACATTTCCTCCACCATTCTTAGAACACGTGTCATGTAATTTCTTTGGTCTATATTATAAAGCTGTCCCACATTCATCTTTGAGATTTTGTCCATATAACATTTGTTTTTAGCCTCTTCGGAAAGTTTGGTTCATCATGTGATATGATGCATCTAAAATGACTAAACTACCATTGGAATTGCCAAAATGACTGCAATACCACCAAAAATATTAAAATAACCAAAATGCCACCACAAAACCTCTGAAATGACAAAAATGCCCCAAAACCTAGATAATTACTAAAAGAACCCCAAACCTCTCAAATTAACACCGCTAAAATGATATATATATATATATAATAAATAAAAAAATACCCTGATACCTCAAAAACGATTTTTTTAAAAATACCTTAAAACCTCTAAAATGACCAAAGTACTCTCAAAACCACTAGACTGATCAAAATACCTCAAAACCTCTAAAATAACTATAAATATCCCCAAATCACTAGAATGACGAAAATACTATCAAAACCTCTAAAATAACCAAAATACTTTTGAAACATCTAAAATGACAAAAGTAACCTTGAAACCACTACAAATAACTAAAATACCCCCAAAATCACTAGAATGACCAAAATATCCTCGAAACCATTGGAATGACCAATATACCCCCAAAACACCAAAGCAAAACAAAAAAAATACACCGAAACCTCTTGATTGACCAAAATAGCCCTAAAAACTCTAAAATAACCAAAAATACCCCCAAAACCTCTAAATTGACCAAAATACCCCCCAAAAACTATAAAATTATTAAAAAAACATAGCCCCCAAATCGCAAAAATGACCAAAATGCCCTAAATCCTCCAGAATGGGAAAAAAAAAACCTTAAAACCTCTAAAATGACCTAAATACCCCAAAACCTATAAAATGAATACCCCAAAATCGCAAGATATATGATGAATGCCAATGAAGAAAAAAAATATTATATTAATAACATAACTTTCTAGGACTTTATTTTTCTTTTATTTTTTGAGAATCAACTTTCTAGGAGTATAACAGAAAAAGAACAGCATTAATTTTCAAATAGATTCATCATAATACAAAAAATTCAACAAAATCTAAGCCATACTTGCAACCAATCCTCCATTAAAATTATCCAAGAAAAACTGGACACAAAATAAAATAATGCTACGGTGCGCACACCAAAATAGCCAATGAAATCATTAATTCGTTTCATATGTGGATGTATGTTCATCTTTTTTTTCTTGAGCTTGGCTATTTCAGTGATTCACTAATGCACAAGCGCAAAAACCTCAAATTATAATAAATGAAAATTATGACATTTAAAATAAAATAAAAAACCTAATAAGCAAACACGATGAGAACCATGAGACTAGTAAGACGAGTATTACTATTCTTAAATGACCAATATTCTACTTGCTAAAAACCGATTCTTATTACAACATTAAAAATAATTTAATTTGGCCAATTTTTCTAAAAGCAAAATGGGATAAATTCGTTTGAATTTGTTTTTTCTATGTAACTAAGAAGATGTCTTATATATATATATATATATTAAACATTCTGAGTCAAGATTTTCTTAAGCTTTCTATTTTCATTAGTACAAGCATCCAAAACAATCTTTTGCAAAAAAGTAAAATTGCTATAATTACTTGGGAATGTGCCATTTTTAAATTTATGTTAAAAAATAATTCTATTTTACTTTAAAGTGCTTTTCATTTATAAGATTACTAAAAACAAATTTTAAGCTTATTTTTCATTCATAAAATCCGCTCGGCTGAAATCTACTGTGCCTTTTTTTAAAGGTTAGTGGGTGCCAAGTCATACCCCCACAGGCCCACCACGTAACTAAAAGAGATAAGTGAGTTACAAAACAGCCATATATATCATTTTATTTTTATCGAAAGTCGAAACCTGAGCCTTCAAAGTTCAATAACAAAAAAGGGGAAAGTGATGGAGGCAGCCAAGGCTCTCACCTAGCGCCTGGGAAAACAGTTCAAAGCCAGCGCCTAGTCGTTATAGGCGAGCGTCTCACTGAAGGCACCTCCCTCAGTGACCTAGAGGCGCTTTTGTGCTGCCTCACCTTGCTTGAGCACTCGCTCAGAATGCCTTTGACTACACTAACTTAAATTTTAGGTGAACATTTTTTATTTATTATAGAACATTAAAGATTAAAAATCAAATTAACACCATTAAAACAATTTGTAGGGGCCTACAATTTTGAAATATTAGGAAAAAAAAATGATGAGAAAACACTGTGTTCTATAAAATTTGTTATGCACAATAATTTCAAAACAATTTGTCAAACAAGTAAAAAGCTTCACGTGCCTAAAGATTGTAGGCGCCAACAATTTTGAATCATAATTTACCGTCAATCATGCTATAACTGAATAGATGTGAACACCTAGATACATTTTTCTACGCCCCTGACACCACTCCAAGAAAAGATGTGAACAGGTTAAAGTAATGCAAATTCAAAGGCTACTTTGTGAAGAATCTGTTGTACGATTTACAATAAGTTCATAATTTTTTTTATCGACAGATGGCATGAAAGGAAAAAATAAGGTTCAAACCACGAATATATTTATTAAAAAAAAAAACTAGTCAAAGCTATTTTTAATTCTCCCAAAATAACAAAGCCAAATTTCGTGTAATAATTATATCAGTTATTTATAGTTCCTTTTGAAATTAAATATAACAGATAAGAGATTCTCTAAAAATTCAAATAAAGCAATAAGATCTATGAGAATGAACATGTGACACTCCAAAAAGTAGTGCCGTAGATTTTAGCAATAGCAATAAGATCCATTGAATGCTTTTGTACTTCAGAGATGACGGCACAGTCAATGTTTCTAGAAACCGGGCCGACTAGTTTAACAGGTTGAACCGGATAAAAAGTGGTCCCAGAAAAAGGTGAAGCGCCGGGAATGGTGCACACCACGTTTTTTAAAATAGTCACGCGTCAGTCCAGTGTCCCATTTAGGAATCCTATGCACTAAACAAAAGCCTGAACTAATAATAAGATGCACTATCACACACAGAAGCTAGTGGGTGATGTACAGTTCCTTTTGGAATTAAATAAAGCATAAGAGATTTTTAAAAATGAACATGCAAAACACCCCATAAAAAGTACCTACAAATCAAATAATTTATATTAGAGGTGACAAAAAGAGAACCCCTTTGACAAAAATGATATTAACTCTAACACCTGATCATAGATTACCAAGATCAAAACCACAGCTATATCTAATGCCCGACCTAACAAAGTGTTAGTGGTAAGAATCAAATAGCACTGATATGACTGAATGGAAAAGCTTTAAGAGCATTCCCATCAACAATTGTAAAAAAATTTTGCATTTCCGATCTCAAAACACTATTTTTACAATTTTAACGCCTCATTTTACAATATACTAAACATCAAAAATTTTGCCACATCAAAAATTTTGCCATTTGAAATCTTTGATGGAGTGGCTTTTTGTGGGTTTTGATGCTAAAATTTAGCATATACCACTTTTAGGATCCTTAATGGGAATGCTCTAAAGCAAAAAAAATACAGTTAGCTTAACTATAAGCTTGTTGTGAAAATACAATCAAAATAAAAAAAAAATAACAAGCACCACAAGACACAAAAATTAACGTGATTAGGCTAACTCCAAACCTAACTCCACAATCAACACCAACAAAAAATCATTATCAATAATAGCAATGACAACACTCAAACTCTCACAATAAACTCTCAACAATAAATTAACTCAATTCAACGTAAACTAACTCAATTCAACGAAAGGTGCTCCCACACTAGGCAAAGCTAGCCTCTACTCTCTCACAAGACAAAGCTTTGCTCTTAATTCACACATGTAATAAAGCTACTCTATCACTCCTTTTATAAGGGATGTCACATCTCCTTACTACTTCTCTTTTTAACATGGGACTAACTCTTACAATGTAAGTAGTGCACCTTCTTATTGTTCCTCTAGCCAATGTGGGCTTCCAAAACCACTCCTGTCATGGGCTGGACTCACCAATCTCTACCTCAACCCACAATTTTTCTTCGCTAGTACCCCTTTGGGTGCTCCCTTTTACATCCCCTTTGTAGGTAGTGGTGCTCCAGCTTGTTCTCAACAAAACATACTTCTTCTTTCTTTTCTTTTTGGATAAGTATTAAGATGTATTGACATCAAAAAGGGATGCTCTAAGCAAAAAGTTTTCAGTTTCAACAAAATAAACGGATCTCAAACAGACCCTAAACACGCTTTTAACAACACCGGTCCCGTTTGAAATAAAATTGCTTACTCACCAGTTACATATATATATATATATATATATCACCAACCTGTCCATGCTAAATTTAATTCTCTAAAAAGAAAAGAAAAGAAAAAGATATAATACACGCTAATTTTTATAAAGATATATATACACACACACACCTAACATTACCAAGCTAATTTAATTCTCTCAAAACAAAACAAAAAATAAAAATAAAAGGATATATATATATATATAACCCAATTTTTTTTTAAGATAGATAGAAGTTCTACCTATGCTAAATTTGATTCTCTCGAAAAAACAAAGCTAATTATGATGCAAAAATTAAATCAGTAACATATATTATGATACAAACATACTGGATTTGCGTTCAAGATAGGCTAATATTCAAAATTACCACATCAATGTATTAATGTCACAACCATATATTAACCCAGCTTCCCTAGGTGAACCAACAAAAGTAAAAATTGTTAAAAAGATATATTCAGGTATATATATTCATTCTCACCCATTTGGAGGAGTAGAGGAAGCTGAGTTTTGGTTCTTGGAGGAGTAGAGGAAGCTGGGTTTTGGTTCAATTGAGAATGATTATTTGCATTTTTCCCACCTCATTCCCCTCTCTCAATTAGGCCTTAAGAGTCACAGTAAATTTTGATGAGAAATCCTATATAATCTCTAATAATTCAATTTTGTTAGGTAAAACAGTGATAGTTTACCTAACAAAATTTAATTATTAGAGATTATATATATATATATATATCACTTGTTTCTAATTTTAAAAATCTTTTTGTTTATGAGCCCAAAAGGGAAGATTTGGTTGTGGAGGCCCAAAACATTTTCCCAAACCAACTAGCAGAAAGAGAGAGGCCTGGATCCACACTATTATTCATAAACCTCACAAGTTTGGAGAAAAAAGAAAAACAGGGCATGACTTGCACGAAAACAATGACAAAAACGAACAGTTCAAATTTTCCTAAGCCCTCAACAAGTATTGGACTAGAAAATGCAAACCTCATACAACATTACAAACCACAATAGATCCGCACCATATAGATTCTGCAAAATGAAAAAAAGAAAATGCAAACCTCATAACACGGACAATTCGAACTACGCAATTCAAACAAACCAATAAAAACAGAGCACGAAGCAGTGCACACTCCGTTTCAACTTATTTATATTGGAAGCTCCAAGTTATGTAAAAGTAAAACTCACATAGTAGGTATTAACATAGCAATGTTGTTAGTTAAAAACCTGGGAAGTTCGAGAAGGAGTGAGACGATGGGAACGATGAGGTCAAGAACTATTTGAGCAGCAAGTTTAACGTCTGAATTAAGCAACGACATTTGTTCCCTGTAGTAACCAAGAGAAAATTAATTGTACGAAATACTGAAACCAACCAAAGTAAAAATTGTTAAAAAGATATATTCAGGTATATATATTCATTCTCACCCTCCAAAGGAGTAGAGGAAGCTGAGTTTTGGTTCAATTAAGAATTATTATTTGCATTTTTCCCATCTCATTCCCCTCTCTCTCAATTAGGCCTTAAGAGTCACTCACAGTAAATCTTGATGAGAGATTATAAATATATATATCTATATATATCACTTGTTTCTAATGAAAGATTTGATTGTGAACGCCCCAAACATTTTCCCAAACCAGCCAGCAGAAAGAGAAAGGGGATCCACAAAGTTTGAGAAAAAGAAAAACAGGGCATGACTTGCACGAAAACAATAACAAACCGTTCAAATTTTCCTAAGCCATAAATCCACACAATATAGATTCTGCAAAATGAAAAAAAAAAAAAAAAAAAAAAAAAAAAAAAAAAAAAAAAAAAAAAAAAAAAACAGTGTTTGTTAAAAACCAACCTCTCATGCGCTTGTCATGTGCGATGAAGCACTCGGATCTGGTGGCGACGGGGTCGTGGTTTGTGAATCTGGGTCGTAGTGGGTCTGGGGCGCGGTGGGTTTGCTGTTGTGGAGGTTTGCCATGGTGGATTTGATGTTGTGGGTTCAATTTGGGTTGGAGGGTTGCCGTGGTGGGTTGAGCAGTAGATCGGCGGCGGGTGTGTCTTCACTGTGAGTTTGCTGTTGTTGCCATGGATTTTCATTGTGGTCAGATTCATTGCGGTGGTGGAGCGTTGCCGTGGTGGTAGATTGGCTATTGTGGTTGTGGTTGTGGCTGTGGAGTTTTGTAGGTTTGGGTGTTGTGGTTATGGTAGTAGGTTATCTTTCTATATATATACTAGACAGAGAGAGAGAGACTCTACATTGAAATTTTTTTTTTTAGGTAAAGGACCCTACATTTGATTGTCTTGCCCTTATGGTTTCCCCACGCGCGTATTCAGTATATTGAGCTGCACTCTCTAGACTTTCGCCAGTTAAGCCTATTGTTATTGATTCCGTTCCGTTCCGGTCATTCGTTCCAGCCGGAGAGGCCGGAATATTTCATACCGGCATGCAAACTAGTACCATAATTTCCTCTATTCCATCTCGGGTCAAATTTCAAGTATTAAAATCTGAATTTGCGTTAATTTTGGCAATATTTGAAATATCTGAATTTTTGATTTATTTTATTATTGATTCAACACCAATCTCCTTTTTCTCAGGTATGTACCTTCTTTTCTCTTTCTTTTTCCCTTTGGAACACTGGCCATTCAAGTTTTTCTCTATCACTCTTTGGGCTTTTAGTTTTGGTAGATATATTAGATTCCAATTGCTTCTTAATATTTTCGCTCCTACCTAGAGTTTTCATTTTAGGTTTTTGAATTTCTTAATAACATCTGTAACATCTGAAACTGTCTGACAAATTTTTTGTAAGTCATTACACATTCAAGTAATGGCTTTTTCATCAAATTATAACACAAATTGAAGTCATACAAGAGCAAATAATGAAATGGTGTAGTTTTTTAATCAATTTAAAATTTTATAAAATTAATTTTAGTCTACCTCACAAACAGGTAAGTTCCCGTGCATAGCATGGGTTAGCAACTAGTTTTCATATATTCTTCTTCTCTATTTCCTTTTTGTCATTTTCATGAATATCATTGGGTGATCTTCCTAAACTTTAATTAGTATATAAATATTGTTTAGTTTACTTTGAATATGTGCAAAAAATGATATCTATAAAAATTTATATAAATATTCTTCTAACCAAAAAAAAAATTTCATTCGATTATATATATATATATATAATAAAGAAATAAAACCAAAATTTTGGGGTCATGAATCCGTTACTGAGCCTTTCTCTTATATTATTCTAATAAACCAAACAAAATATTTTATCTACCCTTCATATATATGATTCCTTTCTCAATAAAAAAGTAAGAGATTAAATTTGAAAGTTTGGAAGGGGAGGAGATAAGAGGGGGAGGGACTGAGGGACAGGAAATGGGAGAAATAGATATTAGTGTAAATATCCCTCTCCTTTGTTCAGGTGCCTCCTAAAGACCCATTTTTTTTGTTTGGTTGTAAATTCAAAATGAGGGGAGATTATAAATTTATACTATAATTAATAAGAAAATGGCAAATGTGCAATTTTTTAATATTAAATTTTATACTTGAAAATGTTAAAGAGAAAATGGAAAATACATTAAATTTTATTAAAATAAAACATTTTCTTTGAAAATCCCTCAAATTGGGAGAATTAAAAATAAGGTGGGTTTTGGAGGAGTTAGCTCCCTTCAAATCCCACTCAAAAATTCCCTCTCTCCTTAAAAAAATGTTGAATAGGGGATTTCAATTTTCGTCCTCATCTCTTCTCTAATTATTCAATTTGGTTTAGTAAATTAGCGATATTGTGTCATTGATTGTAGAAATACAGCCTAAATGATGACCTTCAAATCAATAGGAATTCTCCAGTGTGGTGAATTTGAGAGAATTGGGTTACACAATCATAGCCACATAAATGGAGGGTTTGTCCTCTCTCTCTCTCTCTCTAACAATTAATCCTCTCTTGAGATGACTTATAATGTCCATTTTATATCGAACAAGTACGGCTTGAATTGGGCATGAAACTAACAAGTTATTGGCCTTTTTGTGTTGTTGATTTCCATAATCTCAATATATCGAGATGAGTTAAGGAAATAGACATTACAGACACTTGGTATAATTGATATTTGTATAGCTATGAGGTTCTATGAAACTGAGATTAGAAACATTGACCATGATCAACTAGCCAATCTAAAGCATATCAATAAATATATATATATATATATATATATATGTATATATATTTTACAAAAGATTTTTATTTCAGCTGTGCATTTTGGCATTATATTTAGGAGTATATATATATATATATATATATTAACATGTCTGATGTATACTATATGTAATCTGTGGGGATGACTTTAAATAATCAAATTTCAAAATTTCAAAATCAATTAATTAATATTAGGAGGCAAAGAATTGAAAGCTATCTATTGAAGTGTGGCTCTGTGTCAAAGTTATCTATTAAGTGTGAAAGTTATCTATTGAAGTGTGAGCATTAGTCTCAAGGAATTTGGTGGTGGGTTATCCATGCACTTGGTATTGTGGTTATTCATATTTAATATATTATTTTAATTATCATCTTGTTCAATTATTTAAATTGTGTACAAATTTTATTAATAGTATTGTGAATTTATTCAATGCTATTGTTTGCAGTTATGGCCCGTTTGAGTTTAGCCACAAGGAATAGGATAAAGAAAAGGAAGTTGGTTTTGGTTGTGATGTTTTGGTTGGATATGTTGCACATTGTTAGTATGTTTTTTCAATTATTATGATTTATAGTAGAGTACCGTGTTTCAGAAAAGATCATTGAAAGCAACATATGGTCATGATTTTCATTCAAGGAGAGGGGAAATTCACCGTTTATGCTATGAGAGTGATGAAACTTGCATTAACCAACTTAGGATGAATAGAAATGCATTTACCAGGTTATGCGATATGCTTCAAACAATAGGTGGCTTAAAACATACAAAACACATGTTAGTAGATGAACAAGTTGCCGTGTTCCTACATACACTAGCTCATCGTGCAAAAAATCGAGTCATAAAACACCATTTTAGGCACTTAGGAGAGACAGTGAGTAGATATTTCAATCATGTGTTACGTGCTATCATACGTTTACAAGGAGAGCTATTTAAGAAACCAAAGCCAGTTCCAGAAATTCTTCAAATGAGAGATGGAAATGGTTTAAGGTATCCAACAGCGTGAATTTTCTTTTCAAGTTATGAATAGAAATATAGAATAAATTGCTGATTGCTTTTTTTTTTTTTTTTTTTTTTTTTTTTTTTTTAACTACAAAATTGTTTAGGTGCATTAGATGGAACATATATTAGGGTGAGAGTGCCTTTAGAAGACAAACCTATGTACCGAAATTGTAAGGGGAGATTGCCACAAATGTACTAGGAGTTTGCTCACAAGACATGCAATTTATTTATGTTTTGCCTAGTTGGGAAGGCTCTGCTGCTGATGGTAGAGTGCTTCAAAATGCAATAAGTAGGAGGAATGGATTGAGAGTTCCCCATGGTAAGAGAAATAGGTTGCCTACTAATTATATTATTATTTTTAAAATTTTTATACGCCCATTATACTAAAGACATTATAATATATAGGTTATTACTATCTTGTTGATACTGGCTATACAAATGGTGAGGGATTTCTTGCCCCATATAGAAGACAACGATATCACTTAAATGATTGGAGAGATAGACAACAACCAAGAACCCAGAAGAGTTCTTTAATATGAAACATTCTTTAGCTAGGAATGTTATAGAGAAAGGTTTTGGATTGCTTAAAATACGATGGGCTATTCTTAGGAGTCCTTCATTCTTCCCAATCAAGACACAAAATCGCATTATTATGGCGTGTTGCCTTCTCTATAACTTCATAAGGAGAGTGATACCTGTAGACCTAGTAGAAGAGGAATTGGACAATGATGAGCAGTTGGCAGAAGGAATTAATGGTGACCCAAAAACACATATTGAGACTTCAAATGAATGGAGTGCATGGAGAACCAATTTGGCAAATGAAATGTTTAATACGTGGAGAAATAGGAGAGAAATATAGTTTAATAATATAATACTTTGATTTGTGACTTTTTCATGTATTGTTTCCTTGAGTTAATAAATTTTTTTATTGCATTGGTGTTAAACTGTTTATAATGTGTGTCTAAACTTTTGCATATTATTTTATTATCTTGCCATTTTATTGTTAGTATTTCGAGAGATATGGAAACGACTGTACCTGATTCTCAAGATCCTTCTAAATGAAAGTAGACTCCTGCTGAAAATATAAAACTAGTGGAGGCTTTGGTAGAATATCACCATGAAAAAGAAGGTAGCCCTGAAAATAAGTTTAAACCCAAATATTTGAAAATCTTGGAAAGAAAGATTTCTACCAAATTACCTAATGCTGGCTTAAAAGCAAAACCACATATTGAGTCAAGATTGAGGACTTTGAAAAAAGAATTTCAAGTTATCCATGAAATGTTGATTGGGCCTAACACAAGTGGGTTTGGGTGGGACACTATGAGGAAGTGTGTTACTGCTGAAAATGATGTATGAGATGCATTTGTGCAGGTAAAAGTTCACCGTCTTATAGATCTATGTATTTTATCTCTTTTGGTTTAACATAATTTATTTAATTTTAACTTGCCATTTTCATATTTTTGTCAATTTTTTTGTAGAGTCATAAGGGGGCAGCTGCTTGTAGAAACAAATCATTTTCACACTATGAAGACCTTTGCATTGTGTATGCAAGAGACCACGCTATTGGTAAAGATGATCAAGCACCTGCAGATGTTGTTAAATAACTAGAAGCAGAGAAAAATGATAACAAATTAGATGATATTCCTGAAGACGTGGACTGCACGCAAATTCCCACCTTTGGCAGTAATGGGGAAGAACAAAATGTTTGAAAAAAGAAAAGAAGAATTCAAAGTGGGGAAGATAATATGGTAGAAGCGAAGAAAGAAGTTACAATCATTCTTGCTGCTCAGTTAAAGGACGCATCAGATAACCTTAGCAAGGTAGTCATTGGAGTAGTAGCAGCTGAAAGTAGGTCCAAAATCAATGATGAATTACTAAAACTACCTGGCCTTACAACTAAGGAGCGTCACAAGGCAACTAAATTGATTGCTTGTTAACATGAACTAATAGATGTTTTCTTGAGCATGCTGGGGATGTTGAGAATGAAGAATGGGTGAAAGGCCTTATTAATGGTGACTTTTAAGTGGCTTACAAAGGTTGGAAAATTCAATTTGCATTTATGCTTCTTTTTTATCCCACTTGAACACAGGGCTCCTAAGAATTTTGGATGATTGTGGTATTTTTTTTAGGTAAATTGGATGTTATGTTATTGAAATTTTATATAATTTGGGCATTTAAGACTTTTCAATGGTTAGTTAACCTTTAGTTTCATCTTTAATGTTCTTTGATTTCATTCATGTGCTACTTGTAATTTTGTTGCTGATGCTCTAGCTAAAAAAGCTAGGAACATAGTGGGGTGTCAGGTCTGGTTTGAGGTCATGCCTGAAGGCATTGCACTATAGTTGGCTTTGATGTTCATTTGGTGTTATTCAATATATTCCCAGGCTCATAGTTGGTGTCTAAATGTTTAAATGCTTTTGGTCTTCTAGTTATGTGTACCAAAGGCACTGCCGTAGCAATGCCAACTCTCCTGTTAACTATATATATATATATATATATGAAAATGATGAGACCTAGATACAAGTTCTAAAGTTGGTTTTGAAAGCAACAAATGAGAAGTATGAAAGCATGCTTAATGATGCAAAACATGAGAATGATGTTCTTATGAATACAATTCGACAATCCAAGAACGAAATTGAAAACTCCAAGGCTGAGTGGGAGAAAAAAGAACTACATTTGGTGAATTGTGTAAAGGATCAGACGAAGAGAACTCTTCTCTGGAAAAAGAAATAAAAAGGCTGGTGAATTTGCTCAAGCATACTTCTAGTTATGCTTTTGTCCCAGGATACTTCTAGTTCCTGTTAACCATATATATATATATATATATATTAAGGAAAAAAGATACCTTTAATATTGGTGCAGGGTCTAAGATTTAGTCTCTTTTTCCTAAGCTCCTAATAGAAACAAAGAACGTACATCAATAAAAATGAATGAATGGGAATTCAAACTGAGATATTTAGTTGTTGGTAGTATTTACAGTTGAAAGAATAATGAAATAGTGATATTGTTTTTTGGAAAATTTTACAGGTGTGAGACAACGTTGAGAAGAAGACACATTGACAAGCAAAAAAAAAGAAAAGTTAATTTTAATGCAGTGAAATGAAAGTAATAAAAAAGAAAAAAGATTGGGTTTATTAAACCAAAAAAAAGATTTTCATTAGATTTCTCCATTCAAGATTGGGTTTATTAAAGTAATCCTTATAAAAAATGTATCTATTATAAAAGGGCATTTTAGGCAATTTGATTTAAAAAGCTTTCATTACATTGTTTTAAGATGTTGTACCAAACATGTGGAATATAGATTCAGGGTTATATTACTATAGGGTTACCAAACAACTGAATAGGAATAATTATTACATTACAGCATTTTGCATTCCTTATAATACCTATTCCTATTCTTATGTAATTATCATTACAGTCTACCAAATATGCCCTTAATTTATAGAGGAAAACAAAATACAGCAGATCCACATAGATTATACAATTCCAAGAAAAGAAAAGAAAAAGAAACAAAGACTATACATAAATGAAGGTGAAAAACAAAACAAAACAAATAAGCAAACAAAAGATTAAATACATCTGCATAAGTCATAATCTTTGATAAGCAATATGAAAAAAAGTGGCCTGACCAGGGGCGTAGCCAGGATTTTTAATTTGGGGGGCCGAATTACATGATTGTACATTAGTCATAACTCATATATTTATGTGTACGTATGTGTGAGATAGATAGAGTTAAAAGAAATAAAGAAATGAAGCTTAATGACTAAGAATGCCACCAAAACAATCACTAGTTTAAGAAAAACAATAAACTTTTAGCGATTTTCACATTTGAACACACACAAACATAGTGCACTTTTGTTTACTTAAAAAAAATAGCATCTTGACAACTTTGTATTTTTTTTTTTTGGTTTGAGTAAACATGTGTTTTGTTGGGTAAAATCCTCTTGAGAAACTAAAATATTGTAATTGTAAAAATGGTCATATTTCAAAAGGAATGCTATAAAGAAATTAACATTATATGATGCAGGGGCGTAGCCAGGATTTTTAATTTGGGGGGGCCGAATTACATGATTGTACATTAGTCATAACTCATATATTTATGTGTACGTATGTGTGAGATAGATAGAGTTAAAAGAAATAAAGATATGAAGCTTAATGACTAAGAATGCCACCAAAACAATCACTAGTTTAAGAAAAACAATAAACTTCTAGCGATTTTCACATTTGAACACACACAAACATAGTGCACTTTTGTTTACTTAAAAAAAAATAGCATCTTGACAACTTTGTATTTTTTTTTTGGTTTGAGTAAACATGTGTTTTGTTGGGTAAAATCCTCTCCAGAAACTAAAATATTGTAATTGTAAAAATGGTCATATTTCAAAAGGAATGCTATAAAGAAATTAACATTATATGATGCATAAGACCCACAACAAAATAAAACATATATACGATAATTGCTTCAGTCACTTGCTGAACCAAAGGCTAATGACTGAAGGGTTACTAATACTTTTACTTTGTTTTAGTCATTTTATATGCCATAATTTGCTAGACAACCCCACTTAGCTAATTATTTTCATTACTTCCATATACTTTCTTTAATCCTAATAGTTCAATGCTTTGGGTACATCCAATCATCAACCAATAAGATTGAGACATACTTGTGGTATCAAATATTTTTTATCACTTGTGCTACTGCGTCATTCTATGTAGTTTTGAGAGATAATTGCCTTAGCCCTTTGATTGATTGTACAACCACAACATATTTCAAAGGAGAAACCACTAAAACTAACATTAGACTAGGTATGTGAATTTTTTTGGAGGGGCCAATTAATACAAATGCAGGGCCAGCTTGTTTTTATATAGTATCATATAGGGGTTTCAAAAGCTTTTGGGGGGGGGGGGGGCCATGGCCCCCCCCAAGCTTATGTGTGCATCCGCCCCTGCCTGACCCATCTAGATTTGGGGCTTCTAAGCTTCTTTATGGATCGAACCAAATCCACATCTTTATTTTGTGAACCCAAAACGAAGGAGTTGAATTTGGAGTCCTAGTCAATTTCCCCTATGAAAAGTTGAAAACTTTCGAAACGGTCCAACAGAGGAAAAAAAAAAAGCCCAAATCAACACTTTTATTCTAAAACCTCAACAACTCTCGGTGTAAAATCACTTATTCATAGAGGATTACAAAGTACAATAGATCCACGCTTAGCAAAAAAAAAGAAAAAGAAAACATACAATAGATTCACACAACATAGATTCTGCAAAATGAAAAAAAGAGAGTGCAAAAAAATAAAATCAAACTGCAAACCTCATGCCACAGACAATTCAAGCTACGTAATTCAAACAAACCAACAAAAACGTGAGCGTGGATCACTGCACATTCTTCATATTAGAGCTCAGACAGGGTTGACGTTCAGAGCTATCATTTGGATATTATCTTGGCTGCTGCTGGTAACGTTACCTTCAGCAAGCGTTAGGGAAGCACTACCCATGTTGTTACTTGTTAGTTGTAGACTTGCGAAGTGCAAGAACGAGAGTGATGATGAGGATCAGGTTGGGGAAAAATCCAATCCCCTCTATGTCTATATGTGAATTAAAATTAATGACTACCAAGCAATAGCAATATTATGGAAACAAAAAAAATTCCAGCAAGCACCACATAAACACAATCACACAAGAACACCAAATCTTATGTGGAAAACCCTCTAGTGCAGAGGGAAAAACCACGGGGCAGCTCCGAAAAATATTCACTATGAAATAGAGATTATAACTATCAAGTTTATGCTAAACTTGAGTCCACAATAAATTGGATACACAATAAATAAATCTCAGGGAGTAAATACAATCTCACCACAAAGCTAGTAGCAAAATCTTCCTCTGAATACTCCAACTCTCCATGGTTGTAGCACTCAAAAACTCCATGAGAACTCCACCAATTTATCTTCTTTGTGTGAAACTTGAGCAAAGAAAAATGTCTCCTTTTTCTTTTTCACTCTCTCACACTCTCACTGTTTCTCTCTATTTTCGGACTGCACCTCTCAGCTGAAGCTCTCTCTTTTGTGTTTTGCTCTCACTAGAACTCACACACAAAATGGCCGAAATTGCTCTCTGTTTCAGCTCTCTGTTTCTGCTTCAGCTCTCCTTACAAGGCCGAATGGCCTTTCTTTCTTTTTCTTCTTTTCACTTCAGCGTGTCCCACACGCTTTGCCACTCTTCTCAATAAGAGAAGTATGGTCTCCACTTCTTAATGGTCAGAACTCGCTTTCTTTGCTTCACCCAATTTCTTTCTTCCTTTAGCATGTTAAACATGCTTAAGTCAAGTCTCATGCAAAAGCAATGCTGACATGAAGACTTTTGGAACCAAGCTCATAAATGAGCTTTGACAAGGCAAGCAAGTGGGCTGGAAGTAAGGGTGTCACATGCACCCAACAATCTCCCCCTCCAGCACACTACGGAGGAGATCTTCAACCCAAGTCTTTAGTTAGAATTCATGCCGGCCAACCCGACACAAAGCTTTAGCTTCTCTCTAGACACAACCTTGGTCAACATGTCAGCTGGATTTTCATCTGTGTGAATCTTCTCTAATTCAAATAACTGTTGTTCAACAACTAGTTTCAACCAATTGTATCTCACCTCAATGTGCTTCGAACGTGAATGGTACATAGAATTCTTGCTCAAGTCTATAGCACTCTGACTATCATAATTAACTACAATCCATCTTACTTCAAACCCAATTCTTGGAGAAACCGTTTCAACCAAAGCATCTCTTTACCTGCTTCATTAGCTGCAATGTACTCAGCTTCAGTTGTAGATAAGGCAACACACTTCTGCAATCTTGATTGCTATGATACAGCTCCCCTTGCAAAAGTAAATAAATACCCCGATGTAGATTTCCTACCATCAAGGTCACCTGCCCAATCTGCATCTACATAACCCTCCAAAACTGGTTTAGAATCACCAAAAGTCAAGCACAATTTAGAGCTACCTCTCAAATACCTGAAAATCCACTTTACTGCTTCCCAATGATCTTTACCAGGATTAACCATGAATCTGCTGACAACACCAACTGCATGAGCAATATCTGGTCGTGTACAAACCATAGCATACATCAAACTCCCAACTGCTGAGGAATAAATAGTTGATGTTATGTCTCCCTTCTCTTTCTTGGATGAAGAACAAGATTTCTTTCTTAGCTTGAAATGAGCACCAAGAGGTATGCTGACTGGCTTGGCATGCTTCATATTGAACCTTTCAAGGACCCGCTCAATATACTTCTCTTGTGATAACCATAGCTTCTTAGCTTTCCTGTCACGTAGAATCTGCATACCCAAAATTTGTCTTGCTGGACCCAAGTCTTTCATATCAAATGACTTGAACAAGTCCTTCTTCAAATTTTCAATCACACTTGCATCTTGTCCTACTATCAACATATCATCTACATATAGCAGAAGAATAACAAATTTACCATTTGGAAATTTTCTGACATACACACAATGATTTGCATTTGTCCTCGTGTACCCATGACCCACTATGAATGAGTCAAACTTCTTGTACCACTGTCTTGGAGCTTGCTTCAAGCCATACAAACTCTTCTTTAACTTGCAAACCATGTGTTCTTTCCCTTTCACTTTGAATCCCTCTGGCTGATCCATGTAGATTTCTTCTTTCAAATCACCATGAAGAAAAGCAGTCTTCACATCAAGTTGTTCAAGCTCAAGATCCAAGCTAGCTACTAATCCCAAAACTACTCGAATGGAACTCATCTTGACTACTGGAGAGAATATCTCATCAAAGTCAATTCCTTGTTTCTGACTGAAACCTTTAACCACCAATCGAGCTTTGTACTTCACTAACTTGTCACCATCTTTCTTTAGTTTGAACACCCATTTGTTTCTCAATACCCTTTTGCCTTTAGGAAGTTCCACCAAGTCATAAGTCTTACTCTTATTCAAAGAATTCATCTCTTCATGCATAGCCTTCAACCAGCTTTGCTTATCCTTATGAGACTGTACTTCCTGAAAACTTTCTGGCTCCCCTTCTTCAGTAATCATAGTATACTCAGAAGTGGGGTATTTAGTTGATGGACGACGCTCTCTAGTAGACCTTCTCACCTGAGGTTCTACCATCTCTAGTGGAGGAGGCTGCTCCCCTTGCTCAACACCATCTGTATCTGTCACATCATCACCATCAACACCTGCTGGCTCATCAGCATCAAATTCAGTTGGTTCATCACCATAATTCTCATCTTGTACATCTTCCCTATTTGTGGCATTATCTGAGGAAGAAGAGGTAGGTGTAAGATCAGGAACACCTCCAACTGTAGCTTTAGACTTCTCAGTTTTCTCAAAGTCTGCCAAGTTTTCATTCTCATGAAAAACAACATCTCGACTTCTGATCATCTTCTTTTCTTTTGGATCCCATAGCTTGTAGCCAAATTCTGCATCTCCATATCCAACAAATATACAAGGAGTGGATTTACTATCAAGCTTCGATCTTTGTTCCTTAGGCACATGTACAAATGCCTTGCACCCAAATACCTTCAAGTGAGAGTAAGAAACATCTTTTCCTGTCCATACTCTTTCTGGAATATCAAAACCCAAAGAAACTGATGGAGATCTATTAATTAGGTGGCATGCAGTCACAACAGCTTCACCCCAGAATGACTTAGGCAGATTAGCCATTCTCAACATACATCTGATCTTCTCAACAATAGTGCGATTCATCCTTTCTGCCACACCATTTTGCTGTGGGGTACCAGGAACTGTCTTCTCATGTCTAATGCCTTTCTCGGAGCAGTAACTCTTGAATTCATTAGATGTGTATTCACCTCCGTTATCACTACGGAGACACTTCAAAGGCTTCCCTTTCTCTCTTTCCACCATGGCATGGAATTTCTTAAAGTGCTCAAATACCTGGTCTTTTGTTTTCAAAACATAAACCCACACCTTTCATGAAGCATCATCAATAAATGTAACAAAATATTTATTACCACCTAAAGTCTCAACATCAATGGGACCACACACATCAGAATAAACAAGATCTAATATATTGGGTTTTCTAGTAGAGGGTATATTAAATGAAACTCTATGTTGTTTACCAAATAAACAAAAGTCACAAGGATTTAGTGACGTACCTTTGGCAAAGGGAATGAGAGACTTCTTTGCCAAAATCTGCAACCCTTTTTCACTCATATGAGCCAGCCGCCTATGCCACAAGTTAGGCGAAGAATCCTCCTGAGCTGTACTAACAACATCCTTGCACAACTTTACTTGTGTCTTGTAAAGTGTACAACAAATCTTCCCTCTAGCAAACACCAATAATCCTTTGCTAAGCCTCCATTTTCCATCATGGAAATAATTGCCATAACCTTCTTTATCAAGAACATGAGTGGAAATCAAATTTAGGCGAATATCCGGAACATGTCTCACATCCTTCAAAACTAGGGTGTATCCAGTGTTAGCCCTAACACATATATCACCAATTCCCACAATGTCGGCATAACTATCATTGCCCATCTTCACTCTCCCAAAGTTTCCCGCTTTGTATGAAGTGAATAACTCCTTTCTTGGAGTGACATGGCAAGAAGCAGCTGAATCAATCACCCATTCAACATAAGGATCTGAAACTGTACAACAATCATCTTGTCCTATGGCTAGGACCTCATCTTCCAACACTATAACAGCAACAGTGTTCTCATCATCTGCATTTTTATGATTTTTATCCTCTTTCTGTTTGTTCTTCCAAGCCTTGCAATTCCTTTTAATGTGACCTTTTTTATCACAATAAAAGCACTTAAATTTTCCTTTTGATTCTGACCGACTTCTCGATTTACCTCGCCCTTTAGAATTTCTACTCTTACTTCTCCCCCTGTTCTCTGTGACAAAAGCATGTGCAATATCCTTGCCCATATCCTTTCTTCTAGTTTCTTCATTAAGCAAACTATCTTTAACCATGGCAAGTTGTAACACACCATTCAGAGCAGAATTACTAAGCGACACTACCAAAGTCTCCCAACTGTCAGGTAAGGAACTCAGAAGCAACAAAGCTTGCAACTCATCATCTATTACCAGCTTCATTGTAACCATCTAATTAACCAAGTCTTGGAACTCACAAAGGTGCTCGGCAATGGACTTACCCTCCTTAAGCTTCAAATTTACAAGCTTTTTAGCAATAAAAGCTTTATTTTGAGCTGTCTTTCTTTCATAAAGACTCCTTAATTTTTCCCAAAGAGCCTCCGCATTTGTTTCCTAAGACACGTGGTGAAAAAAACTAACATCGATGCATTGTCTAATACACCCAATAGTTTTTCTATTTAATTTCTCCCAATCTCTATCAGACATATCACTAGGCTTGGCACTATCACCCTCAATAGGGTCATGTAAATCCTTGCAATAAAGGACATCCTCCATCATCGGCTTCCATATCGAATAATTCGACGCCGAGAGTTTAACCATAGTATTCATAGCCATATTTTCCATTTAATCCAACACAAGACAGTCAAACCCAAGCAACCAAAAGCTTTGATACCACTTGTTGGGGAAAAATCCAATCCCCTCTATGTCTATATGTGAATTAAAATTAATGACTACCAAGCAATAGCAATATTATGGAAACAAAAAAAATTCCAGCAAGCACCACATAAACACAATCACACAAGAACACCAAATCTTACGTGGAAAACCCTCTAGTGCAGAGGGAAAAACCACGGGGCAGCTCCGAAAAATATCCACTATGAAATAGAGATTACAACTATCAAGTTTATGCTAAACTTGAGTCCACAATAAATTGGATACACAATAAATAAATCTCAGGGAGTAAATACAATCTCACCACAAAGCTAGTAGCAAAATCTTCCTCTGAATACTCCAACTCTCCATGGTTGTAGCACTCAAAAACTCCATGAGAACTCCACCAATTTATCTTCTTTGTGTGAAACTTGAGCAAAGAAAAATGTCTCCTTTTTCTTTTTCACTCTCTCACACTCTCACTGTTTCTCTCTATTTTCGGACTGTACCTCTCAGCTGAAGCTCTCTCTTTTGTGTTTTGCTCTCACTAGAACTCACACACAAAATGGCCGAAATTGCTCTCTGTTTCAACTCTCTGTTTCTGCTTCAGCTCTCCTTACAAGGCCGAATGGCCTTTCTTTCTTTTTCTTCTTTTCACTTCAGCGTGTCCCACACGCTTTGCCACTCTTCTCAATAAGAGAAGTATGGTCTCCACTTCTTAATTGTCAGAACTTGCTTTCTTTGCTTCACCCAATTTCTTTCTTCCTTTAGCATGTTAAACATGCTTAAGTCAAGTCTCATGCAAAAGCAATGCTGACATGAAGACTTTTGGAACCAAGCTCATAAATGAGCTTTGACAAGGCAAGCAAGTGGGCTGGAAGTAAGGGTGTCACGTGCACCCAACAGATCACCAGGCCAAGTATTTGAGCAGCAAATTTTGGGTCCAAAAGCAGCGATATTTGTTCCCTGCAGTAACCAAGAGGAAATGAATTCTATGAAATTCTGTAACTAACAGAAATAATTGTTAATAAAAGAATTTGTAGATATTGTCACCTGTTTGGAGGAGAAGACAAAGAGGACGATAGGGTGGAAGGAAGAGAAAAGGAGCCAGAGAATATGGGAAGTGTTTGGGTTAGCCTGGCAATTCTAACATATATAGAGAGGCCTAGGAGTATTTCCAGTAGATTCTTCAAATTTTTATACTGTTTGGAGAATAAACAGTGACTTTTACCTTTTACTTACAAGGTTTTCAGACCCGGACCGTTCATTGAACAGCAAAAGGGAGAGGTTCAAGATTTTTGAGGTCAAATCGAGGTTGAATCGGGGTCGAACCGTGATGATGTCATAATTAATTTAATAATTAATTAAAACCTAAATATAGATATTAAATTTATAAAACTAGCAAAATTGACTAATATATCTATATATGTAAGGGAAATTTAATGATTTTCAAGTATATATTTAATAATTAAATAAGAAAGTTAACAAAATAAAATAATAACTATGAAAACATTAAAATTTATGATTAAATTTTGAAATAAAGTTAAATATCTTTGAAGGGTTTTAATTATAATTTTTTTTTATTCCTTGTAAAAAATGGATAATTTAATTAAATAGAATAAAATTGTGTTAAGTTGCTTTTATTAAAAAAAAAAAAATTGCTAAGGGATTGGATCGCACGGTTTTCACTGGTTCGTGCGGTCCAACCCTGGTTTTAGGGATTCACAGAATTAACAAAAAGTCCGGTTCTTTAGGCTTAAAAAACCGGTTTTCATCTCAATTCTCGGTTCTCACGGTCCGACCTCTCGGTCTGGTCCGGTTCTGAGAACCATGGTAATATGGTGTGCTCATTGTCGTTTTTTGTTTTTTTTGATGAGTCATCGTCGATTTCTTACATACAGTACGTAGTCCTTTAAATTTAATTTTGCAACCCAATATTCGTAATCCCAAGTGTGGGGCCAGAAAATTGGGTTGCCTTGGCCCACTCCAAGCCAGGCCTAAATGGCCCACGCCGAGGATGCACGATGGGTCCGAGGATGACCCTGTCCTCGGGCGTCCGAGACCTCGGAAAAACACGAGGACCACCCTACCAAAGGACTCCTGGAATATCCGAGGGGGAGAGGGCCCAGAGCCACGCGTTGGCAACTGAAGTACGGAGAAGGGGCAAGCCCTGGGCGAACTATCACCTCGGCATTGAATACGCTTACCTAACCCTTCTGGCCGCATTAATGGGGATGTAACCCTTTGACAGGGCAGCATCGATCAGGGTGAGCCACCTAAGCATGGATATGACCTTTGATGGGACAGACGGTCAAAAGAGAGGCCAATAGATGATCAACAGGAGGAGGAAGAGAGAGATATATAAGAAAGGGGAGCAAAGTGTAAAGGGAGAGGAGAAGAAGAAAAAACCTCCTCGGCCATGGGCCGAGGAGCATCCCCCAGTTGTAAATTGTTCTTAGTATTTTTCAATAAAAGGAAAGTAGTTCATGCTTCATGCACGCCGGCGAGCGCCTAAACCTTTGATCCACTTTCTACAAATTCATTGTTCTGGATTCTTTAGGCCTTTAACCCACATCCTTTGGGCTTGGGCTACAAAAACAGACCCTACACCAAGTATTCCAAAAATATACATGTATACAATATATAATTAATCACTGACTTATAAACAAAAAATGAGAAAACGAAACACTATTTTTAAAGTTAAACCATTGTCTAAAACACTATTTTTAAAGCGAAAAGACGAGAATGGAGTGAAACCATTGTCTAAAACCGATGATGAATGGGATATTTTAAATAGGAAAGCCGTTGGACAATTAAGGCAATGGGCTGATTAGAGTGTTTTTCACCATGTAGCCAAAGAAGTTGACGCATATAACATTGGGAAAAAAATTAGAGATTCTGTATGATTGCAAGATCGCGCAAAACAAAGTCTTTATGATAAAAAAGCTTGTGAACTTGAAGTATAAGGATGGGCAAAGGGTTGCGAGCACTTAAGTGACTTCCAAGAGGTGTTGAATGAGTTTTATACTGTAAAACTTGTGTCAGATGATGAGGTGCAAGGCTGCAAGCACTACTCTTGTTGAGTTCATTACCAATTGAGCTCCCTAATCGTTTGATAACCTTGAGTATGGTGACACAGCTTTTTCAATGAAAATGCAAGAATGAAAGAACTGGGTGTACAAGAGTAAAGACTTCTAGTATAAAATAATGGGTTTACAATAATCTTCTTTTAAACAAATACTAGAGGCTACCAAAACATCAAGAACAAATCATTCGTGGTTCACAACAAATATTCATCACATAAAGGTGGATTAAAACAATAGCAACCAAAAAAAAAAAAAAAATCCCATCAATTGAGCCAAATCATTTAAGCAAACATGTACAAAAAGAAATTTTAAGCACCATCACCAGTTAACACAAATCTCTCTTACATAATTTGAGTGGTTTAAATAAAAAAAGTTATGGTTGAATTAGCTTAAGGGAACGTTCTTTTTATTTATTATTTATTATTTGATCCTTTGGCCTTATTAAATAAAAATTAAAATAAAAGCTAACTTCCCTACAGGGAATTAAATCTATTCTATTTCAACCACCTTGTTACATAATATCTTTTAAGAAAATGCTACTGATACTATAAATTTTTACTACATTAAGTTTACAAACTAATGTGTTACCAATTATAAAGAGACAGTTTAAATTTCATTTATTTGGTAATTTCTCTATAAAAAATAAAAAAATAAAAAATATTTATGTGGTAGTTGAAGGTCATCCATTACATATAATGTCACATTAATTTATAAGCATTAAATACTAAAACTTTTTTTTTTTTTTTGTTTTGTGAGGAGGAAATTTGAAATTTTATTAATGAACGCCTATCAAATCGGCTTGTAAAACTGAAAATAACTGTGGTGGGACATCTTCCATCCACACTACAAAATCTGGAATACCTTTTGCATATTTAGCCAGACCATGCGCTACTTGATTACCTTCTCTCTTAGTGTGAGAGTAAGATAAAACTTGTAGTGTCTTTAATATTTCCTATTTTCTAAAAATGCAATTAAATAGGCACAATCATAATCTCTGTTTGGAAATCCAATTTGCAAAAACAAGTCAACGCAATACATAAAATGACAAGTTAAGGCCAAAGCTGCAAACTTTACACCTGAAACGGTTGCTAAAAGTCACAATATTTTTATCAACCAATAACAATAGATCATGAATTTATGAAGTAATAAGAAATTTAACTTTGTGCATGAAGGTTATTTATTCCAAAGTAGTACCTCGATTACAATACATTTGTTATATTATAACAAGTGACAGATAGGAGCTTAGACAATATTCAAAGCTGGAGGTTGGATGTTGACACCCTCGCTGCCAGCATCCTTTTGGCCCCCAGTAGCGCTGATGACATTCCTTTTACAATTGTGTAGCGAAAGGATGATTCCAACCATGAGGATCACCAGCACAAGTATTGCTGTAGCGAGTTTAAGACCCAAAATCAACTTTTCTTCCCTGATACAAAGAGCTAGGACATACTAAAGCTATTACCAATTTTGCCGTAAAATTTTTATAAGCTTTGGTGACAATAAATATAATATAATTTAGGGGTGGCAAAATTTGACACAACCCGCGAACCCGACACGACACGACACGAAATTAGCAGGTTATGGGTTGAGGCTTAATGAGTTCATGTCATATTCGGGTTGACACAGTTAACCCGTTTAATAAACGGATTGGGTTAGTGTTGAGTACATAGAATCTGTTTAACCCGTCTGACCTGTTTAATTAAATGACATTTTACCAAAATATCTTTCAAACTCTAGGTATAGAAACTTATTAGTTGTTGTGATTTATTTTCTTTGACATATTGTGATTAATTATTTGTGATATTAAGATATGTTTTAGTTTTGAATGATTATTTATGATGCAGTTACTCGTTAGTTCTGAATTTTATATTAAAAATAATTTATTTGTTCGTTTTTTCATAATTTTTTTTTTCATTTTGATAAAATCTGATAAACAGGTCGACACGACTGACCCATTTAATAAATGGGTCGTGTTAGGGTTGAGGAATCTTGACCCGTTTAGTAAACATGACGGGTTAGTGTTGACATATATAGTTGAATACTCATGAGTTGACACGACACGAATCCAACACGCGAACACGAATTTCCACCCCTAACATAATTATTGTTGTTAACGTGTATTAGGGTATGTGGGCTTTAGGTCCACCTTGTTTACTTGTATAACACACTTACTTATACTGTACACTTTGCCTCCTAAAATTTTGTAGTAATATATCCTAACATGACCAACGCGGCAAATGGCCTAGTTCTAAGGGATTTGGACCAACAAGATAAAGGTCTTAGGTTCAAGTGTCCTCTCACTTGTAAGCGCATTGATGCTTTTCTTCTCTTTGGTTGTCCTAGCTAGGCGCATTGGGTCAACCCACCCCCCGCTCCTCTATGTGATTTTTACTGAGAAGTTGCTTAATAAACCTGAGCCTCATACCCATAGAATCAAAAGGTCTATCATACACTTGGAAAAACAAGAGACTAGGTACAGATTTTGTGATGGAGAAATTAGACAGGACCTTTGCAAATTAGGAATGGTGTAATGCCTACCCCTATTGTCTCATCCAAAACCTTCCCATTATGTGCTCAGATCATGGCCCCACCTTACTTGACACTACATGGAGACCCCCATTTGGTAAAAGACTTTTCAGATTTGAGTGGATGTGTACATCCCACCCAGATTGCTATGGCATAGTCTAGGGAGCTTGGAACACAAGTTACAAAGGTTCTTGTGCATTCAAGTTGGTCTAGAGAATTAAAACTGTAAAGGAGAAGCTAAAAGGATGAAATCATATTGTTTTTGGGCAGATACAAAGGGTGATAGCAAAAAAGCAAGAACAACTTCAACAAATCCAAGCCAATATAAATTCTTTGCAGGATGTTCAAAAAGAAGTGGAAGTTAGTACACAGCTAGAAAACTTACTGGACAGAGAGGAAATTATGTGGGCTCAGAAAAGTCGAAGCACATGGATTGTCAAGGGAGACCGGAACACGAAATACTTTCAAACAATTGCAAGAAACAGAAGACTTCGGAACAGAATCACCCAAATCAAAGTTGAGGACAGTAGTTGGTTGAATAATATGGATAAGATTCAAAATGGTTTCACAACCTTCTATTAGAAACTTTATCAATCTCAAAACCATATGCAGGTCTTAGATATACAAGATCAACTCAAGGAAACCCCCTACCCTCTCTATTTGAATCTCAAAAAGCAAAACTAAACAAACCATTCCTAAAGGCAGAGATTGAACAAGCTGTTTTTCAAATTAGAGCTCTCAAAGCACCAAGACCAGATGGAATACCTGCGGGCTTCTATCAACAATATTGGAGCATAGTTCTGAATGATGTCATCTCAACTATCTAAGCTTTTTTCCATTCATGTTACCTTTTTAAATCTCTCAACCATACTTTTCTGTCTCTTATTCTGAAAGTAGCTTGCCCTGAAGAATTTACTCAATTTAGACCCATCAGTCTCTACAATGTGCCGGTTTGGATAGCACTTCTTTTCACTGATTGTGGCATTGCGTTTTCAGAAAAAAAAAAAAAAAAAAAAGCCGGACTTATTGACTTTTGAGGGAAAAAAATACTGTGCATGAACAGTTCATGCACTGTTCACGCATTAAAAATATTAAAAATGGATCCCACGATACTATTCATAAATTATAAATTATTTTGCTACAGTGTTTTCAGCAACAATCAGTTTTCAGCAACAATAAGCTATATTCAAACAGACCCAATGTAACTTACAAAATTATTTCAAAAGTTCTTGTCCATAGACTTAAACCCTTTATGGACAGTTTCATAACCCCATTCCAAAATGCCTTCACACAAGGTAGACTTATCATTGATAATATTCTACTTGCACATGAAATTTATGACTACATGAGAAAAAAGAAAAAAGATAAATGGGGTTTTGGTGCTTTGAAACTTGATATGCAAAAAGCCTATGACAGAATTGAACGGAGCTTCCTCAAAGCTGTTCTTCATAATATGGGCTTTTCAACTAATTGGATCAATTGGGTGATGCAATGTGTGTCCACAGTGTCCTATTGTATTTTGATTAATGGTAGCCCTTCGAACTATGGTCCTCTCTTGTGCTCTTATTAGAAAGGAACAGAATAACAACATCAAAGAAATTAGAATTGGCCAAAACTGTCCTACATTTACACACCTCTTTTTTGTAGGCGACTCTCTTCTCTTTTTCAAGGATGATTCCAAATCCATCTCCTCCTTCCAACAAACTCTCAATTGGTACTATGACTTATTTGGACAAAAGTTCAATGCTAAAAAATATGAACTTTTTTGTACGCCTAACATTAGTCCTTATAGACAACAAACCCTAAGCTCCACTCTTGGTGTTAAACTTGTTAACCACCCAGGGAAATACTTAGGAATTAATTTTTTTATGAGAGGTAGAAGAGCAGTGAATTTTGAGGAACTATTAGAAAAAGTCAACAACAAACTTCAGGGATGGAAAACTAAACTTCTCTCACAAGCTGGAAGAGTCACACTTATCATTTCTATTCTCCAATCCTTACCTGACTACTCCTTCTCTTGTATTAAAGTTCCTGACAAAATCTGCACCAAACTTGACTCTATCACCAATGCCTTTTGTTGGGGTCACCAACCCTCTACAAGAAAACTCCATCTTATCAATTGGAACACTATCTGTAGGCCTAGAAATGAAGGTGGACTAGGTATAAGGAAATTTAAACTGATGAACCAAGCCTCAATAGCCAAACAATTTTGGAGAATCATTCAACAACCCCAATCCATTCTCGCCAAGACTCTAATCTCAAAATATTGTCACAGGGAACAAATTTTCACACACAAACCCATACCAAGCAGCTCCTGGTCCTGCAAAAACATTATGCATAAACCAAATCCCAAACTCTTCCAATGTACATGGAAAGTAAGTACAGGACAAAATATTCCACTCCAACACCCAGCTTGGTTTAAACCAAAAAACCCTTCAACCTTAGAACCTACTAACTGTGTTGCAAACCTGATAAAACTGCCACCAACACTTGGAATTTACCACTCATCACATCTCTATACAATAAAGAAGAAGCTGGGTCCATCCTTCACATCCCAATACCCAAATCAAAACCATCTGAATTCCAAACAAAATTATTTGGCCTTATTCCACCAATGGCAAATTCCAAGTGAAAAAAACTTATTCCATCCTCCTCAATGAAAACCTCCCATCTCACCCAAACCCACCTGCTATCCCACCAAAGGTACGGAAAACTTAATGGAAAATTCCACACCCACAAAAAATTCTGCATTTTATTTGGAAAGTTTTACACTCAGCCCTCCCTGTAAGAAACACCCTTATCCATAGAGGATTGAATTGCTTGGATACCTGCCCCTTTTGTCAAGAAGATAGGGAAACTTTAGACCACTTGTTTCTTAAATGCCCTTTCTCTGGAGCTGTTTGATTAGGCAGTTAAATAACCATTCGTACTGACACTTTTCCCTACCACACCATATCTGATGGATAAGTAACTGGATCAAAGGAAGCCAAAAGAAAAACCGACTCAAGAACTGCATCCCTACCTTGTTTGTTACCCTTTGGTGTATATGGAATCACAGAAAAGACATAGTCTTCGAAGGAAAATAACCCAATGCAAAGGAGGTTATGCTGACCTTAAATGCTTTAAATCACAGGTACAATGCTGCTTTTATTGAAAATCTTACAGGTCAAGAATAGACAACAAAGGGAGACAACCAGCATCTTGCTCCTGTCTAGCCTTACCAAGAAGATTGGCAATTGTTGTATCAAGTTGAAATTTCCAGAAAAGTGATTAGAGGAAGAAGCGGTGCTGCCCTGATAGGTAAATCAAAGGAAGGATGCCATCTTGTCAGAAAATCCTTTCTCACATCATTCCAAGATCCTAAGAAGGCAAAGCTCACTGCAATCCGTGAAGCACTCCTCTACACAGCTCATTAGGTTTTCAAAGAGTGGTGATTCTAACTTAAAGTAAGGAAATACTACTTTTTTGGAGATCTAAGAGCTACTGGCCTTGGTGGATAGATAGCTAACTAGAAGATATACATAATATTATTAAGCAATACTCTATGCTTGTTTTTTTTTTGAGAACTTCAGACTCTATATTAACTGAAAGTAGGAAACTTGCTAATATGATAGCAAGATAGACTCCAAACTTTGTGATGTAGTCTCTTTGCCTGGTATCGAAAAAAAAAAAAAACCCATTTTTTTCTTTAAAAAAAATAAAAACTACTGAGTTTTGAATGTTCTAATAGATTGAATTTTGGCCATGGGTTCCCTACTTTTGTTGACTTCCATATTTCGCATTTCATACTCTTAGCCTCAGGACCTCATTGTTTCAATGTTGTTCTAAGGCAGACTTTTTAAAATTGGATTTCAACTTAATTCCATTTTGATTGTTTTTATAATCAGGCTAAGACAATAATTAGTTTTTGGCATAGGCGAAACTCGAACTCCTAATCTCTTATTCAACGATAATATATTTTATATGTTGAACTATCTAGAACCAGTCTATATTGTTTTTGTTTAGTTCAAGTCATGGGAAAATATATCTAGTATTTCTAACTAAGTTTTTTTTTTTTCTTTTTTTTTTTTTTTTTAATTTTAAACCTTATTTTCTTTTTTGGGGACAAGAAACCAAGCTTAATTAGGACTAAACTGGAACAATAAAACCCAGCATCACTCTAGTCACATATAGCAAATGATCAGATAAAGCCACATAATTTACAAAACCATTCTAGTATAACAACAATATATTAACCATTCACTCTTACTTTGTCATATGTGAAACTTTATCTTTTAACTAACTAGATAGCTTACTTATGAATATATAAATTTATATGCACACACAGTAGAATTTCAAAATTATATATGTTCATGGAGTATTTTTCTTTATTGTTAAACAAAGATTAGGTATGAATATATATATATATGCACACACACTTTTTTATAGTCATATATCTATCTATATATATATAAAAGCTGAAGCGTAGCATTTATTGTGCTACGCTCCAGTTGAGTCACATCAGCGTCCACCTCATTATCAATTTATTTTCAATTTCCTATAATTGTTTTTAATATTTACTTTTAATTTTATTTTAATATTTACACTTTTTCTAACTTTTTTCCAGCCTTACATTTTCATCTCTCCACTACCCTCTACATAAATACTATTCTTCTTCTTTTCATCTCCCCACTACCCTCTACATAAATATTATTCTTCTTCTTTCTCTTCACCTTTTTTATTTTCTCTCTTCTTATTCACACTCTCTTACTATAAATTTGTAACTATCTATTCCATTCTATGCATGGTTTTCTCTTACAAAAGAATGTTTTCTCTCTCTCGCTCTCTCTCTCTCTCAATTTTTTGATGAATTTTTTTATACATTCTTCTATTTGTGCCAAATTACTAATCTTTTGGAATCCTTTCTCTTATTTTTCTCACTTAATTTAATTGGGTAGCTTGCCGGAATTCAAAAAAAGGTTCTCTCTCTCTTTCTCTCTCAATGTTTTGATGAATTTTTTTATACATTCTTCTATTTATGCCAAATTACTAATCTTTGGGAATTCTTTATTTCTTTATTTCTTTTTCTTTTTTCTACACTAGAATCATTATGCTCATTTTCTCACTTAATTTAATCGGGTAGTTTGCCGGAATTCAAGTAATACCAAACAATAAAGAATTTTACGGCATTGAAGATCGCCTAAATATATACCAGCCAAAAGCTGAAAGTCAACAAATTAGTGGAGCTATGATTAAGCTTCAAATAGGATTGATGGTATTGCCAATGTTCTTTAATTAGCATCCTTATTTCTATTTCTCTATATATGTTTCCTAGAATTAGAATTAGTCCCATTTTTACACTTATTTTTTAAAATCTTTTTATCTCTACAAATATATCATTTTAATATATATATATATATATATATATATATATATATATTTTGTGTATTTCATTAATATTTTTTTAAGGTGAATCATATTCTTCTAACTTTGTTGTAGTGTGTTACATTTGCTTAATATACAACTCATCTCTTAAGGAATAAGAAAATTATCATAATAATAAAAAATCGTCACAAAATTACAATGTTAACTTAACCAAAATTAAAATAAAACTAAAGAAATAAAAATAGATTTTATAATAATTTATTAGTCAACAAAGTGGTAGGCATATTCAAATTCCTATTTCCAAAAACAACTAAGTATTAATCCAAACCAAAATTCAATCAAAATTATAAAAGGGAAAGAAAAGACTTTTTGATGGGAAATTAAAAAAACACAATACAAAAACACATATTAGAAAAAAAAAACCATCAATCTTAATTAGAATTATGAGAAAAAACAAAAATCTTTTATGTGCAATTGTTCTCTTTATTGGTATTTATTGTTATATATATTTTATTTTACTTTTTTTTCTTCTCATCTTATGTTATTCAACATTTAAATTCAATCACATCTTCCACATCACTAAATTATTTATATTTTCTCTCTCTCTCTCTCTCTCTCTTCTCTCTCTCTTCTCTCTCTCTCTCTCTTTTTAATAATTAAACATGGAATATTTTATTTAAATTCAAATCAATAAAATTATCCTTAAAAAATTGAACTTCTTTTTTTTAACATTTGCTCTTTGTCCAAGCTTTTTTCTTATCTTTATCTTTTCATCTCCCCACTACCTTAAAATCACTATTCATCTCCCCATGTCTTCCATATCATTAAATTATTTATATTTTTCTCTCCTTTTTATTTAAAAAAATTAAAAATTAAAAATTTTACTTAAATTCAATAAATAAAAGTGTCATCATAAAGTGGAGTAATATTAGGGATAGACTCATTCTCAAACTCAATATATCAAAGGAAAAATATAATACAAAACAAATGCCAATTGGGAAACCCTAAATGAAAATAATAATAATAATAATAAGGATATCAAACCAAATATAATATAAAGAATAGTTATGGATATACTAACTTAAGGGTAGCAAAATTAAATGAAAAAAAAAAAAGAAAAAAAACTGCAATGCATATTTAATGCAATAAAATCATCATTAAATTTTGGAAATCAGTAGGTTGCTTATGGAGAGAGAGAGAGATGGTAAAGAAAAAAAAATGTCAATTAGTAACTATTAATTGGAAAACAAAGAGGTTGTAAGGAGAAGTAAAAATAAAAAATAAATATGACCAATATGGAGAACATTAAAAACTTTATAGTGCAATAAAATCAATTGTTACATTCACTTAAAAAATTGAATCAATAATTAAACACAATCATAGCAATATATTTAAACTTAAAACTAATCAAACTCTAATTCATAAATAAAATGAGATTTTCTCATGTAATAATAGAAATTACATAAGAAATAAAGTTAGAAAATTTTGAAATCCTTTTTTTGACATTTCCTTTAACTTTATATATGTGTGTGTGTGTGTGTGTGTGTATATGTGTGTGTGTGTGTGTGTGTGTGTGTGTATGTATATATATATATATATATAATCTTCATACACAATTACATTTAAAAATCTAATAAATTAAACGATGCTACATCTCATTTGACACCTCTGTTATGAAAATCATTAGCTAGTAAATATATAATAATAGTAAAAAACGTTATAAATGAAATTATGAAAAAAAAAAAGTGATAAAACTAATTAGCTACTATCATTATGAAGTAATAGTCTATGATTTTACACATATAAAGAAGTGGAATATATAAAGTTTACTTAAGGTATATGTAAAGATTCACATTAAAAGAAAGATATGTAAAGGTTAAAAAAATGTATATTCTATAAATAAATAAAAAGGTATATGTAAGGTTTTTATTAACTTAAAAGAAAATGAAAAATCAATTATTAACAACAACAACAACAATAATAATAATATAGAGGTAATTACATTCCCATTCCTTGAGATTTGAGGAAATGACACTCTACCCCAAACTTGAAAGGAAAAAATATTTTCATCCTTTACATTTGTTTGACCAAACTTTGTGAAATTAATATTAAAATATTGTGTACTAATTTGATTGTGCTTAAGGTAGGTTCCAAAATTATCCTTAATTTTAAAATTAAATTCTCTTATTTTAAAATTTTAAATTAAAGCGTATTTCAAAATATTAAGTAGTGTCTTTTGCTTTTTTTTTTCCCCCATTTCCTTTCCCAATGAGTTATGGAGAGATTTGTCATTTCAAATGTTTTGGTATTTTATAAATTTGTATTTTAATTTTAAAGTTATGAGAAGTGTCTTTACTAACCACGGTTAAACATTTATAAATAGATTCTTAAATAAATTTAAAATATTCTATTATTAATATGAATGGGAGAGTGTTATTACTTATTACCTCAAATATATTTAATAAGATCACCTTAAAAAAAAAATTATCTCGCGCAATGCGCGGGTCTGCGACTAGTTACATATAATTGTTAAGGGTGTTTTTACACTTCTTGTACCTTAGACACATGTCTTGATGTGATTAAATAACTTTTAGTCTAGGCATTTTCTAAGAAGGAAGTTGGGTCTGAGACTCCCATGGAATTAGCTCCAGGGTCCCATTCTGCTGTTATCAGTTTGTGCACAAACATTGACTCCAAGGTCTAGGGGACCACGCTGCAAACTAGGCTTATTTTCTATTTTTACCACAGAAGGAACATTTCTCTAGTTTCTCCAGCAAAATTGACTTTTCAACAAGTTAAACTATGATATTAATAAACCAATAAAGATATACTCATCATTTTCATATTCTTCTTCTCTTTTCACTCCTATTTTTATTTTTTATTTTATGAACTTTCTAAACTCTAATTAGTAATTTAGTATATATAAAAATCGTGTAGTTTACTCAAGTGCAAAAAAACATATCTAAAAAAAAAATCAAAAATCAAAGAGATTTTTTTTTTTTTTAATAAATCAAAGCAAATAATATATCATTATTTTCCTCATAAAAAATAATTATGATCAAAGAAACAATTAATTAATAAATAAAAAGTATTTAGTTTTTGTAAAAAAAATTCTTTCTATGGGGCTACCTAGGCCACTTGTTCTTTTTTCTTTCTTCTTTTTTTTTTTGGAGAGAAAGCCCAAAAAATCTACTCCATCAGTCTTTCTAAGGCTGTGTTTGTTTTGGGTGAAAAGCATTTCCGGAAATGCTTTTCTGAATTTACGGGCGTTTGGTTGGACCTGAAAAATTGATTTTCCGGAAATTGATTTCCGTTGACTATCGGTCAGAGGTGAAAAGCATTTCCGTTCCTATTTTCACTTCAAATCCCATTTTCCGGAAAACCCAAAAGCAGAGAGCACGAAGAGGGAGAGGGAAACAGAGAGCACGAAGAGGGAGAGGGAGAAAGAAAGAGAGAGCCCAACGCCGGAGTCGATCCAAGCCCAGTGCCCAGCGCCCATCGCCGGCGGCCTTGAACCACGAACTGCTGATCCAAGCCGAGAGACCATCGTCGGCGACCACGAACCCTCGAACCCAGTCCCCATCGCACCGCGCCGATCCAGTCACGAGCAGATCCAGTTCCGGAAAATCGATCGCACCGCGCCGTCGATCGTCGAACTCCTTCGAACCTGACGCTCTTTGCACCGGCGAGTCGCGCCGCGCCACGCCGTCGATCTTCGTCTTCCTCAATCTCTCCGATTTTTTTTTTTTTTTTTTTTTTTTTTTTTTTTTTAAGTTTGATTGTTGTTTTTGTTTTTTTTTTTTTTTGAGGAACTGATTGTTGTTGCTGTGGTTGTTGTGTTGTGGTTGTTGCGTTGTTGTTGCCGGAATTTGGTGGTGTTGTTGTTGTTGTTGTTGTTGTGTTGTTGCCGGAATTTTTGTTGCCGGAATTTATTGTTGTTTTTGTTGTTGTTGTGTTGTGTTTTTATTGCCGGAATTTGTTGTTGAATTAGTTGTAATGTTGAAATTTTTTGTAATAAAATTTGTTTGAATGCTGAGAAAATGTGAAAATTTTTCCAGAAAATAGCATTTTTAGAATACATCCAAACACATGAAAATATTTTTCACAACAATTTTCATAATTCACCCAAACACTTAAAAATATTTTCCTTTTCCGGAAAATAACATTTCCGAAAAATATGTATTTTCCGGAAAACGTTTTACATGAAACAAACACAGCCTAAAATGCAAAAATCCCCCCCCCCCTTTTTTTGAGTTGCTACAGTTGCTTTCTTGGTGTGGAGAGCATGGTAGCTTCTCTATACAATTTTAATAAAATAAAATATTTATTCTCATAATTTTTTATTCTCTCTCTCTCTTCTCTTAAATGGACAACTCTCCCCCTCTTTTCTTCTTCTTCACTGTTTCTCCCTGCCTCGCTCTCAACGTCTCTCTCCTCTTCTTGGCCAGCCACCATCTAATTGAAGTCACCACTACCTGATCAAAGCCACCACAAAACCCAGTACAAAACCCAACCACTGATGGGTCTAATAGTGGGTAACATTGGTGGGTAATCTGAGTCTAATGCTGGGTAATACAAGTAATTTAAAGTGTTTGATTTGGGTGTTGTTGGATGATAAAATCTGGGTTTCTAGATTTGAGTGTTGTTGAATGCAGAAGAGGTTTTGGTGTTGATGATTTAGGTGCAATTGTGGCTACATTGTAATGGAATGGTAGGCAACACTACTCATTCTCCAAACATTGAAAAAATTTAAAGAGATTGTTGGAGATGCTCTTAGTTCCATTTTTTTGAGTGCTTAAAATTTTGATGATCAAACATTAATTTCTTGTGTGTGTGTTTGTGGGTGGGCTTTTAGATCCATGTTTTATTAATTAACCAATTTTAAGCTAAGTAATTAGTTAATCAAATTATGCTTCAAGCATTGGTTAAACAATCAACACCAATATTGTTCAATCAGCATTAAGAGCAATGGAATAAAGAAAAACACAATATATTAACCTAAGAAATCTCAATGAAACAACTTATCCCAAAGTAAAAACCATGGAAGGGCAATTTTCCTAGTGAAGCAAATCTACTATCACAAGAGAAGTTATTACAATCAAAGGAAAAACCTTTTCCTAAACTCTACAACTCGTAGGCAAATTACAAAGAAAAACTTTTATTATACCAGAACATCAGGACTCTCAACTATATGGAGTGCCTCCATAAATGCGTGACCATGACCAAAATCTCCGACCGACTTCAAGAAACTCTTGAAGGTTTGCTCCATAATAGCAAGTTAGCACTCTTCAGATATTTCACCAATTGTCCTTTAGATCAATTAGAATTATTTGCTAAGGTGAATTTGTGAGAATTTGGTTACACAATTATAGCCACATAAATGGAGTTTTTGTTATTATTTATCTCTCCCTTAAAATCCTCTATTGAGATGACTTATAATGTCCTTTTTATATCGAACAAATAGGGCTCAAATTGGGCATGAAACTGACAAGTTATTGGACTTTTTGCATTGCTAATTTTCACAATCTTGATAGATTAAGATGTAGTTGAGGAAACAAACACTTCATCCGAATCTTGATCAATCAAGTGGAATCGAGACTGGAGTCAAGGTCACTAAAACTTCATTTTTGTGTGCTATTTTTAAGTAGTCTTTGTGTCTTTAACTAAATCTTCAATTACCATTTTAAGATACATCAAAACTCACAGCTAGACACACAATTTGGCACAATTTGACAACAATAAAACATATAGCCCTAACACACACAGACACACACACACACACACACACACACATATATATATATATATGTGTGTGTGTGTGTGTCTGTGTGTGTGTGTATAAAATTTTTACAATGTGACTCTGCCACTCATATCATTTAATAATCCAAACAAAATTGAGTAAAAATTAGGATTCTTTTCCTCGCCTTCCATATGGTTACTTCCTTTTTTGATGAAAACTTTATTTATATGCCAAAGTCTTATCTTTGTTTGGTTGTAAAGTGGAAGTAAGATGAGAGGATAGTATATAAGAAAAAGGTAAGCATGCACTTTTTTTATTAAATCCTATACCTAAAAAACATTAAAGAAAAAAAATGAAAAAACATTAAATTTTATTAAAATTGAATCCCATTTCTTCCGAAATCGCTCAAATTGGGGGAATTTAAAACCGTAGATATTGGAGGGGTTAACTCCATTCAAATACCCTCAAATTATCCCCCTTCACTTTAAAAAATTATGAATAAAGGAACAAAAATTTTCCTCTCCACATCCATACCCTAAACTTTGCTGTGAATTAGTTTCATATTAGAGTTAGACAACAATCCCATAAAGACTTTCTTTCCATTTTACACTTGCATAAAAGACAACATGTCTATTGCATTATAGATGTGATGTGATATCCTCTCTTAATAATTTAATTTGGTTTTAGTAAAGCGGTGATAGTGACAGTAGAAAAAATGCGTTTGAGTTACTTAATTGCTTTTGTTTCGTATGAAGGAGGGTAGGCCATCATCATTTATTCATTTCTTCAGTAGAGCTTTTTATAGTTTCCCACCATTTACTTGTTCTAACTGTTAAAAAATGATTCTCAAAAAAAAAAAAAAAAACTGTTAAAAAATGTATTTACTATAGATGTTATTTTAATTATCAATTTTTGCACCTACTTTTTTTAACTGTTACTCAAAATTTTTTTACTTGATTGGAATTAGTCAGCTTTTGGATAATTTTTTATAAAAATGGTCGGTTCAATTGTATATTTGGTTCATATTCTTTTTTTTTTTTGGTTTCAAAATCATTATTATACTTAAAAATGTTTCAAAAAGATTCATAGACGTAAAATACTTTTTCTTTTCCCGGGAAAGATAGACATAAAATACTTAAATGTTAATGTAGAGACAAGAATTCATTAAATAGAAACTACTTCAATGACTCGAAGCCACCCTTAACGTGGTATAAATTCTATTTACTACGTTATTAATAAAGTACTATGATTGTTTCTCAAAAAAAAAAAAAAAAAGTACTATGGTTAATCATATTTTTTTTTTTTTTTTTTTTTTTTTTTTTTTTTTTTTTTTTTTTTTTTTTTTTTTTTTTTTTTCAGAATACTACACACATGCACATAAAGGAGTAATTCATTTAGGTTTGTGCAGAATATTTTAAGTCAGTCAAAGATTATACCTTTCTCGTTAATTTATCATGTTTGAAGTGTGAAAAAGACCCTTTTTCAAAACTCTTTTCTCAATTCTCTTATTCATGGCCAACTCCCTACCCCCACCAAATTCCCACACAAGGTCCAAGATCTTCTATGGTGGGTTTGTATGTTGTAATTTTCTTTTAATAACTATTACTATTGTTATTTGTTTTAGAATAAAATTATGTTAAGAGCAAACGTCATAGGTTGAAACTTTCTCAAAAAAAAAAAATTGTGTTGCTTAAATCCATTTTTTTTCTTTTTTATGCCACTTAAGGAAAATTAGAGATAAAAGGAGCATATTAAAGCACCAAATAGTAAACAAAATACTTAGAGGCCTGATTAATCTAACTTTAGGATCGAGTGGAAAACTAAATGTTGGTATGGATATTCTTCCAGTCTTCCATTGACTCCTATGATATCTTCCAAGAGTATTGATTCCTTCGAGCTCACATGTTGCTCAATTTATAAAATCTGATGTGATAGTTTTTTCAGCATTTGAGCTAATGTAAATGTATATTTTAGCCCTTTTTAAAGGAATGTGAAAGTATTAGTTGGTGTAAAACTTTAGGCCACTTATTACATTAAGAATCCATTTGGGAACAGCTTATTTAACTGAAATTGAAAACTTTTGCTGAAAGTATTGTAGATAAAGGTAAAAGGTAGCTAAAATAATACAGTGAGACATATAAATAATTCCAAAAAGTGCAGTAGGACCCATTAATAGTAGTGAAAATAAGCTGAATAGTAGCATAAATAAGCTAAATAGTAAAATAAGCTGACTTTAAACTCACTTCCCAAATGCAGCCTAAAAATTGATTAATATTTTAACCTAAATAATAAGAGTAAAGATCATAGAACAGACTCCATAAATTGACATTCTAGGTTTTTTTTTTTTAATAAAAAAAAATAAATAAAAAGTTTAGGAACTTCTTAAATTTCAAAAGATGAAACCAATAATTTAGCTTACAAAATGGATCAACCTTGTGTAAGGCATGAATGTTATATTTTTTTAATTAGGTGTGGATTTTTTTTCGAATCCAAATAGGTTTGGATATATATATATATATATATTATATCTTTCCCCTTTTTTTAGAATCCAACTAGTTTCGAATTGGATAAACTGAATTGCAACAAATTGTCACTCGGTACCCCTTTTGCTTTGATTAAATTATGGTTTAAGTACTCCGACCAAGACAATGGTCGTCCCTATGCCCCAACGCCTCCTCCCCTCGTCCTTTTATATTTAGACATTGATTGTGCACCTTGCCTAAGCTAAATTAGTCCAAAGAAACACATGGTGTAAAACTTTGTTGTACCATATAATATAAGAAAAAGATAGCTCCGTTGGGCAAGGCAAACTTGTCCAAATGATAACTTTATTATGTGTCCTCTGTTAGGGTAAAAATTGAAATTAATTCCAGATTATATAAAAGAGGAATTAGATCTGCATCAATCATTATTTTTGATTAGAGATTAGGAAAATAACTGAAAAACAATTCCCCAAAAACGATGATGAAAAAAGTGACTCTCCATGTTGATTTGGACCTTTCAAAACAAATCCACATATATTTTGTGAGCCCAAAACGGAAGATTTGGCTTTGGAGGCCCAAATCAATCTCTCCTTATAAAAACTTCCTAAACAGGTCAACCAAAAAAAAAAAAAAAAGGGGCCCAGATCCAGACTATTATTCACATTTCATAAACCTCAACAAGTTTTGGAGGAAGAAGAAAAACAGATGACTTGTAAGTTGTACTAAAACAATCAGAAAACCAAACAGTTCAAATTTTCATAACCCCTCGACAAGTATTGGACTAAAACAGATACTGACATGACACAAAATATATATAATATATAGCAAACCTCACACCACAGACTATATACTGATATGCACCACGTAATTCAAACAAAGCAGCAAAAACAGAGTAGTGCACACTCTGTTTCGACTCATTTATATTGGAAGCTACGAGTTATTTGAAACCTACATAGTAGCAGTAGGTATTGTCTTGGAAGGTCAGACAGTACTGTTGACGTTCACAGCTATAATTTGAATATTGTCTTGGCTGCTGCTGTTGGTAACGCCATCACTGTCAGCAAGGTTACCGCCAGGAAGAATATGAGCATTAATAGCAGTGTTGCTAGTAGATAACCTGCGAAATATGAGAATGAGTGTGATGATGAGGATAACCAGGCCAAGTAATTGAGCAGCGAGTTCAACGTGTGAAATAAACGACATTTGATCCCTGCAATAACAAGAGAAAATTAATTGTATGAAACCAACAAAAGTATATATAATTAGAAAATTTGTTAATAAAAAATTATTCTTACCCGTTTGGGGGAGTAGAGGTAGAGGACGATTGGGTGGAAGGAAGTTGAGCCATAGAATATGAAGATATTGGGGTCTCAAAAAGGAACAGGAGTGTGAGCTATACTTGGGATGTGTTCAATGTGTCGTAACACCGATTTTTATATCCTACCCGGCATGTTTGCCGGGTACACGGCATACAGGATATACTTGCTCGTCGTACACACGTACGAGCTTGGGACATTAGGACTTCTAGAAAGAGAGAGAATTTGTTAAGTTCTATATGTGACAACTACCATTTTTAATTGAATTTGATTGTGACAACTAAGCCGCTGGATTTTTAATTGAATTTGATTGTCACAAAGCCGCTGGATTGAATTTTTTTTAATGGAATTTTCATGATTGTGACAAAGCCGCTGGATTGCTGGGACATTCTTTGCCTCTTCTTTGACAAAGTCACTCGATTTGACAAAGCCACTAATATTTTTAAATTACCACGGCACAATCATATATTAACCATTGACCCTTACTATTTTTATCACATGTGAGATTTAATAATTTCACTAACTAGGTGATTTATAAGTGAATGTGAAAATTATAACATTTATTAATGATGATGGTTCTTTACCATCAAACCATAACTACATATACATATTTTATATATATTCTTTTATATTTTTATATATCTATTACATATCATGAATAATATTTTAAACCTCTTACCAGTATCTTGGTGTCATTTTTAAGAGATTTCTCCTTGTAATAACTTAAAATGTATGGCATGAGACGATTACGTATGCATTTGGTTTGCGTTTCTGCTATGCTGCGTTTGCGTTTTCCTTTTTTTCTTTTCTTTTTTTAATTGAGAAGTGCATTTCACATGGGATTTTGTCTGCCAGTGGGTCCCGTGCACTGTGCACAAGACCCACTACCTCTTTAACCAGCAAAATTTTCACTGTAATGTATCTATCAGTGGGTCTCGTGCATTGTTTACGAGACTTACAAACCTCTTTTTTCAACAAAACTTTCATTAAAAATGGGTCCTACAATACTATTCATACATTTAAAAATTACTTTGCTACAGTGTTTTCAGTTTTCAGTTTTAGCAAAATAAGCGGTATCCAAACGGACTCCACATGAAAAAATAGTTAAATACTCGAAAAAATCTAGATACCTTCATTTGTTAAAAAAAGAAAAAAAAAAAGGTTCGTCCTTTGGAGGTTTATGTTATTTAACGACTATAATTATGTTACTTGGTTTGCACCCAACATTGAAACCTAGAGCAAAAAACTCAGTACTCTTTTCCTTATACTAGCTTCGTGAATATTTGGATCAACCACTCCCTTTTGTAAAATAAACCTATTGGCTGTTGCGGTGTTGTCAAAATTGCCAAACTTCAATGGGAAAAAAGCACCTTTCAAGGGATGCCAATTTCCTAGAAATAATTGTTGTCAAACAATTTCTGCCATCCTAATATAGAAAAGGCCAGGAATAAATAGTAAAGGCCAGGAATTAAAAAAAAAAAAAAAAAAAAGAGGAAAATTTTTATACTTTAATGTTTTAGCATTTTAATATTATTTAATGCCTATTCTTTGCGGCTTACTTGTTTTTCAAAGTATCCATCTTTGAAATCGACGAATGTGTTAGACAAGTAGGAGTTTCAATCTAAAAACAAAATGGAACTGAATAATGAATACACTTACGAACTCTCAAAACTTGATCAAGTTGTCAGGCTTCCTCTACAAAACGCGTGAAAAGCGTCCAAAGTGACGAGCCTCTTCCAAGACCTTTTTGCAAAAGGTATGGAAAAAACCCTTTCCAAAAAAGCCTTTTATTCAGGAAGGATTGTCGAGTAAGCTGTGGCTAAAACAAACAAAAAACTACATTAGTTAAGTGGAAAGGCCAAATTAACGACCAAGACTATACCAACGACTCACCTGACTTATTCAAAACCCCCCCAAGAATGGTAATAAAAAAGGCCCTACGCTATCCCACTCATTGAGACTGCTTTCCAAGTTAACCCCTCCCACGAAGAAGAATCTAGCCTTCCATTGGCGATTAGAATCGGGTATATCAAATATCAATCTTAAGGCAGCATGATGACACACAAAGTTGTAAAAACTTTTGATTGAGGGATCTCCTGAGGTTTGTAACAGTAAGAAAATTCTTTAAGGGTTAGAGACCGATGGCCTCTATAAGCTGACCCCACAACACTTCAGCCTCAATGAATATCCTCCATACATTAGGCGCAATCTAACAGACGGACACGCCGATGTAGGCTGCTAACTGACGATGCAAGGAGTTCAGAGGCAGATGTTACCCTACTATAAAGGAAGCCTCATAGGAGCCTACATCCGACGAACCCCCGATGTAGCATATCTCCCCTCTATGGCCCTTTCTGAGGGGCACATTGTCGAGGATCTGAAAATAGGGCCTCAACCTACTGAACACCTCGTCGCTCATGTCAACTAGAAAGTCATGGACTAACTAGTCGCCAGTAAGAACAACCACCCTGGGATGTCGCCTAGAAGGACTAGCTTCCTCAAGAGAGGATCGGACGTCGACTCCCTTTCAGAAACCAATGAGCCATCCGACAAGTATTCAACCCTAGATTGACTAGTCTTGTCATCATCTGAACCCAAGCGAGCTGACGATGAATGCTCACTCATCACTTCACTATCTCTAGACATTTCTTACCTACAAGCAACGAATGAAAACTAAGATTCTACTCTGTCTCCTAAGTATGAAACTAACAATGGAGAAAGAGCGAAACAAAAATTCAAAACAAAACTGACGAAGCATACCTAAGACCGATGAAAGCAATGAGGTAACGAAAACTGATGAAGAAGAAAAAACTGACGAATGTGCTCGAGATCAAAAATGGAAAATATGCGAATAATGAGGACAATAACATCGTTGAACTATTTATAAGGTAGTCTAGCACGGAAAACGAAGTGTCACTATGCCTGATGCTCCTAATTAGAAAACGCCACGTGTCCCTAGCTAGCCCAAAAGACATAATTACCCCTATTTATGATGTATGACACTAAGGCAAGGCATTTATAACAACATACTCTGCGACCCTTCGATTACCCTAACGACTTACGGAATAGGGGGCAGCTAATGAGGATAATTTTTTATCAATTGACATGGGGTGCCAAACGATCCTTGCTTGATTGTTAGCTTTATGTCTGTAACTGATCCTAAGGGAGTCACCGATCCCAAGGATCGTTGGGGTAGGCAGAATTTATACCACGCAAATTTCCCTACATGGAAATAACTTGCACACCACGACCAAAGATCCTACCACACAATTAAATCTTCCCTATGGGAAGGGGATCCCGAAGATCTTGGGATCCTTCTCTCTATAAGGAAATTCCCTCCATATCAAGGGATCCAGGTCAACTCTCCACTACTATATAAACAGCAAACCCTAACCTTCTTAAGGTACGCGAATTCTCCCTAGCTCTTGCACTCTTGAGTTCTTAGAGATTATTCTATCACTAACTTAACCTTCGATGGGTCTTTGTCTGGCTTGCTTTCTGTTTGGTTCTTCTCTTTTGTTCTTCAAATACACCCATTGGCATGTGCGTGGACGATCAACTCACAGATGATTTTGTGCATCATCAGTTAGCTTTTTGATAATTTTTTTAAAAAATGGTTGGTTCAATGGTATATTTGGTTCTTAATTTTTATTTTTGTTTCAAAACCATTATTATACTTAAAAATGTTTTAAACGAATTCTTGATAGACGTAAAATACTTTTTTTTTTTGGAGAAAGATAGACATAAAATACTTAAATGTTAATTTAGAGACAATAATTCATTAAATAGAAACTACTTCAATGACTTGAAGCCACCCTTAACGTGGTATAAATTCTATTTACTATGTTATTAAGTACTACAACTATTTCTCAAAAAAAAAAAAAAAAAAAGTACTATGATTAATCATCTACTATTATTATTAGTATCCCATGTGAAATTTGATTTTCTAACAAGCAACAAAGGAGTATTTTATTTTATTTTTTGAAAATACTAAATATTTTAACACAAAGGAGTAATTAGTTTAGGTTTGGGTAGAATATTTTAAGTCAGTCGAAAATTATACCATTCTCGTTAATTTATCATGTTTGAAGTGTGAAAAGACCCTTTTTCAAAACTCTTTTCTCAATTCTCATATCCATGGCCAATTCCCTACTCCGCCACATTCCCACACAAGGTCCAAGATCTTCTACGGTGGGGTTGTATGTTGTAATTTGTTTTTAATAACTACTACTATTGTTGTTTGTTTTAGACTAAAATTGTGTTGCTTAAATTTTTTTTTTTTTTTTCCTTTTTATGCCACTTAGGGAAAATTAGAGATAAAAGGAGCATATTAAAGCACCAAATAGTCAACAAAATACTTAGAGGCCTAATTAACCCAACTTTAGGATTGAGTCGCAAACTAAATGTTTGGTATGGATATTCTTCCAGTCTTCCACTGACTCTTATGATATCTTCCAAGAGTATTGATTCCTTCCCGTTCACATGTTGCTCAATTTATAAAATTTGATGTGACAAATTTTTTTCAGCATTTGAGCTAATGTAAATATATATTTTACCCCCTTTTAAAGGAATACGAAAGTATTAATTGGTGTAAAATTATGTTGTACCATATGTTAATGCATCTGCAACCACTCGATTCCAACTTTACATGAAAGACCCAACTTTGAGCAAGCCTAAATAAGACTAAACAACCTGTTTTGATCATAGTTTGCCAACAATACAAATTAGAGTTCTAAATATATAAAATCCTAAATCTTTAGAACCTAACAAAAGCCATGGTTGAAACCCAATTTTCTACTAAGATCAAGACTTTAAGGTCAGATGGTGGTGGTAAATACACCCCTTCTGCCTTTAAGTCTTTTCTGCTTCAATATGGCATTACTCATCAAATTTCCTGCCCTTACACTCCACAACAAAATGGTCTTGTTGAGAGGAAGCATAGGCACCTTGTTGAGACCACCATTACTCTTCTGTCTCAAGCCTCAATGCCCACTGCTTACTGGTCTTATGCTATTCTTACCACTGTCTTCTTGATAAACCTACTTCCTACTTCTGTTCTTGGCTTTACATCCCCTTGGTCCAGATTATACTCTTCCTTACCAGATCTGTCTCAACTGAGAGTGTTTGGTTGTGCTTGTTACCCCCTCCTTAGACCTTACACCTCTCATAAACTAGACCCTAGAACCAAGGAGTGTTTGTTTTTAGGCTACTCTCCTAGATCAAAGCGGTATCTCTGTCTTGATCTTTCAACTCATACTCTATGTTTCTAGACATGTTTTGTTTAATTAATCCAAATTTCCTACAATTACATCTTCTTCTTACTCTTCCTCACCATCTTCAATCTCACATCTGTCTAATGCTCTCTGGTTGTCTAACCTTCTTTACCTTCATGCTTCCAATCAACCATCTCTCTTAGGTCCTTATTCTTCCAACACTACACCTTTACTTCCTATCACTCATTCCACAGTTATAGCATCCCATTCCATTGCTCATCACAACACTGACCATCCCAGTATTGATTCAACACTACCCACTGCTCCTACCAGCACTGACCATCCCAATACTGATTCTCCACTACCTACTGGCTCTTCAAATGATTCTTCACCACCATTACCACCTCCACTTCCTACTGTTACCATGGCTAATCAGCATCCAATGCAGACTAGGTCCAAGAGTGGTATAGTCAAGCCTAAACTTTGCTATAAGGCCATCTTGGATTACTCTAAAATTAAACCTCTTTCTTATAAAGTGGCCTCTAAATATCCTATGTGGTGTATTGCTATGGATGTAGAATTTTAGGCATTACAAAGACAACAGACCTGAACATTGGTTCCTGCACCTCCTCATGCTAACTTGGTAGGTTGTAAATGGGTATTTAAGATTAAACTTCACAGTGATGGGTCTATTGCTCATTACAAAGCAAGACTTGTGGGCAAAGGGTTTCACCAACAAGCTGGCATTGATTACTTGGAGACTTTCAGCCCTGTTGTCAAGCCTGCCACAGTTAGATTAGTTCTTGCCATTGCTGTCAGTTGCAATTGGCCTTTGAAGCAACTTGATGTATCAAATGCCTTTCTCCATGGCTACCTTAAAGAGGAGGTTTACATGCAACAGCCTCCTGGTTATGTTGATGCAACCCATCCTTACTATGTATGTAAGCTCCATAAGTCTCTCTATGGTCTCAAACAGGCTCCCAGGGCCTGGTTTGAGAGATTTACCTTCCACTTAATTCATCTAGGGTTTCAAGCTTCATTTGTTGATAGCTCATTATTCATCTTTCAATCCAAGAGCACCATCATTTATCTTCTTCTCTATGTAGATGATATTATCATCACAGGCAACAATTCTCACCATGTTTCATCTCTAATTGCTGCCCTCAGTTTAGTACTTGAACTCAAAGACTTGGATGACCTCAATTATTTTTGGGAGTTCAAATTTCTAAAACTCAGTTTGGGCTTACTCTTTCCCAATCAAAGTATGCTTTTAAGGTCCTTCATTGTTTTCACATAGAAAACTCCAAGCCCACCAAGACTCCTTGTTGCCCTTCATCTCGCTTGCTTCCTACTGATGGTGTTGCTCTTTCTGATCCTTCAGAGTTTCACTGCGTGGTTGGTGCTCTTCAGTATCTCACCTTCACACGCCCAGACCTTGCCTTCAGTGTGCATCAATTATGCCAATTTATGAGCAATCCTACCACAGTGCATCTAGAGGCTGCTAAGAGAGTCCTACGATATATCAAGGGTACCTTTTCTCATGGCATTTCATTTACTCCAGGCCCCCTCACTCTCACTGCCTTTTCTAACGCGGACTGGGCTGGTGATCCTTCTGATCGACATTCCACAACAGGTCTTCTTGTGTTCCTTGGTCCTTCTCCTATTTCTTGGTCATCCAAGAAACAGAGCACTGTTTCTCGCTTTGCCACTGAAGCTGAGTACCGTGCTCTGGCTACTACTGCTACAGAGGTCTCTTGGCTGCGCATTCTCTTCAAAGAATTGAGAATTTTTCTCTCACATGTTCCAGTTCTGTGGTGTGATAATGCTTTCGCCATTGCCCTCTCTGCAAATCCTGTCTTTCATTCTCGCACGAAACATATTGAAGTTGACTATCATTATGTTCATGAAAAGGTGTTGCGTCGTGAATTAAGTGTGCGTTTTGTCTCGGGCAAGGATAACCTCGTTGATATCTTCACTAAGCCCTTGCCTTCTCCCTCCTTTCTTCTTCAACGTCACAAACTCCTGTTGGATGCCTCCCCGAGTTGTTTGAGGGGGGATGTTAATGTTCATGGTAGTTTGAATTCAAAGAATCAAAAGAAGGACGACAATGGTTAAATTACACACAGTGGGTGCGAGGTTGAAGATGAGTTTACAGTGTGCAGTGCAACGCACCGTTTCACTTGAAGTTAAGGACACAAATGCACCGTTTTACTTAACACGCAGCGCACTGTTTTAAGAAATAGTTATTCAAGCTTCTGAAAGAAAGAAACGATGCTGCTCTGCCTGTGGTTTGAAGCTGTTGGTTCTGGCGCCAAAGTCAATTATAATTCTGGTGTAGATTCAGTTATAAGATCCGCATATTGTGGGTTGATGGTTAGGCGGTTAGGTAGTCTCAGTGTACTATATATATTCTTGTTTTCCATTTTTATCATTATGCAAGAAATACAGATTTCTCTCCTTTGTTAAATATCTCTCTCTCTCTCTCTCGCTCTCTCGATTCTTTTCTTCTTCTCATTTTCTATCTCTTTCTATTAATCTTTCTTGCTTCACAAACAGAGTCTATCTTGCTTTAACTCTAAGTTCTTATCTCAGTGATTGTGTTGCACAAATCAACACAGCTTTCTTTACCATATAAGATAAGAGAAAGATAGCTCCATTGGACAAGGCAAACATAACCAAATGATAGCTTTATTCTGTGTCCTCTGTTAGGGGAAAAATTGAAATTAATTCCAGATTATATGAAAGAGGAATTAGATCTGCATCAATCATAATTTTTAATTGGAGAATAAGAAAACAACTGAAAAGCAATTCCCCAAAAAATGATGAAAAAAGTGACTCTCCATGTTGATTTGGGCCTTTCAAAACAAATCTACATATATTTTGTAAGCCCAAAATGGAAGATTTGGTTTTGGAGACCCAAATCAATCTCTCCCTATAAAAACTTCCTAAACTGGTCAACAGAAAGAAAAAAAGCCCAGCTGCAGACAATTATTCATATTTCATAAACCTCAACAAGTTTTGTAGGAAAAGGAAAAACAAAGCATGACTTGTAAGTTGTACTAAAACAATCAGAAAACCAAACAGTTCAAATTTTCATAACCCCTCAACAAGTATTGGAATAAAACAGATACTCACACGATACAAAATATATATAATATATAGAGAACCTCAAACCATAGACTATGTACTGATATATACCACGTAATTCAAACAAACCAACAAAAACAGAGCAGTGCACACTCTGTTTCAACTTATTTATATTGGAAGCTAAGTTATGAAAAACCTACATAGTAGGCATTGTCTTGGAGGGTCAGACAGGGTTGACATTCACAGCTATCATTTGGAAATTGTCTTGGCTGCTGCTGTTTTTATCGCCATCACTGCCAGCAAGGTTACCGCCAGTCGACGACCAGCGAGCAATGTCTCTCACTGTTCTTGTTTCTTTGCTGAGAACTCTCATCTCATTCTGTCGCTTGTTGAAGACTTGAAGTCTATCTATCTATTTGGTAAAAGTAGTTTCCACTTTCTAGCTTAGGAAATGAGGCCTGCCACTTTGTGTACCACTCTATCAAGACCACATAAATTCAGATTTTCACCAATATTTGTTATATTTAATTATTAGTTTTGTTGATATTTGTGTACCACGGCAGCTTTTGACTTTATCAACTCACTTTTTTAATATTTTAGTAATATTTTATGTTCGATTTAAATTTGATACCAGTGGTTTATAATTTGTTTACTTCAGCACTAGTTTTGATAAATCAACCATGTTTCTTTTGCTAAATAATTATTGGTTGATATTGTAATCAATTGATTGTACATTTATATAAAGTGTACAATATTGAATATATTTATATAAAAAAAATATAATATTATACATATTTATTTAATTTATAATGTAAATGTTATGTAAATATTACAATGTAAATTAATGATTTTCTTTTTTATAATAAGTAGATTAACTATGATATTGTTATATGTTTTGTTTATTATATTTGCTTAGGATTTCTTATTTTTTTATTTATCTTATGAAAGTTATGATATAAAAAAATACGTTTGAAAGATAGAACTCTATATTTACTTGGATTATTTTAGTCTTTCTTTTTTTCATTTTTTACTAATTTAATATATCTATTTATATTTTAAATAATTATAAAATTAATTATGACGTCATCATGGTTCGACCTCAGTTCGACTTTAAAAACCTTGAACCTCTCTATTTTACGGTTTATTGAACAGTCCGAGTTTTAAAACCATGGTTCAACTTTTGGGGTCTCAATATTGGGGTTCAATTCTCATATTTCTTGGGCATGAGCCAATTTTAATTAATTCAATTTTCTTGAAACCTCTTGAGTTGATGGATTTGCATTCGAGATAGGTTAATATTTGAAATTATCACGTGTCACAATCATATATTAACAGTTGACCCTTACTATTTCTATCCTATGTGAGACTTAATCATTTCGTTAACTAGGTAAATTACAAGTGAATGTGAAAACTATAACATTTATTAATGATGATTGTTCTTTCTCATCAAACCATGACTACATCTACATATACATATTTACATATATTCTTTTGTATGCTCATATATCAATTACATATCATGCATAATATTTTAAACATTTTGTCAGCATTTTGATGCCATCTTCAAGGGATTCCTTCATGTAATAACTTGGTGTGTATGGAACGGGGAGACTGCATATACCCTAAAAAATAGTCAAATACTCAAAGAAATCTAGATACCTTTGTTTGTAATAAAAAAAAAAAATCATATAAAAAAAAGGTTGTCCTCTGGATTGAAAATTTTCAATCAATTTATATATTTTTTTACTGTGTGAATTTTAAAAATCTAATTATTAAATTATATGTTCTTTATATTCTTAACATTTATATAAAATTTTGTTCAAATCGGATAGTATTTACTATTCAATCAATAAATCTATTTTTTTATGCATAATTTTAGACCATAAAAGTTTGATATTTAAACATTTGATTGATAACATAACAATTAATCTTTAATCTTCTTGAATTTTTGCAAGTATGAAAAATAAAATAAGAATATGTAAATTAATAGTTAAATTTTTAAAATTTACAGTTAATAAAAAGATATAGATTAAGTATGAAGATTTTCACTTCAAACTTTATTTATTTATTTATTAATATGTAGAGAGAGATTGGCGTTGTATAATTATCCCATCGGTGAAAACGTATTTAGGCCGTTTTGGCTAACACCATCAACCAAGCTAAGCCAAGCCAAATATACAACCGATCCCAACATCATCAACCATTTATTTTTATTTTTTTGTTGAGAAAACCCCCCAGAAAACCAACCAGAAGCACAACCAAGCCAAGTAAACAAAATACAAACCCCATCATCCCTTTATATATACAACTGTCTCTTCTATAAATAAAAAAAAAATTATATATATACTAGTATTATGCCCGTGCGATGCACGGTTTAATAAAAAAATCATATGTGAATTAAATGTCTTAAATAAAAAATAATATATAAATTAAAAAATATATATATTTTTTGATGTTAAATATATATTATAAAAAATGAAAAATTATTTTAATTAGAATTGAATGTAAAAAAAGGGGTTTTATTTATGAAATACTCTACTAATTAAGTAGTGAGAAACTTGAAAGTCTAAATTAATTATCCTAATACATAATATATGTAGTGTGTTTGAATAAAATATATTGTACATCATTAGGTAACCACCACAAAATGTGTGTCTCTCTCTCTCTCTCTCTCTCTCTCTCTCTCTCTCTCTCTCTCTCTCTATATATATATATATATGAGAATTATTTATCAAAAGAGAATAATTCATGATTTAGAAAGTATGCCAACATATGAATCTACAATTCTTAAAAGAGTTTAAAAATTTGTCCTTCCAAATTCATAAAATGCAAATTCTAGGTTTCTAGCTCATAATAAGAGTAAGACAATACAAAGTATAGAAAGCAAAAGGTGCTATAAACAATATAAGACGCAATATATATGTATACACGTATCAAAGACATACACTCGTAGAAAATAACATTTATAGATTTACGTAAAGGCTCTATTTATTATTATCATTGAATTTATTGCTCCTTTCTCATGTATTAGAATGTAGCTTTGTGAAAAAAAAAAAAAAAAAGGAAAAGAAAAGAAAAGAAATACATACCTTTGTTGCTAGAGGAAGAGGCGTTTCCTTGGAGATTCGGGGATTCACAATCTGGCGTGATTTTTATTCCACGAAAAAGAAGATATATTACAAAAGGAGAAGATAAGAATGAAGAAAAACCTAAAAAATTTCATATCCACAATTAAGCCTTTGAATTTATCTAAAAAATTAATAAAACAATAGAGAAAAAGTTGATAAGAATAACTATATATATATATTTTTTGAGAAAGTTGATAAAAATAATTAGGTTGTGTTGTTTCTATCTAATTTTTTTTTTTTTTGGATAATATAATCAAATCTAATAAAAACTAGTAAAAATATTTTTAAAAATTAAGTTACATGGAAAATGTATATAATGTAACTTTTTTTTTATAGCAAAAAAGGTATTATAAAATATTTTTAAAAATTATAATAAGTTTTAAATTTCTAAAAGCTCTTAGTAGTAAAATTGTAATTATATATATATATATATTTTTAGCACTTGAAAATGTTTCCATTATACTTGCTAACATGCATGCATAGTAGCAGAAGTGCTAATCATATATAAATTTCTTGTATAAATGACAAAAAACAAATTCCATAAATTACAAAAATGTAAGTATTTAGATTGCAATGTAAATGTTTACCTATAAATTACCAGTCATAGCCATTTTAATGTTGCATAAGTGAGAAAATAATCTGCCTAGTCAATTAAGAACACCAAATCAAAAAATTATATCAATAATCAAGTTGAATTGCATTATCTAATTTTTTTTTTCCTAAAATCATATAATTTAAGAAATTATTAAANAAGATTTTATCAACTTAGAAATAATAGGAGAAGAAGATAAGGAAAAAGAATTATATCCATTTAGTAGACTTAGAGTTTTAGTTTAACTCAATTTCTCTTGGATTCAACTTTTCAATATCATTTTTTTTTTTTTTAAATATTTTTACGTGTAGCAATAGGTGTAGTAATTTAAATGAAAAAAAAAAGGATTAGATGAAGATGAAGATTTTGGATTGTAATCAAATTAAGAAGAAATAGATGAAGAAAATAATTTGGATTATATATATGTGTAGCAATATAGGTGTAGTAATTTAAATGAAAGAAAAAAAAGATTAGATGAAGATGAAGATGAAGATCTTGGATTGTAATCAAAGTAAAGGAAATAGAGATAAAGAAAATAATTTGGTTTGTAATTAAATTAAGATTTTTATCAACTTAGAAATTTTAAAAGAAGAAGATAAGAAAAAAATTATATCCATTTTTTCTTTTTGAAATCTAAAAATCTAACAAAATTTCTTCAGTTTGGTGTTGTCACTTAGCGCAATCATGACATCTAAGCCCAACTTTTATTATATATAATATAGAGAGAGAGAGAGAGAGAGAGAGAGAGAGAGAGAGAGAGAGAGAGAGAGAGAGACGCGCACACACGCTGGCCTCAAAACCCAGCCAAGCCAAAATATACAACCTAAATTACCCAATCAACAATTTAGTCTAGTCAATCATACAATGCATCAAAATCCCAGCCAAGCCAAATATAAAACCCCATCATTTGAAACCGTATTTAAGCTAACACCATCAGCTAAGCTAAGTCAAGCCAAGCCAAATATACAACCAGCCCCAGCCCCATTAACCGTATGCATCAACAATCTAGTCAATCTAGTCAACCATCCATTTTGCCCAGCAAACCGTATGTTTGAAAGTTGAAAAAATAAAATATATTAAAGAAAAGTTAAAAAATATAAAATAAAAAAAATTGTAAGAGAAAGTGGGTGAATTTCATCCAACCGTACAACTTGGATTTCAACAATTATAATTAACGGCTGAGATTGAAAGTTAAAAAAATAAAATATATTAAAGAAAAGTTAAAAAATAAAAAATATAAATAAAAAAAAATTGTGAGAGAAAGTGGGTGAATTCCATCAAATACAATACTCAAGCATCCACAACAGGAAATTCTATTTCATTCTATTTTACCATCTCAAAAAGCTATTTTATCAATTATACAATACAATTTTACAATACTCCCAACATCCCAACTTCTATTTTCCTATTCTACTCATTAAAATAATATTTCTACACAATAAAATAATATATCCCACAATCACCATCATTTACAATACAACACATTATTTATTCTCTCTCTATTTCTTTCTGTTCAAGAACCACAATCACCACCACCATTGCACTACACATACTTGACACCACCACCACCACCAGCAACCCATAATCTACCCTCAAAACACAAAAAAAAAAAAAAAATACAACAACAACAACATAGCAACCCACAATCAAAAACCAGACCCACACCACTGTACCTATTGCCTAAGTAGTTGCACCACCAGACCCACGCCGCTACATCCACTAAAAGTTAAAAAAATAAAATATATTAAAGAAAATTTAAAAAATATAAAATTAAAAAAAAATTTGTGAGAGAAACTGGGTGAATTCCATCAAATACAATACTTGAGCATTCACAATCGGAAATTCTATTTCATTCTATTTTACCATCTCAAAAAGCCACTTTATCAATTATACAATATAATTTACAATACTCCCAACATCCCAACTTTTATTTTCCTATTTTACTCATAAAAATAACTACACAATAAAATAATATATCCCACCCTAATCAATTAGTTTAATTTGTTACAAATTCTATTTAAAAGAAATGCAAAGCCATCTTGACACGTCTCCATATGACACACATGTACAAATTGAGGAATCAAATGCAACTGCCTACCTAAACAATCAATTGTTGAATTACATTTGGACATTTGGCACTTGCTCTCCAATATTTATCATCTTAAATACAAGCAGTATTCTGAAATATTTTACAAAAGTAGTCCCCTATTACTATCTCTTTTTACTTCAAGGGCTACATTTTGAAGATTCTGGTGTAAGATTTACAATTAGAATCGCATGATAGAGGACATAGTTATCTAATTCTAACTTGTCTCGGCTAAATTCAATCCTCTCAAAACAACCAAGCCAAGTGTCATGCAATAGTTAAATCAGTGAGTATATAGAGTTTCTCTTGGAATCAAATAAAGCAGATGAGATTCAGGAGAATGAACACGTAACACTCCAAGAGTAAACAAAAATCAAATAACTTAGAGGTGAGAAAAAGAAAACGCCCACGACCCATTTAACAAAAATGATATTAACTCTCACACCAAAAAAAACAATTTTTTTTTCTCCCACCTTCACATTTCTCTCTCACATTAGTTGTCAAGTACTAATACAACTTATTCTTTTTGGAAAAAAAAAAAAAAAAAACTGTTTTTTTTTTCTTTCCACAAATGCACCTTTTTTTTTATCACTAATTTTTTTTTTCTACCTCTACATTTCTCTCTCACATTAGTAGTCAAGTAATAAGACAACTTAATAAAATAAAACTGTCATGAGTAAATTGTGTAAACCCAAAAAATAAAAAATAAAAAGCCTCATCGCATGCGCGAAGCGCATGTGATGAGGCTAGTATATTATTATGGATCTCTTGTTGTGTAACATGAAATATAAGCAATATATTAGCATGTTTCATATCATGAAAATTCACATAGAAATTGGCTTTGCAATTGGAAGGATAAAGTGATCCAACGTTCCTCAAATAATTCATATCTTCGGCGCCAGAGATGGTCTAAAAAAATTTGTTGCTAATCCACGATCAGAACGTTGCATCATTAATATCACCACCACACGTTGCAAGTCATTTGGAAATTTTATGTACTAGGCTAGCATGGGGTGATGGAAATTTTCTAGTGGTTTATTTATGGCTGGCAATAAATACGTAAAAAGTATTTTTCTTTACTATAGCTATTATTTTTATGATCAAATTGGCAATTAATTGATTGAGGAAAAAATAATAATTGGAATAGTGTTTGGATTATTTGTTGGGGAAAAAATGATTGATATTTTTAATTGTCGGTTTCTAGAGAGTTAAATAGCCCAAAACATATTTACTAGTTGGGTTAATATGTTGGTCAACCTATTAAAACCAGACGTCTTCAACTCTCATTTACTGGACGTGTTAATTTTTTGGGCTATTTATTTGCATGTGTTTGGGTCAATCAAATGGTTTGGACTGGAAGCTTACGACTATAGCCAATAGATTTCACTCTTTTCTCACTCCTAAATTTTGTAAATTTGTATTGTAAATTTTGGAAAGTACTTTGCTGTACCACATAGGAAAATGGAAAAGGCAAACTTATCTCCAAAAAAAACCCTTATTTGGTTTGTAGGAAAACAAAAATGGAAACCTAGTTCTAAAGTAAAAAAATAATGAATAGTGATTAGTTTTGGAAAAAAATAATGAATGGTGATGAAGCGGGCATACATAGGAGGGACCAGAAAGGATTACAAGGAAAAGGAAGATAGAGACGGTTAGGTGGTGCTTAGAGTTAGACTTATTAGCCATGGATGGTTGTGGGAATTTTCACTCTATCTTTTTGGTGCTGTGGCCTAATCCAAATCTGTTCTATTGTATTTATATATTTGTTTTAGAATTGTAGAGACAGAAGAGAAAGTGTTATTTGACTAGTACATGAATGTTGGAGAGAGAGAGAAGCGTTGGAAACAAGTCTGAATCACTTTTTATGAGAAGGTGCGATTGTAATCGAAGTTTTAAATCATCAAAGTTTGAAGGCCGGATTGTGTGATTATGGCTGTTCGTTTTCGCCCTTTTTTTACCAAATCGGGAACAAAATACTATAATAATAATAATAATTAAAAACAATTAATATAATTATTCTGCATTTTTTTGCATATAAGTAAAATATTGTACACTTTTTTGTTTGATAAGAAATATTGTACACTTTTTTTTTTAAGAATAATATATGTTGTACACTTTTGTTTAGTTTATTATGTGAGATTTACTTTCATGGTACAATATAAACTTATAATTATCTTTAAAATATTTATATGATTCTTTTCCTTTTAAGGTATATCGTTTTAGTTTTTATGACTTGCCAAATACTTCTTATGATTTTTTGTGAAACATAAAAATGTAAATATTTTAACTTTTTAAGAATATTACCTTATTTTAGATTATTTCATATACATCCATAATTGGGAGTTGAAGATTTGAATTGTAGATGTCTTACTTAAAAACATTAGAAAATGCCAGTAAAGCTACAAAGCTTTTGGTACCCTATTTAGATTTTAGTTAGTTTAAAGGATAATTTTTATTTTTATTAAATAAGAAATTTAAAATTGATGACTTACCTTTTTCTCAAAAAAAAGAAAAAAAGAAAAAATTGAATATCCTCTTCAAGGCTTAATGGTAAATAGAATATTAACGAATGAGCACTTTAACTAATGCATAACTACTATTTTTATAATTATGCAATTTAAGAGCATCACCATTAGCTATTGTAAAATATATCATTCTAATAGATCAAAAAACTACTTTATTATGTTAGTATGCCATTTTTGTTTAGATCTACATCAATCTATGTTGATTGGTGATTAAGAGAAGAAATGATGAAAAAAAAATGACCTATCCATGATTATTTGGGGCTTTTTTAAAAATCAACATCTTTAGTTTGTGAGCTTAAAAAGGAAGATTTGGTTTTGGAGGCCCAAAAAAATTTCCCCTATGAAAACTTCCCAAACCGGCCAGCAGAAAGAAAAAGGCCCAGATCCACACCATTATTCATAGACCTCAACAAGTTTTGGAGGAAAAAGAAAAACAGAGCATGACTAGTACTGATACAATCAGAAAACCAAACAATTCAAATTTTCATAACCCCTCAATAGAGGATTAAAAAGTACAACAGATCCACATAACATATATTCTGCAAAATGGAAAAAATAATACGTAACATAACAAGAAGTAAATTGCAAACCTCACACCACAAGAAAATTCAATTCAAGCTGCGTAATTCAAACAAACCAACAAAAACAGAGCATGGATAACAGTACACTCTGTTTCAACTTTATGTATATTAAATGATGAGAAGTCAACATAGTATATTGGAGGCTCAGGAAATGTTGAAGTTCAGAGCTATAAGTTGGATATTGTTATGGTTGCTGCTGTTTGTAACACCATCGGTACCAGCAAAGTTGCCTTCATGAAGCGCTTGGATAGCACTTCCAGTGTTGTTAGTTGTAAGCTTGCGAAGTGCGAGAATGAGTGCAATGATGAGGATGAGCAGGCTAACTATTTGTGCTGCTAGTTTAAGGATCGAAAGCAACGACATATGTTCCCAGCATCTACAAGAGGAAATTAGTTCTATGAATTACTGGAACCAACAAAAATAAAATTACAAAACAAATTGCTAATAGAAGAATATGTGGCTATTGTCACCTGTTTGGAGAAGAAGACAAAGAGGACGATAGGGTTGAAGGATGAGGATCCAGAGAATATGGAAAGGGTATTGCCATGTTCGCTTGAAAAAGGACTGAAGAGAACAATTCTGAGTATTATATATCGTGATATATTACTCTGTGTGTGAGGCCATATATTGTGAATTTGGTGGGGTTTTTTATAGGACCTGATGCCCTCACATCTGTTCAGTTTTTAGTTTTTGTAGGACCTGAAAGTAGAGATGTTCATATCAGTTCAATTTTTTTTAGTTGTTGTAGGATCTGGGTTTGAGTCTTAGTTCCTTCAATTTTTTTTTAGTTTTTGTAGGACCTGGGTTTGAGTTTTAGTTACACTTAAATTTAAAAATTAGAACATTCATTTATGATTATGATATTTCTCCTCAACATCAAACCAAGATAATATATGAATATTTATGTGTACTTTTTTGTATACTCATATAGTACAATATTAGTATTTATTTCAAAACATGCAAAACATTTTACATCAATTCAGGATTGTGCTTCGTTCCTGTAAAGAAATATCAATATTTGTCAACCATTTAGCTTAAATATAAATGATTATAATTGATCTATTTCTCAAAATTATACTTGATGTGCGTTAAGAGATTTATGTACAACAAGAATTCACAGTAGATTAAAGAGATATATAGCCACTACTAATAGTATATAACTCAATTTATTTATTTATTTATTTTTTATAGAGAGATATATAACTCAATTAATACTACATTAAAATTATTAATTTTTATCATCTTCTCTAAAAGCATATACGTAAAGTTAGTTTGAATATGTACATATGTTCATATCACTATAGGAAGCGTATACAAATGTCTCTAATGCGTTTTCAACTGTATACTGATAGTACAATTTACGATTCTAATTTCACCTCCCCTTATGTTGGTCTTGCGCCATGCTTAAATGTAATATTGAATTGATCTCTAAAATTTCACAATTTTTTTTTATGTAATATTTTCATTGTAACAAAAATTTGTTTTGCTACACACTTACACTAGTATTTAATAAAATCTTTTAAGAACACCTTGTTGAGGAACTATGTTTATGTTCATATAAATTAGGATGAGAAGAATATCTCGAATGCATTATCAATCAACAAACAGTTAGAAGACTTAGTTGATTAACAGTATGATTTTTGAGCCAAAATTGGTTGCCCATATATTGGTCTAGTCCATTTAACACATTTTAGTTCAATAAGTTTTTTACGTGGATCTGATCTAGAGGCGGCTTCACATTGAAGCTAGGGAAGTCACAAGACCATCTTGACCTGGAAAAAATATAACTATTATATTTAAATTATAAAATGTTTATAATTTTTTTTACCTTTAAAAAATATTTGTGACCACCATAAATATTTTTAGGCCAAAGATTATTAAACTATGGACATAATAACCATCATGAAAAACATTCTTAGAACCGCCACTTATCTAATTAGACCTAAATCGAATTACATTGAACTTAGTCAAGTTGAATGTGGTAAATTAAATGAACAATTTAGAACATTTTAAACTTGGCTTTACACAATTCAGCTTTGCGACTGAGTTGATTTTGTTAATCGATGAAGTAAGGTAAGCCATCATTTTTTCCTTGGGAAATAACTTCCTATCATTTACTTATTTCTAGTCGCTTATTTTTGCTAGGCACTAAAATATGTAAAAGTACATTACTAATGGATGTAATTTTAATGATCGAATTGACTATTACTTTATTAGAATTTATCAATATTTGGATATTTTTGTCAAAAAAATGTTTTTAAAGTTTAGGTTTCAAGTTCAAAATCCAAAATAAGCTTGCAATATGGAAATTGGGGTGGAGTGAACATTTAGTCATCAATTCTAGGATTCTTATCCTAGCTACCATCGTAATCATCATCAATAATCTATTTCACAAGGCTTTTTTGATAGTTTTTGTTCACATTTTTAACACTTTAATATTGTCTAGTGCCAATTGGGTCGTTTCTATCCATGGAATTGATTGGGCTTCTATTTTTTCAAGCCAATCCCAAGTAAATTTGGATTTTTGAAATAATTGTGAAGCTATGATGTTGTATAATTCCATTTGTCATGTCAACATTTTCCATCTATCATATAGTAAGTAGCATTTTGAAAATATAGCAAAAATAAAAGTTAAAGATTGTTGGGTACTCTTAAATGTTAGGCTATGGAGACATTCAAATTTGGTGATAGTGGATCCCAAAAGTAATTGTATGAAATAATGAAACCAACAAAAGTAAAAATTGTTAAAAAGATATATTCAGGTATACATATTGATTCTCACCCATTTGGACGAGTAGAGGAAGCCGGGTTACTTATAGGAGTAGAGGAAGCTGGGGACTTCTCAGGACATCAGGGATGGACAATTTTTTTTCACTTACATGGTATCAAAGTTTCTTGGACAAATCAATATTTTTTATGGTTCCTGGACAATACTTTGTCCATCAAAATCACATTGTCCAAAGTTCATGCCAAAGTTCATGCCAAAATCACATACATGGTAGTGCTCAGCAGTTCTCGGCTTAGTGCACAGGGGTCTGTGAGTCCTGCGCTCTAGTACGTAGTATTGTGGTTCCTTTCTCTGGGAGAAAGGCGTCGTCCCTTCTGTAACATTGGTTACTAGGAGGGTTTAGTTCCCTGCTTCTTTCCGGTGTGTGGGAGTTCAGTAGTTTAAGTATGGAAGATTTAACTAGTAGATGCGACCGGCTGTCGTTGTCTGCAAAAGAGGGTGAGAAGGTTATTTTAACCAAATCACTCGCGTCGACGAAACTGGTGTTGGCAGCAAAATTTTTTACGAAAAGAGCTTTGAATATGGAGGCTATAGTGCGCACTTTCCGGCCTCTGTGGCGCACAAAGAAGGGTTTTGAGGTGTCGAATATAGGGAATAATATAATGCTATTTACTTTTGGATTAGAGGTGGATGCCGAGAGAGTTCTACTGGGAGAGCCTTGGTCGTATGACAGACACCTTGTCATTCTACAAAGGTTCAACGGCAGTAAGCCTATTTCAGAACTGGAGTTCAAGCACTGCTCCTTCTGGGTACAAATCCACGATCTTCCGTTCAAGTTTATGAACCCAGAGACAGCTGTGCAGATAGGAGAAACGATCGGACCAGTTATCAAACCACAGGACCCCTCAGAAACTAAGGGTGGAAGCTTCATGAGGGTGCGAACGACTATCGATATAACCCAGCCACTGTGTCGAGGTAGAAGAATAGTGTTTGATGAGGATTCCACAAGCTGGATTACTTTTCAGTATGAACGACTACCTAATATGTGCTACTGGTGTGGTATGCTTACCCATGCTGATAAGGATTGTGAGTTGTGGCTGAAGAGTAAGGGGTCTCTGTCAGCGGATAACCAACAATTTGGGCAGTGGTTGAGAGCACCACAATTCAGTCCTTCAAGAAAGCAATCGATGGAAGTTAAGGGGTTCGATGATGAGAGGACCAAACCTCCCTCTGTAAAGGCGCCTGAGCCTGACCGAGGCATGCCATCCTGGAGCTTAGTGGAGGGGAAAACTGATAGAAGCCAGACGGTAATACAGGCTGCAGAGGCGGTGATTGGATTGGAGGATGGGCAGATAGTCACAGCCACAAATTCGAAAGATACCATGTTTGTGGGGATCGAAAAGGCTGCATACCCCACCCCGGTTTTAGTGGATAGTATCGAGGGACTTGACAATGCAATTAATGAAGAGCACCATACCTCTGACCGTATGGGGGAGGGAAAAGACATAAGGGAGGCTCCATATGAGGAAATAAGGAAGGAGGAGGCGCTGATGTCGGGGAAGGATGGGATGTCCATTAATAAGGGGTCAGAGTTCTATGGGGATATGGAGGGAGAGTTTGTAATGGGCTGGGCTGACCCAAATGCAAAAGATAAGGAAGGTAAGCAAGGAAGGAGTAATAAGGCCAAGGTGGATGGGGGGAAGAAAGCTATTAAGAGTGGGCCTAACTCTAGCCCACCACGCACCAAAGGGAGTTGGACCAGACAACTTTCCAGACCCATGCAGGAAAGCCACGTTCTAAGCATAAAGAAGGAAGTGGGTTCTAAACGTAAATTGGAGGAGACTCAAACGCAGACGGAACAAGAGACTGAAGGGGAAAAGAGGTTGAAAGTTACAGAGGAGACTAAGAAGTTAAGTGCTCTCTTTGCTACACACTTGGGATCGGCGGAGGTTGCTATGCAACCCCGCCGGGATCAATGAGTCTTTTGAGCTGGAACTGTAGAGGGCTTGGGAACCCTCTGACAGTAAACGCCTTAAGGAAGGTGATTAGGATAGAGAAACCCATTTTTGTTTTTTTAATGGAGACTAAATTAGATGAAGAGTGGATGAAGGTGGTAAGAGATCGATGTGAGTTCAAAGATAGTTTTGTTGTTCCTAGCATTGGCCTTAGTGGGGGTCTGGCGCTTTTTTGGAAGGCAGACATCAATGTGAAGGTCCTGAGCTCATCCTCTTCACATATTGACGCAATTGTGGTGGGGAATGGTACAAATGGTCAGTGGCATCTCACCGGATTCTATGGCAACCCGGATACGTCCTTAAGGTGTGATTCTTGGCGCCTTTTGTCTTCTCTTTGCAACAGGTCAGACTTACCATGGCTGGTCATCGGAGATTTCAATGAAATCATGTGTGCCTCAGAAAAGGAGGGTGGTGCAAGAAGGCCTAACGCTCAAATGGAGAGGTTCAAGAGTACTGTGGAGGCTTGTGGGCTCAAGGAAATCAGTTATAATGGGCCGAAATTTACTTGGATCTACCAAAGGAGGGATGGGCTTCAGATAAGGGAGAGGCTTGATAGGGCCTTAGCCTCTTTGGATTGGGCCCTTTTATTTCCCTCTGCCAAGCTCTTTCATAAGTCCACATCAACTTCTGATCACAGCCCGCTTTTGTTGAAGTTCTGTGCAACGAATAAGAGGTGTAAACATAAAAGGGTCTTCAGGTTTGAGTCTATGTGGTTACAAGACCAAAGCTGTGAGAAGGTTGTCGCCGACGCTTGGTTAGAGGGTCAAGTAGGTGGTTCGGTCTCAACATTAAACACGTGCTTGGATTTATGCAGAGATCGCTTGGAAGCTTGGAACTCATCTGAATTTGGTCATGTGGGTTTGAAAATTTCAAACCTCCAAAAGAGGCTGGAGGTTTTGGAGTTGTTGCCCACTTCTCCAAGCACCATTAGTGACATAAGGGAGACCAGAATTGAGCTTAATTGCTGGTTAGAGAGGGAGGATGCTATGTGGAGACAGAGAGCAAGGCTGAACTGGTTTCGGGAGGGGGACCGAAATACAAGGTTTTTCCACTCTAAGGCTTCTGCCCGTTTCCTGAAGAACTCCATTGAGGGCGTCTTTGATTCGAACAATGTGTGGCTTCAAGAAGACTGCCATATAGAAAAATGTTTTGTGGACTACTATACTGAGCTTTTCACATCCTCGAATCCTTTGGACTTCTCAGAGATCACGGAGGCAGTAACTCCGAAAGTTTCCCAGGAAATGAACTCCAAGCTGATCAGGGAATTCCAACCGAGTGAAGTGTTCCAAGCCCTGAAGCAAATGTATCCTCTGAAAGCTCCGGGACCTGACGGTATGCCTCCCCTCTTTTTCCAACATTTCTGGCCTACTGTAGGAAATGTGGTTACTATATCTGTGCTTGATTTCCTTAATTCTGGTGTTATACCCCCAAATTTCAATGCTACTCACATTGTGTTAGTCCCTAAAAATAGTAATCCTAAGAGAGTTTCAGAATACAGACCCATTAGTCTCTGTAATGTAATTTACAAATTGGCTGCAAAAACACTTGCTAACAGACTGAAGAAAATCTTACCTTCGATCATTAGTGACTCACAAAGTGCCTTTGTTAATGGTAGATTAATTACAGACAATGTCTTATTAGCTTTTGAATGTATGCATCATATCAGTAAGAGAAAATCGGGGTCCAGAGGTGAGATGGCAGTAAAGCTCGATATGAGCAAGGCGTACGATAGAGTGGAATGGGCATGTCTTGATAAGATAATGGAAAAACTGGGTTTTCATCAGAGATGGAGGGATTTAATGATGCAATGTATATCCTCGGTTACCTATTCAGTTCGTATCAACGGTAAGCCTAGGGGACAAATTGTGCCTACAAGGGGTCTCCGCCAGGGTGATCCACTCTCCCCCTATCTCTTTTTGTTGTGTGCTGAGGGCCTTTCGGCTTTGATCAAAAGGGCGGTGTCTAACGGCAGTGTGGAGGGTATTACGGTATGTAGAAGGGGCCCTAGTATCTCCCATCTTTTTTTCGCAGATGATAGTATTATATTTTGCAAAGCCTCGATTGCGGAATGTGAAGCCCTGCAGCGTGTATTTATGATATATGAGCTGGCTTCTGGGCAACAGTTGAATAGGGCAAAAACCTCCTTATTCTTTAGCCCCAACACGAACACAGAAATCAAAAATGATATCCAAGCTAGATTTGGTGGATAAAGCAACACGAAAAGTACCTCGGACTGCCTCCTTTGGTGGGAAAGAACAAAAAAAACACATTTAAAGAAATCAAGGAGAAGTTGGCCAAAAAATTAGCGGGGTGGAAGGAAAAGCTCTTGTCAAAAGCAGGGAAGGAAATTTTGATTAAGGCAGTAGCCCAGGCGATACCAACCTACTCCATGAGCTGTTTCAAGATTCCGGATACGCTGTGTGACGAAATGACAAGCTTGATTAGAAATTTCTGGTGGGGTCAATGCAAGAATGAAAGGAAGTTGGCTTGGACTAGCTGGGAAAAACTTTGTACCCCAAAAGCCCAAGGGGGTATGGGCTTTAAACAACTCAAGCAATTTAATCTTGCTTTATTGGCCAAGCAAGGTTGGCGATTGCAATCGGGCAGCAACTCATTATTATTCCTGGTTTTTAAGGCGAAATATTTCCCTAACTGTGATTTTGTCCAAGCTACTGTGGGGCGCAATCCATCCTTTGTTTGGCGGAGCATAATGGCAGCACAAGACATTGTTAGAAGAGGCTTGAGGTGGCAGGTAGGTAATGGTAAGAGTATTCGCATTTGGGAAGATAGGTGGTTACCCACTCCTTCTCAGTACAAGGTGGTTTCTCCACCATCTCTGTTACATCCTGAAGCTCGGGTTGCGGAGTTGATTGATCCGGTGACTAGGGAATGGAAAATGGAACTAATCCATAGGATTTTCCTCCCTCATGAAGTGGATTCCATTTGTGGTATTGCTCTAAGCTCCCTTCTTCCTAAGGATTTGCAGATTTGGGCTGCTTCGGCTAATGGTAGGTTCAATGTCAAGAGTGCATACTGGTTGGCTATGGAATTGGCTTCAGGGATTGATGTTGCGGCTGCCTCAGACAACAGCAATATGAGGAAGTTTTGGAAGTTTCTATGGAGTATCAACATTCCCCACAAAGTGAAACATTTCGCCTGGCGCGCATGTAAGGAAATTCTGCCCACCAAAGAAAACTTGAAGAGAAGGAAGGTAATTGATAACGACGAGTGTGATTGTTGCCGGGCCCATGTGGAGTCCTCGGGTCACCTCTTTTGGAGCTGTAGCCGTACCCAAGAAATTTGGGTTAATTCGAAACTTTTCCCTCGAATCTTTGCTTGGCCTGTTCTTTCCTTTTTGGACTTACTGTGGTTCATTGTTATGGTTGATCATTGGGATCAGTTTCGGGTTGAGAAGGTGGTCATGGTGGCTTGGGCAATATGGCAAAATAGGAATGAACTTAGAGTGGGGGGCAAGGGGAAGAATGGCAGCTCGGTGGTTCAGGGTGCATTGGATTATTTGCATGAATATCATGCTTGCTGCATGAAGACGGAAGTGCTCAGACCAAAGTTGGTTGAAAAATGGTCCCCTCCACCCCCTCGGCACTACAAAATAAATGTTGATGGTGCGGTTTTTGGGGCGCAAAAAGCAGCTGGGATTGGGATATTGATTCGGGATGCAGAGGGCAGGATAATGGGTGCATGTAGTAAAAAAATTATTGCTCCTATTGGGGCTGCAGAGGTGGAAGCCAAAGCTTTGGAGGCTGGTGTTCAGTTTGCAAAGGACTTACTTATCTATGACATCATCCTTGAGAGTGACTCACTAAACTTGATCAATGCCTTAAAAGAATTGGTCCCCCCCCCCCCTCATCTGTTGCTGCTATAATACATGGTGTCCTTTCTTCCCTTCATGACTTTCGAAGTGTTGAGTTGTCTCATGTCCGTAGGCTTGGCAATAGGCCAGCCCACCTCTTAGCAAAGCATGCCTTGTGCATTGAGGATTTTTCTACTTGGATAGAGGAGATCCCTTGTTTTATAGAACAAGCTCTTCTATATGATGTATCTGTTCCCTTTTCTGTTCAATGTTAAATTCCAGAGTCTTTCCATCAAAAAAAAAAAAAAAAAAAAAAATCACATACATGGTGTCAAAGTGTCAAATGCCAACATGCCAACATTTTGAAAAATCACTCAAATGCTAATATTTGAGTGATTTTTCAAAGTGTACAAAGTTCATGGCATAATCACATACATGGTATCTAAGTCTATTTTGTGTGTCCAAAGTTCCTGTCAAAATCACATACATCGTATCTAAGTCTATTTTGTCCATGGTTCATGACTAGCACGGAATTTAAGTGTCAAATGCCAATATTTTGACCATCAATTACGTGGTTCTTAGACAATTTTGTCAGTCACTTACGTGGACAAGGGACCGGATTTGCGTTCGGAATCGGTTAACAATGTACGGAAACTACCAAATAAATACCTTAATGTCACAAGACTCACAACCATATATTAACCATTCATCCTTATTATTTCTATCCTACGTGGGACTTTGTTATTTAATTAACTAGGTAATTTATAGCAATAATTCTGAACTATTTAGCTTGTTTCTAGTTTATCTCCCTCAACAACAAAAGAAAATGCAAATAATTATAATTGGTTTACCCCTCAAAATTATTCTTAATTTTTTTCTAAGAGACTTATGTTCAACAAGTTCTAAGAATTCACAATAAATTATATATATATATATATATATTAGTATACAACTCAATTATACTGCATTAAAATATTAACTTTTAGCATTTTCTCTAAAAGAAAATACGTAAAGTTTGTTTGACTATAGGTGATGTCTCTAATGCATTATTAATAGTTAGAAGATTTAATTCATCAACAGTAAGATTTTATGACCCTAACTTCACCTCCACCTATATTGGTGTTGTACCATGCTTAAATGTTATATTGAACTGATCCCTAAAACTTCATAATAATTTTGTTGTGTTACTCACTTACAGTAGTATTTATTGATAATAAAATCTTTTAAAAACACCTTGTTGAGGGACTATGTTTTATGTCCATATAACTAGGAAGAGAAGGATGTCTCAAATGCATTATCAAACAACAAACAGTTAGAAGATTTTGTTGATCTATAGTATGATTTATGATCCAGACATGGCTGCCTATATGTTGGTCTAGTCATGTGCCATGCTTAAATTGTATATTGAATATATCCGAGTAATATGATAGTATTTATGTATATATTTCAAATAAGAGATGAAGATTCGAACATTGGACGTTTGAAACACTCAAAAGTGCTAGGCCAATTGACCTAAAGGTCAGTGGTAATTTGGTGCAACCTTTTTGTAGGGATAAGGGCCCAAAATCATATAGGGGGCCTTGGGCTTTGTCCGAGGACGTTGACAGGTCCGAGAATGGACAAATAGTTATAAGAGAGTCCAGTTTAGAGTTTCATAAATAAGGAATGAGTGGAAGGCGGTCCGAGAATGAATTCCTCCTCGGATATGATAAATACAACTCAAAATATGTATTCCAGCAATCAAAATGACCCTCTAAGAAGCTCCAGTGTTAGTCTAAGAAGCTCCAGTGTTAGGGACATACCTCATGAACATATGAGAATGAAGGGAGTCCGAAAATATCTAAGAAAAAACTGCTACTACTGCATTAAATGCACTACAGCTACTTTTCTAGTTGCATTTATGTGGAGAAGGCCTCTGAACAGTACTGCCTTGGCTACCAAAATTCACAGAAAACCAGAGGGGGTGTCTGATGGGACAAACACTCAAGTAAGGGCTCAAATGATCAACAAGTATAGGATTAAGATGTTCCGTAGGGAGCTATATAATGTAAGAGACCCTCCATGAGGAAGGGATCGAAAAAATAGAAAAAAAATACTGTAACAATCCAAATTATACTTGTACTCAACTGTTATTGATTTATATGAAAAAATACCTCATCGGATAGTGAATTCATTCAACTCCATTTTCCTTGTTCTTGCTTGATCAGCTTTCAAATCCATACTAGCCTTTGTTAAATTCATTAGGACCTAGTTCTCCAACCTACTCTCTACAAATTTATTATACTGGGCTCATTGGACCAAGATCCCATACACCTTAGGCTCAGGCTACAAAACGTGTCCCTACAATTGGCGTCTTTTGTGGGAAGAGCTTATGTAATAGTGAAAGCAATGGTCAACTAGGGTAGGCTCAAGTCCACACCAGGCAGAGTCTTTGGGATCCTAGCATGGCGACCCTTTTGTTAACCTTGAGCAGAGAGGTGACCATGAAGGAAGTGTGCATACCACACATACTGATAGGAGTCAACCTCGAGGTGGAAGCCATATCTCTCATGCAAAGAGTAACAAGGGCATGCAACTGGAGATTGACCAGTTGAAGAGGGAGTTGCGCCATGCATGGTGAAGGCAAGCCCCCTCTAACTCAGATGTTTCTTCTGATGATGAAAGGGTCATCAGTTATAGGCGAAGGTCTTGAACCCTGCCTAGCGAATCTTTCTCCTATGGGAAACGACGCTATGAGTAGGGCCTTGAACCAAATCTCCAAGTCGCCCTTCACGCATAAAATCGAGGAGACTAAACTTCCTCGACGATTCACTCAACTCGCTTTCACCATGTGCAATGGTAAAACAAACCCCGTGGAACATGTGAACCACTTCAATCAGAGAATGGCTGTCCAGAGTGTCCTTTAATTTTGTCTCTATTTAAATCCAAGGGTCACCAATTCCCCATGTTAATCTTTTAAATTTCTCTAAAATTTAGTTTTTTATTTTCTTTCAAAATTAGATATGCTAAAAACTAGGTTTTCTATTATATTTCTTTTTCAATTTTTTTTTTAGAATTCTGTACAAATGAAGGTGTTTACGTATTATGGGGATTGCATTTTTCACGTGGTAGTGGTTATGATTTTTAACTTTTAAAATAAACATGAAAAAAATGGGAAATTATTTTGTGAGAATTAAAAAAAAAAAGAAAAAAAGAAAAAAAAAGAAGCAATCAGAAATTTTTTTTTTTTTTTTTTAAATCAGGCATTTTTTTTTGGATAATATAATATATTGGCGAGAGAAATTTGGATTTGAATGATTATTTTTTAACAATAATTTGATAATTGAAAAGATTGATTTGAACATTGAACATCTCCATTAAAATAGAATTATTGATGTAGGTTACCGTGGGATAAGGATAAGGTATTTTTAAACTTTGAATTTGAAAAAATAAAAAATAAAAAAAGGTGGCCAGGTTGGGTTTTTTTTTTGGATTGAACGTGGGATAATTTTATTTTTATTTTTCTCAAAATAGGGGTAGCTTTTTTTGGATAAAATGTACAACTTAAAGAAATGTTACGTACAGTTTTCTCAGTTTTAAGGGTTGTTGATATGTTTGAAATTTAAACTCTTTTTAAATTTTGTTATGGATGTGTAGTAAGTGGCTAACTTTTCGGACTAGAAAACTAAACTTTTGGATTAAACAAAAAATGATAAATGTTATTAAATTTTTTTTTAAAAGAGCAGTAAAACCAAAAATAATGTGTATCTTCTGCTATAAAATTTTAAATTTAAGCTTTTATTTACTTATGTTATGAATGTGTAGTAAATGACTAAATTTTAGGATTAAAAAACTACATTTTAGGATTAGACAAAAAATGATAATTGCCATACATAAAATTTGAAAAAAAGAACAACATCAACAACATTTTGATTTTATTTTGCTAATAAGGGACACTTGCATTAGTGGTCGATTAACTGTTAATGTTCGGGAAGTACCAAATAAATACATTAATGTCACAAGACTCACAACCATATATTAACCATTCATCCTTATTATTTCTATCCTATGTGGGACTTTGTCATTTAATTAACTAGGTAATTTACAGCAATAGTTCTGAATCATTTAGCTTGCTTCTAGTTTATCTCCCTTAACAACAAAAGAAAATGCAAATAATTATAATTGGTTTACCTCTCAAAATTATTCTTAATTTGTTTTTAAGAGACTTATGTTCAACAAATTCTAGGAATTATATATATATATATATATATATATATATATATATATAAAGTATACAACTCAATTAATACTACATTAAAATTCTAACTTTTATCATTTTCTCTAAAAGAAAATACGTAAAGTTTGTTTGACTATTGGAACAGAAAGATGTCTATAATGCATTATTAATAGTTAGAAGATTTAATTCATCAACAGTACAATTTTATGACCCTAACTTCACCTCCACCTATATTGATCTTGCGCCATGCTTATAGGAAATCTATCAACAAAATACAATAACATATAATTAGACCAAATAAATTTACCCAACACGATTTTTGCTTATTAGAAATTTGAATTTTCTAAAGGAAAAAGTTTGGTTGTAGTCAATGGTTACAACTCTCACTAGAAATTTTTTAATTAGATGTGAATTTCTACAAATTTATCATTACATTCTCTTTTTATATCCTTCATGCTAGCAAAGTTTCTGGAAGATCAAAGATTAACGGCTATGTCATCAATTAAATATTTAAATATTTAGTTTTTGTAATATAAAATTATGCATAAAAAATAAGCTTATGGATTAAATAATAAATAACATCTAATTAACACAAAATTTGCCATGTGTATTAAGAATACAAAAAAACATGCAATTTGATAGGCCAAAAATGTATTGACCCCTTGTGATGAATTAATTGATTAATTAGAGGTTCAAGAATTAGGACTATCAAACCTTCGTGTGAAGCTTTCCAAGCAATTTGTGAAGGCACCGATCATCTTCATCACGTCCATCATTCTTGGATCACGGTTTTGACTTCTTGGTTGCTTACCACCCCAAGAGCTCATGTCATTTCTTCTTTCTCGTTATTGAGGTGTACTTTTGCATTGTTGTCTGCTCTCAGCTTTTGGCAGTTGGGTCTGGTATGTCCTTACAATTCGCAATAGTAACAAACATAATCCGTTCTAGGACTCTGTTGTGATCTTGGAACTAATCTCCCTCTAGCTCCATATCTAGATTCTGATTGATTACGGGACTTATTTAACACCCGTTGATCAGCCGTATTCTTTTTCTTCTCAGTCGTAATTTTCTCAGGACTGGACCTATGCACAATCGTCTCCTTAGCCTTCACAAACTTCACTTCTTTGGTATAAGCTTCCGATAGCTCACCATTTAGTGTCTCAATTTCACATTTTGCCTCATTGTATCTGACCAGCAAGCTTTTGTAATCTTCCTTAGCTCTCTTCATCTTCTTCACAGCCGCCTTTGCTACTTTTGTATGTTTACCTGATTTTTAAAGAAGTAAGGCGTAATTCTTCTGAAGACTAGATGTATCTTCTTCTTCTTCAGCCTCTGATTCTTCAACAATCCCAATAAACTCCAAATCAGAATATTCACCAAGTTCCTTCATAAGTGAACCCAAATCATCCGAGGATTCCACATGTGCAATGGTCATGAATGCGGAGTAGTTTCCTTCTCCGTCACAGCTCTCTTTAGAGTCAGAATTTGATGAATCAGTATCACTCAAGGTAGTGGTATAGACCTTTCCTTTTGACTTCAAATAATTAGGACATTCCTTTTTGAAGTGTCCATGTCCATTACACTCGAAGCACACAATGTCCGCAAGAAATTGAGAATCCTTCCCTTCACTTTTCTTAAAGTCTTTCCTATCACCTCTTGAGGATGGAAACTTTCCTCTATTGAATGGTTTCCCATTATTCTTTATTTTCAAAAATTTGAGGAATTTTTTCGCAAGATACGCTACTTCCTTCTCCACTCCAACTTCTTCGGAAGGATCATCCATTCTTTTGGTGATAGTTTTTAGAGCAAGCGATTTACTCGTCTTGTGAGCAGGCAGTCCCAGTTCATATGTTTGGAGAGACCCAATCAGCTCCTGAATTTTGATCTCATCCAGGTCTTTACTTTCTTCTATGGCTGTGACTTTTGCTCTAAAGCTTTCAGGCAAGGACCTCAAGATTTTTCTCACTACCTTAGTATCTTTAATCTTCTCACCAAGATTGAGCTTAATAATGATAATTTCGTTGAGCTTCCCATAGAATGAATCAAACGATTCATCTTCACCCATCTTGAGCTCTTTAAACTTGGTGGTAAGTATTTGGAGCTTTGTGTCCTTTACCTTCTTAGTCCCCTCATAAGTTGTCTCCAAAATCTCCCAAGCTTCCTTGGCCACTGTCATGTGAGATATCCTGTAGAATTCATCTGGAGACATACCACAAAATATAGCATTTAAAACTTTATTGTTAGCATTGACTGTCGCAAGAGCTACCTTATCCCAAGTAGATTTAGCAACCTCCGGCCTAGTCCAACCTATTTCAACCGCATCCCACATGGTGTCATCAATAGAGCATAGAAATGCCCTCATTCTAACTTTCCAGAAGGCATAATTGTTACCATAAAAAAATAGTGGAACATTGAGAGATTGAAACCTATCCATCTTAACAAGAGGTCAAGGATCATACTCAGGTATTAAAACCATAACAAGTGTACCCACTCTAATACCAATTGAAAGTTCAAAAAGGGTATGAAATACCTTTGAACGTTTGGACCTCCAATTACAAAAATACCAATTCAAGCTTTATATTAAATAATTAATGTGCGGAACATGATAACAAGCTTATAACAGAATTGATAAACAATCTAAGCCAAATATAAACACATCCACAGCAGTAAATATAAAGCAAAGATAAAGAGAAGGAAGATGCAAACATACGGATAACACACGATGTCTTATCGAAGAGGAAATCGAAGTCCTCGGTGTAAAACCTCTCCGCCGCCCTCCAAGCGGTAAATAATCCACTAAAGAATGTAGTTGGGATACATGAATAGCAGAAGACCCTCCAATTCTAATCTACCCAAGTACTTAAGCCCTCCAAACTTCTTGCTCCAACGAGGTTACGCCGAACCTATTTCTTCTTTAGCTTCCCGGATTCCGCTATTATACCATAACTTCAACCAATGTATATTAGTTCCTTCCAAATTGCTTTCCTTAGCACCAAATGAACATTCTCACAGTCGTGGGTGTGGTGAGATAAGGATTTGGAAAAGAACCTCTCAAGGGTATGACATGGAGAGGAGAGAGAGTAGAGGAATTTGTAGAGACTCTAAGGTAAAGATTGTGGATGAATCAATCTTGTTTTTCTCTAGGGGTTTTCTCAAAAATTCTCTCTGGAAGCTCTCACAATTTAGTGGGTATAAGGGTTTATATATAGCGGTGTGTGTTTGGAATACGAAGAGTTAGTTTTTGCCAAACAGGGCTGATTGGCGGTTTAGCCTCGCAACTGGTTTGAGTTATGAGTTCAAGCCACGAGATAACGACCTGGCCAGCCTGGGACTTTTGTCTTGTAGTGCAACAGTTGGTGCGACCCTTCAGCTCCCCTATGTGCATCTTACGTGCTTGCAGTTGGCAACTTGCCAGTCGCGAGTCAGCTGCGAGTTCTAGCCGCAAATCTCTGCATTCTTGCACATACTTGAGCTTTTCTTCACATCTTTTTACACACTACCCTTACGATAATCCCACCTAAATACAAGGTTACTAAGTTGTTAGGTCACAATCTGAATGACCCCTTGTGATTAACCCTAGTTAATTAATTAATTAGCCAAGTTATTAATTAATCAATTTAACATGCAAATACGTGGAAGCACAAACAAATCACCAAATACTAAATATGCAGCGGAAAAAATAAATGACACTGTGATTTGTTTACGAATGGGGAAAACCCTAATGGCAAAAACCCCACCGGGTGATTTTCAGGTCACCACTCCCGAAACTCCACTATTATCAAATCAAGCGGTTACAAGAAAGGAATCCCAAGTACCTTACCAATCTACAGTTGAACCCTTACCCCAATACCCAATTGGACTTGATCTGTAGTGACAGTCTCCACCTTTGATGCACGGCTCCCAAGTACGTGACTAACCAATGCGCGGATCCAAGTACGCGACTTCTTAACACCAACTTGAGGAAGAATGGTTGGCTGCAAAGTTCTTCAGTTTATCCACATGATGAATAGTAGGAAGATGCTTGGTTACAAAACCCTATGGTGCAAATACACAGCAACTTCTTGATGGAAGATGAACTAGGTCAAGAACCTTGTCTGTTGAGCACAATTTGCATAAACAGAGATTGCTCAATGATAATACAACTTGTATCACCCAAAACGGCTCTTAAAATAATCCTTTTATATGTTTAGGGTTAGAAGAAAAGAAAGCCCAAAAACATATTCACGGATCCCAAGAAAATCAGATTGGAATTCTGACTTTTTAATTCTTGACAGATAGCAGGTGTCGAGGTAGCTATCGAGAGGTGTCGAGCTTTAAAAATTCTGCACTTCAACTTGCTTTCTCTTGGACAGACTTGATGACTTCAACACTTGACCTTGAAACATTGTTTCTTGAAGTATTAAAAACACCTAGAACTACCCAATTACAGGCAGAGTGCGTTTTGTCAAAGGATTAGCCAATTTACATAACTAAGTGACATGTGTTCTTAAACAAGTTAAAACATATATGTCCTAACATAAGTGTTTAAATTACAATCAAATTGGTACAGAATAAAGCCAACAAGATGGTTGATAAATTTCAACCTTACAATCACCAACAAAGTGATGAAGTAAAATTTTTCCTCTGCAGCATTTTCTTTTCTAATCACTAGATCTACTCAAGAACTTTTATGGAAAATGAATTGAAAAGGATGAGGAGAACTGATGAACTGAGGTAAATGAGTCAAAAAAAAAATTGAAACAAGAGGGTAGAGTCTATAGATGAAAAGAAATAACAAATTAAAAGCACAAAAGAAAATTTTTGTTCTTAAAAAATGAGTTGACACAATCAACTCGGGCTTATATGGTCAAACAACTTCACCGATACCCATATATTTTCCTTCGAGTTTAGGTGGGTGAATGGGAGTCCAAATCTTCTAACTCATTTTTTTCTTCTCTACAACTGGCCACCAGCTAAGTTTCCATAAAAATGGAGAATCCATAACCAAAAAAGAAACTCACCATAAATCATTCCTTTTAACCACTCTCTCAGAGTCTTTTTCATTGCAAATCTCTAAGGAATTTTGTTCAGGTTGTTGTGTTTGGGCTTGGCATAGTGGCTGCCAATGCGGAAAGTGGTGGTTGGCTATTAATGACGTTGATGAAGGTTGGTGGTGGTGACGGCTAGTGGTTTAGGTCTATTATTTATTTAGGAAACTAAAATAAGAAATAATGAAAATTAGACTTGAATTAAATGGGTGTACATATGAAAAGTTTTTATTCGTAGAATATAAAGTAGATCAAGAAAAATGGGATAGAAAATTTGAACTTAGTGTTGGTTTGGATTCACGTTTTCACGTTTGCACGTTCACTTTTTCATGTTTTCTCTTCTTTTCTCTTCTTTTTTTTTTTTTTTTTTGTTGTATTAAAAAAGAGTGAATAGTAGCCGTAATATTTACTTTTGAGCCACTTTTCAGCACAGCAGTGGGTCCTGTGCACTGTTTACGGAACCTACAAACCTTACTTTTCTATAACTTTTTCATTAAAAATGGGTCTCACGGCACTATTTATACATTTAAAAATTATTTTGCTATAGTGTTTTTAGTTTTCAGTTTTCAGCAAAAAAAAGTTGTATCCAAACGGACCCTTGGTGTATGGATTTGAGTTCAACTTAGCAAAAGTACATGCATTTTCCCTCATTATGGTTTTTAATGGAAGGATAGAAAGGAGGCTTGATGGAATATAAATATTTTTGCTTCATATTTAGGGTTTGTCATGTTGTGCTGCATTTTGTATATTTTCCTTAAAAATAGTAAAAATCACTGTAACTTTGTAAACATAGACAAATTGTCCAACCACAATTTTTTGTATCATGTGATTGTCTTTTTGAGTTTTTGTGTGTTATTTTTGTTTTTGTTTTTCATTTCTCACTTATCTGGGAAATCATGAATATTCCTAACACTAGAAAATAGTGAACACCATCAAATCTAATTTATTGTTTAATAGAATGAAAATCTTAGTAAATGACTCTTGAATGCATTGATGTGCTAATTCGGTGTGCGATCCGGCTAAACTAGTCTTAGGTTTTAACATTTTTTTGCTAATCAGTTTTAAGTTTTAACTTATTCTCCTTGTCTCATTGAGTATTTCCCAGGTCTAATGCTCACAAATCATTGTTGGAATATGTCAATTTTTGGATCTTGGTCATGACTTGGAGAATAACGAGCCCAAAAACGTTAAGAAGCACTGGGCTCCCTTTATCGGCTTTAGGGAGATATGGACTTAAGATCCTTCAACCTTTTAAGCAATATTGGGTAATTTCCAAAGTGTAATTAGGGACCTACAGGGGTTATAAAATTGTCCTCCACTCTATGAGTTTCAAACCATTTTTGTTGTCAGGCTTAAAATGAGATTTTGTTGTCTATTTTAGTGAAAGCGGGTTGGTTTTGGCCTAACAGCAGCTCAAAGGGATCTGACCGAATTCAGGTGGGCCGATTGCATTCTGAATCGACCTCCAATGCTGCCTCCATGCATATAAAAATAAAGTACATGAGAATGTATAGTGATATGGTGTGATCATCGTTACATACAGTATGTAGTCCTTTAAATTTAATTTTGCAACCCAATCTTCGTAATCCCAAGTATTCCGAAAATATAAATGTATACAGTATATAATTAATCACTGACTTATAAACAAAAAATGAGAAAACGATACACAATTTTTAAGTTATTTTTACACTAGCATGGCGTACGAAGATCATTTAATTAATTGATAATTTGCGACAAAGGGCTAGAACTTTAATTAACTTAGAGCAACGCTAACATATCTTGATTCTTGACCATGTTAAAACCTAAAAGATTAATTACTGTCGTTTTATATCAACAGAAATGATCGAGTCTGAAAAGGCTAGGAAAGATTAATTTTGAGATAGTTACTTATTTATTCCACGTAATAATCTCTCAGCATTTTGTTTCATCTAGATTGATCTAAAGGAGTCTTCTGGGATTGTTACTTGACTCTCACCGATTTATATATTTTTTAACAAGTGGTATTATAGCAAGAGTCATGTGGGATTGTTCTTGTATGAATTAAATGGAGTCTCAGTCTAGTACCATGATTAAACTTATAGCTTCTAATTATTCGGTGTGGAAGACGAGAATATAGTGAAACCATTGTCTAAAACCGATAATGAATGGGATATTTTAAATAGCAAAGCCGTTGGACAATTTAGGCAATGGGTTGATTAGAGTGTTTTTCAGCATGTAGCCAAAGAAGTTGACGCATATAACATTGGGAAAAAAATTAGAGATTCTGAATGATTGCAAGATCGCGCAAAACAAAGTCTTTATGATAAGAAAGCTTGTGAACTTGAAGTATAAGGAGGGGCAAGGGGTTGCCGAGCACTTGAGTGACTTCCAAGAGGTGTTGAATGAGTTTTATACTGTAAAACTTGTGTCAGATGATGAGGTGCAAGGCTGCTAGCACTACTTTTGCTGAGTTCATTACCAGATACTTACAAAACTTTGGTTGTGTCAATCAGCAATTCAGCTCCTAATCGTTTGATAACCTTGAGTATGGTGACACAGCTTTTTCAATGAAAATGCAAGAATGAAAGAACTGGGTGCACGTATTTCCTAGTCTAGTAAAGACTTCCAGTATAAAATAATGGGTTTACAACAATCTTCTTTTGACCAAATACTGGAGGCTACCAAAACATCAAGAACAAATCATTCCTGGTTCACAACAAATATTCATCACATAAAGGTGGATTAAAACAATAGCAAAAAAATAAAAATAAAAATAAAAAAATAAAAAAAAAATCCCGCCAATTGAGTCAAATCATTTAAGCAAACAAAGAGAAATTTTAAGCACCACCACCAGTTAACACAAAGCTCTCTTACATAATTTGAGTGGTTTAAATAAAAGAAGTTATGGTTTAATTAGCTTAAGGGAACGTTCTTTCTTATTTATTGTTATTTACTATGTTTATTTGATCCTTTGGCCTTTTAAAAAAATTAAAATAAAAGACCAATTTCCATATAGGGAATTAAATCTATTCTACTTCAACCACCTTGTTACATAATATCTTTTAAGAGAAATGTTAGTGGTACTATAAATTTTACTACATTAAGTTTACAAACTAATATATTACCAATTATAAAGAGAGAATTTAAATTTCATTTATGTGGTAATTTCTCTATAAAAAAAAAAGTTCATTTATGTGGTTGTTGAAGGTCATCCCTTACATATAATGTAACATCAATTTATAAGTTTTAAATACTAAAACTTGTAATATCTTTATCATTTTCTATCTTCCAAAATGCATTTAAATAGGCACAATCATAATCTCTGTTTGGAAATCCATTTTGCAAAAACAAGTCAACGCACTACATAAAATGACAAATTAAGGCCAAAGCTGCAAACTTTACACCTGAAACAGTTCTTGCTAAAAGTTACAATATTTTTATCAACCAATAACAATAGATCATGAATTTATGAAGTAATAAGAAATTTAATTTTGTGCATGAAGGTTATTTATTCCAAAGTAGTACCTCGTATACAATACATTTGTTATATTATAATAAGTGACACATAGGAGCTTAGACAATATTCAAAGCAGGAAGTTGGATGTTATCACCATCGCTGCCAGCATCCTTTTGGCCCCCAGTAGCGCTGATGACATTCCTTTTACAATTGTGTAGTGTAAGGATGAATCCAACCATGACGATCACGAGCACAAGTATTGCTGTAGCGAGTTTAAGACCCAATATCAACTTTTCTCCAATATCAACTTTTCTTCCCTCATACAAAGAGAGACCAATAGATATAGTCTTTTTCGGCGCTCTATAGTGGCGGTATAAAAAACAGCCGCAATATATATGTTTTAGTAGTATTTTTTTTTAGTTATAGCGGTGGTATACTGAACTGCCACAATATATGCATTTTCGTAGCATGTTTTCTTAGTTATAGCGGTGGTTTTAGTGGTTGCTGCAATAGACATTTTAATTGCCCAAACCCATTTTTAGTCCAAATTTTTCCATCCTTTTTTTTTTTCTCCTTTCCCTCGCCTAAACCTACTACTTTAGCACCCAACCTTTTCATTTATCATCTGTTTGTCTCACTCTCAAAAAAAAAAAAAAAAAAAATCACACTCTTTCGACACTCTCAAAACCCAGTGATCGATCTTCCCACCACCACCACGCATCCTCCCCACCACACATCCTTACTGCCACGCATCCTCACTCTCAAAATCCAGCTTAGGTCTCTCTCAATTAACACTCAATGCCGTAGCTCACCAATTGAAGCCCCAAAAACAGTTGTCGAGGCTTGGACGAAGCCAAATGCTTGGCATTTGCCAGTGACAGTGCTGACGAAGCAAGCTACTCTTAAAATCCAACTCGGGTCTCTCTTTATTAGCACTCACCGCCGCCACTCACCGATTGAAGGCCCAAAAACAGCTGTCGAGGCTTGGATGAAGCCAAATGCTTGGCTTTTGTCATTGACAGCACTGATGAAGAAAGGTAAAGAATTAGTTTTTTTTTTTTTTTCCTTTTTTAATCTCAATGATATCAGATTTTCTTTTTTGGGTAATTAGTCTTAGTTTTTTTTTTTTTTTTTTTTTTTTAATTTTATTGCTAATACTCGAACTAGGTCTTAAGGAATTTTGCTAATAAATTGTAAATTAGTTTGTGTTATGCTAAATTTATAGAGCTATGTAGGTGTTCTCATTTCTACTTGGAGTCTTGAATTTTCCCCTTCCTAAACACATCTTAATGTTTAGATATGGTTTGCACGCTTTTACTTCTTTTTTTTTTTTTTTTAATTTTTTTTATTATGTATTACTTTATATTGGATATGCTTTGTTTAGCCTAGCTCTTGGTTGATGGAAATGGGTTAGTCACCTATACTTGGACTAATCATATTAGTTTTGCTTCAAATTGATATAGCCATAAAAAGCATGGTTTAGGGTTCTAAACAATATGCATGGGTTGCTATAGCATCTTTCACAATACATCATGGTAAACTAAAATTTAATGACTGAAATTTAATAAATAATGCATAAATCTTAATATTAGGACAATAAAAAATAAAATAAAATAAAAAATAAAAGAGAGAGAGAGAGAGAGAGAGAGAGATTAACAACACAAAAAGGAAGTTTTCCCTTTATTTGACTTTTGACACAAGAAAAGATTCAACAAACACATCATTTTGAGTTCCATAGACAGCAGAAGGCAAAAATTATTCTGTAAGTAGTAGACATTGATTTATGAAAACAAAGGTGGGGCATGGAGTTAATTTGAGTTCCACGGATAGCAAAGATCATACTGTTTGGTATCGTAATTTAACTTACAAACACCATCAGGCCTAATCTTCCAAAAGCAGTTACTGCATTGAGGGTGATCTCTATCAAATAGGTAGATATCAAACCAATGGAAATTATTTGGCCATTGAAAATTACAATAATAATCAGAAGTGCCAAAAGTATTTGGTTTAAAGTTGAATTGATAGAAGCCATTTGGATACTGGATGAAATGAGACCCAAGATCGTTATGCCCAGATTTACAATGAACAGTAACATTCAAGCCCAAATCATTAAACAATTCTACATATACTCTTTTCCTTATGAAAAGCCCTCCTTTAACCTTGTGAAAACTAGACAAAAACAAAAACAAAACAAGGAAAATTTGCAACAATATGATTCTATTGATTGAAATCATAGTGTACTCTTCAATGCTAGTTTTGTTGGGTAAATTGACATTTTACATGCCTATCATTTTATAGAACCAAATATTGTCCCACATTCAATGCTATAATCATCAAATTTGGCAACATTTTATTACCTAGTTATGTTTTGCAATAGGATGCCTGCGCTAGCTTATCATTCTTTGTTTTGACATCCTTATCTTCAACAAAATGAATCATTTTCCAAAAATCATTATCTAGAAAACTATGTTATTTTCCTTGGTTTGGTAATGAGTTGTGAACGGTTTTAGACCCCTTAAACACACACAGATTGCGTAGCCTAGATTAATTAGCCAAGTTGTTACTTAGTTAAATTAAGCAATTCTAGGTTAAAACAATCAAACAATCATATCAAGAATAATAATGCAGCGGAAAATAAATAACACAAGATATGATCACCCAGGAAACCACACGGTAAAAACCTGGGGAGGATTTGACCCACCGATCCTCAAGGCTAACCTGAATTCACTATGAAAGAATTGAAGTTCATACAAAAGGACTACAAAAGCTCCCCGCTCGACTTCCTAATGCTACCCACCAGTAGAACTTCCTGACACGACCACGCGCAGGCTCCGAATCCACGGACTACTTTTTCTTGAATTCTTCAATCAGCTACAAGCTCCCCGCTTGCTTTTCTTTTAATCTCCAATGGTTGCAACAATAATGATCTTCAAGATGTTGAAATAATCTCCACCATGAAAACCCTAAGTTTTGGTGTAAGGAAAGCTCCTCAAAGATCTCACACGAGATTCACACAAACAGCAATGTATGAGCAACAATACAATATGGGCAACCTACAAAAACGTGGCTAGGTTTTATTTATATACCTAGGGTAAAACATAAAACCCCTAAACGTTTAATGAAGTAGGGCTGAGTTGGAAATTCTGCAGAAAATTCAACCTGTGCGATTTTCGATCGATCGAGTCTATCTTCGATCGATCGAGCCAGGCCGAAAGTCCCAAGTACTTCTGCAGCCACTCGATTCCAATTACAATATTAAACCAACTTTGAGCAAGTCTAAATAAGACACCATACAATGTTTGATCATGGTTTGCAACATTACAAATTAGAGTTCTAAATACATAATCCTAAGACCTTAGAAACCTAACAAACTCCCCTTTGGCAATCCGTGACAAAACCCTAATTAACAGCTCAAAGTTTTACAAATAAAAAGCCCTTTACAAAAATAATGCTCATAAATTCAATCAGCCTAACTACTATCTATAGTTGCAAGTGTAGACAGCAGCTTAGTTGAATCACCTGTATAATCCTGAAATACTCAACAAACGCATAACGCATGTGTGACAGTAAAGAGTAAAACAACAGGTATAACATTCTTGTAAGATCCACACAACACAAAATAAAGACATATAAAATGAACAAGTCATAAATATAAATCAATACGCAGTGAATCATAAAGCAACAAGAATCAATAAAAAAATATCATGTATATCAATCAATGTTACTCCCCCTAACATGAATATCCCAAAAAAATGATATACAGTGAAGACATAGATACAATCTAAAACTCCAACAAGCTCCTCTAAAACAGAAAAAACTCCCCCTAACAACAAAAACTCTACTACAGGTCAAACTCCACTCCCTTTTTGTGACGGAATGCCAAAGGGCAATCACAAGTCGCCATCAAAAGGAGGTGGTGAGGTGAATGAAGACGCGCAAGATCAGCTCGGAGAGGCACGCATCTCATCTAGCAATCCACCAAAATCTGACATGAAGC
>NW_027069507.1:1542562-1655062 GCF_002906115.3 Quercus suber
ATTCTTAAACAAATTGCAATCAACCTCCCATTATATTTTCTCAAGCAACAAATATGTTGTGCATAAATCTCAAGATATTTTCAAACTTGGTTGGTCAGACCAAAAACACACACTAGCATGTACAGTGTTTAACAAAGAGTAACTTGTGTCGTGTGTGATACTAGCAAAAACTTGAGATACATGTGAGGTGATATGTGAATAGCAATCAATCACAAAGTCTACAAAATTCATCACATAGAATTCAAAAGAGACTATCACCTAAAGAGTTACATCCTATAACTCCCACATTTCCTAGAACAAAAGCTTGCAATCATGTAAGTTTCTTGTATTTTTGCCTCTTATTTGCATGAGATGGCATTCAGCCTAATAGTACACACCGGTTTGAATTAAGTGAAATGGCATCAAGCCTAATAGTACACACCAGTTTTAATTTATTTTGAGGCTACACCTTATGTTCTTTTTGTGCATGTGCTACACTTTCTCGAGCACAGAATCTTATGATATGCACTAAGGTGTTCATGATTGGCTAGTGAACAGTGGTGAGATGGTTATTTATGCCTTTCTCAAAAGGATCAAGTCCGACAGTCAAATAACATGTGACTTCAAGATTAAGACAAAGTGATAAACACCATAAACATCTTTCCCACACAACATGCACTACAAAGCTCAAACTAGTAAAGTGCAATAAAGTAAGCTCATCCAAGTTAAACAAGGTACATAAGACATGTTATGTGTAAATAAATTGACCAACCTTGTTTTTCAAAAATCAAGAACAATATGTTCAACATAAATTTGCTTCCTTCTTTTCCCTTTTTTTTTTTTTTTTTTTATTTATTTATTAAAGGAAAACAAATAAATCCTAGAATGAAATGCATGAATGTAATGCAATGCAAGTCCTAGAACAAAGAAAACAAAAAAAAACAATGGTCACAAAAGAATAGAGCAATGAAGCACAAGGACCATGTCAGAAAGACTCAATTAGTTCGAGTCTTTTGCATCCAAAACTTTTTAGATGCACCATGAGCATTGGAGTTCTTATTCACATTTGAGTGATTCCCAACTCCATGATTGGAATAAAGGTTTAACACCTTTACCAATTCACCAATTAATGCCATAGGATCTTGTGCTTGAGGCACAGGCACTTTTGGTTTATTTGCTCTCTTATCAGCTTGAAGCTTGTAACAGTTAGGACGAATATGTCCAGACTTACCACAATAATGACAAACCCACGCAGGTTTACCATGCATCTTGTCCTTAGATTTGGTAGGCTCCTTAGGTTTAGTTCTCTTAAGTCTACCCTAGTCTTCTTAGGTGGTGAAACTTCTACAGGTTTAACTACCTCACTCCATAAGGTTTGACAGTTTCACTCACAACCTCACTCACAGAAGGTTTAGAAGAAGAAGAAGGAACAAAAGTAGTGGAATGGGTCCAGTATCAAAGATGCTTTCAACATATCCTAACCCAGTTTTATCAGAAGGATACTTTTGAACATTCAGCATGTGATCAAGTTTAGAACTAGCAGATCTAGCAACAGATAAATCATGTTCCAAAGTTCTAACTTTATCAAGCAAAAGCATATTCTCAGATTTAACATTATTCAAAAGTTCATTTGCATCAAACAGTTTAACAAGCAAATTTCTCTTCTCAAGCTCAAGAGAATCAATTTTCTTTAGGCCAAGTTCAACTTTCATAGCATCCTTTGCAGCAATTTTGCAAAGTTTGTTATAGGCCTCTTGAAGATCTGCATCTTCAGAGAGTTCCCCATCAGAAGGGTTCTCTTCAGCAGATATGCCTTCATTGACTATAGCAGTAGCCGTGAAAGCAATGAAGTTTCCATCCTCGTCACCACCGGACTCATCATCAGAAACCTCATTATCACTAAGGGTTACAGCCATAGCTTTACCCTTAGTCCTTAAGAATGTAGGACATTCAGACTTCACATGACCATACCCTTGACAGCCAAAACATGAGGACCCAGAGAGTTATTAGAAGATTGACCAGAATTTTCTCTAGGTTTTTCAAAATTGTTAACCTTAGTGGGATCATTCTTCCTAAAATTTCTAGGTTCAGCAGTGTAAGTACCTCTTGCCTTTCTATTTGTATTCCTAAGAAAGTTCTTAAATTTTTGGCAAGATAGGCAATCTCTGTAGCAGAGAGCTCATCATCAAATCCACCACCATCAACATCATCAACTGACTTAAGAGCCATTGATTTGGATTTGTTTACTTTAGGTAGGTCAGACTCATAGGATTGAAGAGATCCTACAAGCTCATCAACAGGGATGGAGTCCACATCCTTGCTTTCAGTTATGGCAGTCACTTTGGGTCTAAAGTCTTCAGTTAAAGATCTAAGAATCTTCCTAACAATCTTAGGTTGATCATAGATTTCACCCAAATTAAAAGCAGAATTAACAATATCATTCAGTTTGGCATAAAATTCATCAAAGGATTCATCATCAGACATCCTAATGTTTTCAAACCTAGAAGTTAATTGCTGCAGTTTGTTTATCTTAACTGCCTTTGTGCCTTCATGCACAGTTTGGAGGATTTTCCAAGCAGTATGAGCAACCTCAACATTAGAGATTCTCTTAAATTCCTCCATAGAAACAGCATTAAAGATAGCATTCATAGCTTTGCTATTGAAGCTTGCTGCTTCTTTTTCAGAAGTTTGCCACTCACTCACAGGAGTAGCGGGCTTCTCCCATCCGTATTCAACGGAATTCCAAACCCTTTCATCAATGGATTTCAGGAATGCTTTCATCCTTACTTTCCAATAGGCATAGTTGTTCCCATCAAAATGAGGAGGAACAAACAGAGAGTGTCCATGCTCCATGACAACAGGGGTCAAGGATCAGCTCAGAGATTAAAAAACTCAAGCACAAAGAGCTACCAAGCTCTGATACCACTTGTACGGTTTTAGACCCCTTAAAACACACAGATTGCGTAGCCTAGAGTAATTAGCCAAGTTGTTACTTAGTCAAATTAAACAATTCTAGGTTAAAACAATCCAAACAATCATATCAAGATATAATGCAGCGGAAAATAAAGAACACAAGATATGATCACCCAGGAAACCACACGGTAAAAACCTGGGGAGGATTTGACCCACCGATCCTCAAGGCTAACCTGAATTCACTATGAAAGAATTGAAGTTCGTACAAAAGGACTACAAGCTCCCCGCTCGACTTCCTAATGCTACCCACCAGTAGAACTTCCTGACACGACCACGCGCAGGCTCCGAATCCACGGACTACTTCTTTCTTGAATTCTTCAATCAGCTACAAGCTCCCCGCTTGCTTTTTCTTTTAAGTTCCAATGGTTGCAACAATAATGATCTTCAAGATGTTGAAATAATCTCCACCATGAAAACCCTAAGTTTTGTGTAAAGGAAAGCTCCTCAAAGATCTCACACGAGATTCACACAAAACAGCAATGTACGAGCAACAATACAATTATGGACCACCTTCAAAAACGTGGCTAGGGTTTTATTTATATACCTAGGGTAAAACATAAAACCCTAAACGTTTAATGAAGTAGGGCTGAGTTGGAAATTCTGCAGAAAATTCAACCTGTGCGATTTTCGATCGATCGAGTCTATTCTTCGATCGATCGAGCCAGGCCGAGAGTCCCAAATACTTCTGCAGCCACTCGATTCCAACTTTACAATATTAAACCAACTTTGAGCAAGTCTAAAGAAGACACCATACAATGTTTTGATCATGGTTTGCCAACATTACAAATTAGAGTTCTAAATACATAAAATCCTAAGACCTTAGAACCTAACAGTAATGACATGACTTATTTTCCTAGTTACCATGTAAAGGAAAATTATTATGCTTTCATTCCTACTTGCACTCTAAGGACTGAAAATTACATTGAAAAAGTCACTAATCTTAAACCCAAAATATAAGGTTCGAGGCCAGGTTATGAGATGGAAAAATGTTAGGCATCCATCTTGCTTGACTCAAAAGTCGGTCTTCTAGGAACTAATGACGATATCATGTTATGATCAAACAATCTATTTCATGTCATCATCACGCAAGCCTACAATCGACAGAACATTATTAAAGAAATCCTAACATTCATGAGCAAAAATCATATTCAAGTTGGCATATTCATCTGACCATTCTTTTCATACTAAAATCATGGATTATCAGATTGAACATAATTGATAATTTCGACATGCATGTTCATCTTTTAGTTTCATCACATTAATAGTCTCATGCATCATTTTATCATGTTATAGCCACAATCTAAGAGCAGGGTCATTCTAACAATTCGGCCCATGTAAAATAGTGCAGAAAATTTAAAATTACCTTCAAATGAAGGAGTTGGGCCTTTTATGTCTCATTAGCTGCAAACCCACGCGTCGCACGTGATAATTATTTCTATGGTGGTTTTATTAAAAAAAAAAAATTACAATTTAAACTAATCTAATAATGAGTAATGTATTTTGTAATTATATTTTTATTTATTATAAGAACAATCATAAATGTAATATAGGATCAATCCAAAACACCAAAAAAACATAAACTAAAAAAAATTAATAAAACTTAACAATGATTAATTGAACCAATATTAGGATAAAATTTTGTTTTTGATAATCTATTAAGGTTATTTTTTTTGTAGAAATTATAATTTCGGCCACTCAAAACATATTATCAAATAAACAATTATTAGCAAAATCAATGAATTAAATTTCTATACATGCATTGTTATAAAATAGTAATAATTAAAATAAAATTGCAAAAGTTAAAATTTGTCACTTATCCGATTATTTTTGTTTGGCTAACCTTTGCTTTTCTTTCGTTTGGCTAACCTTTGCTTTTCTTTAAATAAATGGCATTATAAAGTACTTCTAGTACAACTATTAAGAGTACTTTGTCCACCACAAAAGATTAGAAAATAAACAAAAATTAGTATAGTCTCATAGTTTAACATCTAAATTGAGCACTATAAAAAATCATGCTATGTAACAGAATAAATACCAAATTATCCAAATCATGTTATGTAATAGAATAATATTATATTTTTATATGCTATATTTAATTCTTTAGAACGCAATAGGATAACATTTAACATTCAAAGAGAATAAAAAATAAATAAAAAAACAACAACAATTTAAAAAACTAAACTAAATCACAATTTAAAAAATAAACTAAATCGCATTAACCCAAAATAGAGTTTTAAAGAATATAAAAAATTATCAACCTAAAGTAGAGATGCAAGAAAAATAAAAAATAAAAATTCACCAAAAAATTTAGAGAGAGAGAGAGGGAGAGAGGGAGAGAGTGGGAACTTATTTTTTTGTGAGGAAAAACTATACATAGAATAGAAGAGACAGTGACAAATTTATAGTAAGAATGTGTGAATAAGAAGAGACAAAAATAAAGGAAGATGCAGGGAAAGAGGAAGAATGATATTAATGTAGATGGTAGTAGAGAGATGAAAAGTTAAAGGAGGGAGAAAGATTGAAGAAGTAGTGGGGAGATGAAATGATAAGGAAGAGAGAAATGTTGGAGAAGTGTAAATAAGTAGTGGAAGTAAATAAATAAGTAGTGGGCTGCATTTATAGGGCTGAAAATTGTAAAAATCATTTTAAAATTGTAGGAAAATTATATTTTAAAAAAGAAAAGAAAAAAAAGAATGACGTGGCAGCTGATGTGGCGCAACGTGAGAGCAGCAATATTAAACGCTACGCTTCAGCTTTTAGTAATATATAGATATAGATGTGTTGATTTGGTGGAATTTCGGTCTAATGGGTTGCCCTGATCCCTCAAAGACCGAGTAAAGTTTTTGGCTCAAACTCAATCCGACTCAACCTGGCTGGTTCAAAACCAAACTCGATCCCCATCAACCACACCCGTTTGTAACGTTTAGTCCTTTGAATCACTGTTCCAAACGTGTTTAATCCTTATGCCCCTCTTGTAACCTTGTTAGAAGCTTCCCTATTGCGGAAACAAATGGTCCATTACATTAAAGTCAACAAAATCTTTTTGTATCTTTGAATTTGATTACCATAGATCGTGCTTTCATTTTGGTCAGCTCTGAAGTCATTTTCGTTCACAATTTCTAAAACAGGAAGAAGAAAAAATAAAAATAAAAATCTGACTTCCAATCATTTTGGTTTTGACTTTTGATAACGGACAAAATGAAATGATTTTGTTTCGAGAATGCTGATTAAGCTAGTGCATTAGTGCACTCATTGCACTGGACACAAGCAGTGTCCATTAGTATTTTTTTAGCCATTTATGGTTCATGTTAAACGAGGGAAAGTTGAGGTAAAATGGAGTGGAGTTAAGGAGAGTGTGGAATGCTATGGTGAATTTATTAAAAAATGTGACGTAAATTTGAAAGTCTCAATTTCAATCTACTATGTTATCGGTTCATGAGAGTTTCAAGGTGTCTCATAAACAATAAGTGAAATAATCTAGTCTACTTTCTTGTATCGACAATCATTCTTATTCTATCCATTCTACTTTTAATTGTTTTTTTTTTCCTCTTCTCATTGCTTTTTTTATAAGCCATGGCATTACAAACTGCGCGGATGGATAGAATTGGAGTGGTTGGAAGGGAAACGAAGGGATAGGCATATTATTTGGGAGATACTTCTAAAGGAAAGAAATGTTTCATTAATTCATTCACTTCTAAAATTTTTTCCAAAAGAATATAGGCAAGATGATTAATTTCCTTCATTAAAAGATGTAAAATTTCATTTTACCCTTTTTTCTTAAATCATAAAAACAAAATGAAAGGATGCAATTGTCAAATTCTCCTTCTTCTTCTTTTTCTTTTTTTAATTCTTTTTTATTTCAAACTATCAAACATATTTGAATGTGTACATTGAAAAAACGATACCCTATGCAATTTGTATTTGAATTTTAAATAACTCATAAAAAATAACATACCCATTACATTGAGTTTATTTATTGGGATTATATATATACTGAGAAGCCGTGTAATATTTTTATTGTCAAAATTCCATCTATATATCTCAAGTAATGATTTTTTTAAAAGAATTAAATAAATGTTAATTACAACTTGTATCAGTTTTTATTTAACTCATAAATTAATTATAATTATAACAATTATATATCATTTAATTGTGCACCTAAAACCTTATAGTTTAACATGAAATCAATATGAAATTACCACCGCACACCTTTGGTGTGGTGGTCACTCTACAAGTATAAATGCTTATAGGGTGTGGGAGGTAGGGGTCAGGGTTCAAATTTTTAGGAAGAAGATTCACACACATGTACACTTAGATTAGGCTAGAGTAGAAATTTTATTTTGTATAAAAAAATGAAATTATAAATATTTTATTATTTCCATATTTTATTACAATACACTACCTTTTTATTTAAAAATAATAATAAATTATTACATAAAAAAATCAAGCCCTTATCTTTATCTTTATATATCTAAAAGTTAAAGCGTAACATTTATTGTTGCTACGCTTCTATTGAGCCACATTAATGGTCATATCATCTACCTATTATCACTTCTCTCCACTACTTCCAACCATAACTTTTCTTTTACCTTTTCATATCTCTATTACTTTCAACCTTAATGTCACTCTTAATCTATCTCTTCCTCTTCCTTTTATTTTGACTCTTTTTATCCCCATTCTATTACTATAAATATGACATTCTCTATTCCATTCTATACATATTTTCTCACATAAAAAAAAAAAAAAAAAATTATTACTCTCTCTCTCTCATGTTTTATTTTTGTGTGAATTTTTTATTTTTTGTATCTTTACTTTAGATTGATAGATTTATGTGTTCTTTAGAATTTTACTTTGGGTTGCAATTTGGTTTTGTGTTATTTAATTTTATCTTTTTTTTTTCTTTCATATAATTGTTAAATGTTATTTTATTGCATATAAATATAATTTACAAGAAAATAGTGTTATTCTATTATATACCATGGCTTGAATAATTTGGTATTTGACTTATGACTATATTTTTTATTTGATACTTCTTTTTCTCATTTTATTTTCTATTTCCCTCTTGAAAAAAGTGATTACTCTCTCTCTCTCTCTCTCTCTCTCTCTCTCTCTCTCTCTCTCATATATATATATATATATATTCTTTTTTGCAACTTTACTTTAGGTTGATGAATCATTGTATTTTTTATATAATACTATTTTGGGTTAATACAATTTGGCAGTGTGTTTGATTTTTAAGTTTTCCGTCACAACTCACAAGTTTTCTCTCTCCCTCTTTTAGCTTTTGTTTGATTTTTTTTTTTTTTTGACATAATACTTAATTAGTTATTTTGGAAGTGGTATTTTGAATTTATATCAAAATATAGTTGACTATGTACTTGAATGTGTCTATCAACTTTTAAAACTAGCATGTAATTTCATACATATGCATAAATACACTTAAAGATATACAATAAGATACATAATTTAATTCATATATATATAATTTAAATACTATTGATAGTCATTGTTATATTTTGTTAACCCTTTGTAAGGGGGTGGGCCTAGATTGGGGTATTGGGCAAATTCTTGCCACACTAGGCTCGAGTTGTTTCTGGGTGAGGAGTCGGGACCGGCCCAATTGGAGCACACCTTGGCCCGGCTTGTGCGCAAACATTGAGTCCAAGTCCAAGGGAAGACGCTGCGAAGTGGGCTTATCCTCTGTTTTTTGCCGCAGAAGACTTTTCTCTAGTTTCTGCCGTAGGATTGATGTTTCTGCCGCAGAAGGAACTTTTCTCTGATTTCTGTCGTAGAAGGAACTTTTCTGCTGTGCAACAATACTTTCTACCATGCAATGAAGCTATTTGCTATGCGATAAAGCATTTTGTTTTGCAGTAAAACCTCCTACCGTAAAGCCTCCTGCTGTGCAATAGAGTTGTCTGCTGTACATTAAAGCTTTTTACTGTGCTTTAAAGATTTTGCCATGTGAATGACTACTCTTCATTTTTACTGCAGAAATATTTCTCCACTTCCTTGGCCTGGCTTGTGCGTAAGCCACACAACATTTGCTAAAGTTTGTTTATAAGCTCACAGCAAGTAAAGTCATTGTTAAGAGGTTATGGCAGGCAGACATAATATAGAAAACGTAAAGAAAATGCAGTCACTATTTCTGCCACAATAAACAAGATAAATAACTTAAAAGGCCTCGCTTTTAAAGAATAAAACTTAAACAAAAGGTTAGAGCGAGATTAGTAGAGTTAAAAGAATGAGTCTGCCGCACTAACTGTCACCGCAGGACTCTAACCAGGGAAGGGAAAACTGCTCCCTCAACGAAAGTAACTTCAAAGAAGAAATTAATTGCTTTGAGAGGCCAGCCCCAAATGGTATGTGCCCGGGTATAAGTCATTTTTTCCTCCAATAGAGAGTAAGGCTATTGAGAGGAGAGAGGGGGTTAACCCATTTTGGTGCATGCCTACCATAAAACACTCTGTTTTTCCTTCTTCTTGCTCTGTTCTTTTGTTTTATCTTTTCTCTATATTTTCTTTCTTATAATTCTTGCATTTCTTTTCTTTTTTCCTTTCTTTCTTTCTTTTCTGTTGTTTTCTCCTCTTTGTTTTCTCTTTTTCAATTCCCCTCTCTTTGTTTTTTCTTCGAATTCTTTTTTTTTCCTCTCTGTTTTTCTTTCAATTCCTTCCCTCCCCCTTCTTGTACACAGCTATGGGTCTCTTATATAGAGCCTGCCGTGACCGGTTTTACTACTCTAGCCATTTCATGGCCCTTGTCTGATATGAGAACCTTTTGCCGACCATTTACCGAGTCAATGGTTCTAACTACCACCATTGACCTGTGGCTTTCAGACAACAACGGTTCCTTTTCTACTCGTCCAGTGTGTACCCTCTCCCTCTCGGTCTCTCATGGCATGCACCCAGTGGTTTTTACCCAGCCTTGCCTCTTTTGGGTGGCATGTCATCCCAGCAGGACTGTGCCCACCGAAAGAGCCTGGGCAAGAAGCACAAGAATAGGTTTCCACTCCTCTCCCACCGCCAGACTGTGCCCTCTCCCATGACCTCACCTTTTCCCATAATGGCTGGGTATAGGCTGGTGATGCCTGGGTTGTATACATGCTTTACCTTCTTGATGTTTCATACGTTTGCCGAGGTCTGAAAATGGGTGCGCATATCCTGCCGTGCGCTTTTTGGCCTTTTCTGGTATGGATTGCATCTCCGGCAGGCCAACGTTTATGACTTGTCCCTTTCTTTGGAGAGTTGGGCCTTGTTAGATCATTGGGCCTCCCTTTAGTTTGGGTGTTTGCTTTATGGCTTGGCATCTCCTGCCACACCGGATTGTTATTCCTGCTACTTATCTCAATCCTGGCCCTTTTGGGTCTGCCGTGTGTTTTTCTTCTTAGCTTTCACGCCTATCTTTTTTATACAAAAGGATTTGAGCCTTTGTGGACAAAATGATGTTGACTGGATCAAAAGGGACTTGGGCCCAATTTATTTTCATTTGCCAAAGTCATCCTGCCAGAGAACTGTATTCTGTGGCAGATTTGCATTCTACGGCAGACTTGTATTCTACGACAGATTTGCGTTCACTTGCACTTCTTTCTTTGGACATTTTTTGCTCTTCGGTCTTCTTGGTGGGTCTTTGGGCCTTGCTTCTTACTAGGCTTTCTTCTTTATGGGCCTTTGGGTACAAATTTGCAAAAAATGGGCATCAACAGCCTTTAAAAAAATTTGTAAGGATATTATTAGATATAAAGTGTAAATTGTTCATCTTTTTAAAAATTATTGTGAAACACTTTTTTTTTTTTACAATTCATTTATTCTAGATTTTTGTTTTTTTACTTAATAACTCACTTGGATGAATATTTATGATATGGTCTCACATTTAATTTTAAAATTAAGAAATAAAACTCTTTAAGAATAAAAATTTAGGACACATGGTGCAAAATTGGAACTCTAATTTAGAATTCTAATTTAAGTTTCACTCAACTTTACCTATTATTATATACTAGCTTGTAACCTCATGCATATGCATGGTGTGGGGGCATTTTTTGCTTCAAGGAAACTCATGTACTCCTAGGCAATTTTTGCTTGTCCAACATTGGAAAGATCTCCTCTCTCTTTCTACCTTATAAGGGATGAAACAATGGCTTAAAAGTACCATTAGTTTGGTAAAAGATCTCCTCTCTCTTTTACCATATAAGGGATGAACCAATGGCTTAAGAGTACCATTAGTTTGGTAACAGCAAACTAATTGCCAATGTGGGACAAGCAAAAATTGCCTAGGAGTACATGAGTTTCCTTGAAGCAAAAAATGCCCCCACACATGGATACACTAAAAGATATACAATAAATACATAATGCAATTCTTATATATATAATTTAAATACTATTGATAGTCATTTTTATATTTTTTTTACTCTTTAAAAAAAAAATTGTAAGGATAGTATTAGATATAAAATGTAAATTGTCCATTTTTTAAAATTATTGTTAAGAAATTTTTTTTTTAAACGATTTATTTATTCTAAACTCTTTGGGTTTTGTACTTAATGACTCACTTGAATGAATATTTATGATGTGGTCTCACATTTGATTCTAAAATTAAAAAAATAAAACTCTATAAGAATAAATAATTACGCATGATGCAAAATTGGAACTCTAATTTGGAATTCTAATTTGAGTTTCTCTCAGCTTCACCTATTATTATATATATAGATATAGATTAAACCCCTAAAAAAAAAAAACTATTAAAATTAAACCGGCCAAGATGAATATGTATAGACAATATTTTATTTTATTTTTCATTGATTTAATATTTAGTTATAAATTCAAATTTAAAGTAAATGAATATGTAAAGTTAAAATTGCCTAAGATGAATTTGTAAAGTCAATATATTTATATATTTAATATTTTCAAATAATTAAAAGTAAAAAAATAAGAATAATGATGTGGCTAATGAGAAAACTCATCAGGAGCATAGTAACAAAAATGTGATATGAAGATCTACTTAAAGGCAATTAAATCTTAATAAATAAAAGTGTATGTAGTAAAAAAAAAAAAAAATTGATTGTGTTCTCTTTATGTTATACAGATTATTTTCTTTCATTTCGATATGTGAAGTATTTAATTTTAGACATAAAGTCTACTTTTTTCCTACATATTATTTTAAATATTAAATTTATAATATTGTATAGTCTCTTGGGAATATTTAAGAAATATGCAGTTCCAATTTCATGTATCTATATGTAAACGAAACTCAATTAATAGTTCAAAACTACTCCTACGATAAGAAAAATTATAAATATAATAATCCCTTTTTAAGAAAATGAAAATTTTGAATAATTTATTTGAAACTCAAATAGTTTAGTTGTACAGAAAAAAACAAATTAGGAAAATAACATAATTATTCAAAATATGGGCCACCTAAAAAATGAATAATATCAATAAAATAAATCCAAATAATAAAATTGTGGGGTCAGAAAATCAGGTAGCCTCGGCCCACTCCAAGCCAGGCCCAAGGGCCCACGCCGAGGATACGGTAGGTGTCCAAGGATGAAAGAGCGAGGATCGACCCCCGAGAAACATATCCGAGGAGGGCCCGCCCTCGGGCGTCCGAGACCTCAGGAGAACACAAGGACCACCCCAACAAAGGAGACTCCTTGGCTGTCTAAGGAGGAGAGGGCTCGGCGACAAAAGCACGGCGGACGGGCAAGCTCCGGGCGAACTGTCACCTCTGCATTGAATGCGCTCACCTAACCCTCCTGTCTGCATTAATGGGGATGTAACCCCTTGACAGGGCAACATCGATCAGGGTGAGCCATTTGAGCACGAATAAGACCTCTGATGGGACGGACGGTCAGAAGAGAGGCCAATAGATGATCAACAGAAGGAAGAAGGGGAGAGGAGGAAGAGAGATATATAAGAAAAGTGAGCAAAGAGTAAGGGGGAGGGCATAGAATGGCTCCAAGGCCATGTCAGTTTGGGGAGGGAAAACCTCCTCGGCTATGGGCCGAGGAGCTACCCTAAGTTGTAAATTGGACTTATTACCCTTCAAAAAAAGATAAGTGGTTTGTGCTTCTTTGAAGTCTGTGAGCGCCTAAACCTTTGATCCACTCTCTAAAAATGTATTGTTGGGGAACTTGGGCTACAAAAACAGACCCTACAAAAATGATAATATATTTTTTGAGATAAATAAATGAAAAATAATTTTAGAAATTGTTTAAGTTTTTGGGAGAACAAATTATATATTATACCATAACTAAAAAATAATTACCTATTCCTACACATCGCACGGGTCTGCAACCAGTTACAGTTAAAAGATAATAATATTTTTTTTCTCTATTCAATTAAATCTTTTCTTTTCCTTGTTCACCAAAAAAAAAAAAAAAATGATGGAAATTTAAGAGTGTGTGTTATGTGTAGTATAACTTACCCCACCATTTCTTAAAAGTTATTATTACTTTTGAGTGAAATTGTGATGTGTCTTTATGTTAGAACTCCTTTTCCTCTCTTTTATGTGTGTGTTTGTTTCTAAAAAAAAAATATATATATATATATATATATATTATCAATTCCGTTGTACTTTTAATATTTGCTTTTGTTTGATTCTTAAAATAAATAAATAAATAAATTAAAAAAATTGTTTTCCTTTATTATCTTTTTCTTCTTCTTCCAATCCTCCATACCTTTGAAGGTCGAAACCACTTCAATTTTTATTTTATTTTATTTTTATTTTTTGGGTGCAGTGCTGGGCTCTTTTTGTTTCTGGAGAAATTTTGGGCTGTGGAGACCGGAGTTTCATTTTGTTGACAACTAAAGTTTGAACTTTGAAATCAAAAATATCACAGGAGACCTCAACATTGCTCATTTTCTTCATTTCCCGTACCTCTATGGAATTTTATACATGGCATGGAATCTAGCTTGAGAGTGATGAGATGGAACAACACTTAGAACAGTGTTAGCACTATGGACTCAGACCCATTCTAAACTCTACAACTTTTATCAAAGTCCAACAATTTTCTTCTTCTTCCAATCCTCCATACCTTTGAAGGTCGAAACCACTTCAATTTTTATTTTATTTTATTTTTATTTTTTGGGTGCAGTGCTGGGCTCTTTTTGTTTCTGGAGAAATTTTGGGCTGTGGAGACCGGAGTTTCATTTTGTTGACAACTAAAGTTTGAACTTTGAAATCAAAAATATCACAGGAGACCTCAACATTGCTCATTTTCTTCATTTCCCGTACCTCTATGGAATTTTATACATGGCATGGAATCTAGCTTGAGAGTGATGAGATGGAACAACACTTAGAACAGTGTTAGCACTATGGACTCAGACCCATTCTAAACTCTACAACTTTTATCAAAGTCCAACATCCGTGTAACTATTTTGTTTCAATTTTCCTTCATCTTTTTTTCTTTTCTTTTTTTCTTTTCCTACAATTCTTATATTTCGCTAAGCTTTGTAGTTGAATTGGTATATTCCCATGCACGAAATACTTAAAGTTCTAAAAGAGAAATTGTTTAAACTATAATGTCAATAATATATTGTAATTATCTCAAAAAAAAAAAAAAAACTTTATGTCATAATTTTACCACAATTTTAATATAGTCGACTTTTGCACTTCTACTCTAGTTTTTCTTTTTTTCTCTATTTTTTTATTTTTATTTTTTATTTTTGGTCCTTTTTGCTGTCTGCCGCTTATTCCGCAATGTCAGTGTCAGTATGCAAGGAAATTCAAAAGGAATGAATGGAAGGTGGTGGCGTCTTATCTTGTGGGCGGTGGTAATTGGGTTTTAGTTGTAGAGATTTCCTTTTTTTTTTTTTTTAGTCGGCTAAGAAGAAAATAAGGCAATACAAAAAAAGAAGAAGAAGAAAATTAAAAGGAATTCTTCACTGACTTGTAATTTTTATTTATTTATTAAATCGTCTATTGAATAAACGGAATGATAAAAGAAAGATTAATGCGGTCATTCCTCAAAGTTTAAGGTTTTTTCAATTCTTAATTAAAAAAAAAAAGTTTTTATAATTTCAAATTGGACCCAAACTTGGGAGGGGAATTCTTGGTATTATTTATTTATTTTTTATTTAGAGAAAAGAAAAACAAACTATAGGGTAGTATATATGTATAATGTCACTTTCCTGGATTCATTTGTTGGGAAAAAGTCTATATAAGTGGGAATAAATTTCAGCAAGTATAGCGGAAGTACAACTACACAAGAACACACAGATTTATGTGGAAACCTTTTCTCCTTGAAGGGAAAAACCACAAGACAAATTCCGAATAATTTAACTATATTAAATAGAGATTACAAAACTTAGAAATACAACTTGAGTAAAGAAAACTCTTTTTCTTTTCACTCACTGCTCTCTTCCTCACTGTGTATCTCTCACAATTTTTTCTTACTCTCTCTATTTTTCTTTTCTTTTTTGTTTGCTCTTACTCATGCAGTTCTTCAAGATTGCACTGTTCTCAGTCTCACTCATTGAGACTTCTCATCTTGCTCACTGGCTGAATGGCCTCTCCTTTTATTTCTTCATCTTTTCCGTTTTTTCTTCATTTCACATTCTTGACATCAAATTACAATAAAATAAATTGGGAGGGGGGGGGGGTCAAATGGGTGAGTTTGAGGTGAACATAATTGGGTTGGGTATATAAAACTCATTTAACTAATTGCTTCTAACCCAAATCCAACCCAACCTAATAATTATGGGTAAACCCCAATTCACCCAATTATCCAATTATCAAAATTACCAAAATGCCACTAAAGTGAAAATGACCAAAGTACTCTAAAATATTCAAAAATAACCAAAATACCCAAAAACTTAAAAATTACCAAAATAACTCCGTAACCTAAAAAATGACCAAAATACCCCCCAAAACTTAAAAAATGATCAAAATATCCCTAAGACCTAAAAATTACCAAAATACCTCCAAAACCCATAAAATGACCAAAATACCCCCGAAACCTAAAAAATAACCTAAATACCCCCCAAGAAAAAGACCAAAATACCCCTTGAAACCCAAAAAATGACCAAAATATCCCTAAACCTAAAAAATGACCAAAATACCCCCTGAAACCTTAAAATGACCAAAATACCCCCGAAACCTAAAAATTACCAAAACACCTCATAAACCCAAAAATTTATCAAAATACTCCCGAAACCTAAAAAATGACAAAAATGGCTCCAAAACCTAAAAAACAACTTAAATACCCCCTAAACCTAAATTAAAAAAAAAAAAACTCCATTCCTACCAAAATATACTTAATAGTTTTTCATTTCAGATCAAGTTTTAAAGTTTTTTTTTACTCAAAATTAGCAACTAATTAAACCCAAATCTTTAGAGAAGTGGATAAACCTTGTTCTTAATTATTTTCACCTTTATCGAAGTAAGGTGTACTTGTACCTTTTTTTTTTTCTTTTTCTTTTTTCTTTTTGAGAAGAAGGTGTACATGAACTTGAACATTTAAATAGTACTAATATATGTTCTGGACATGTCATGTGCTAATATAAATATAAATGTTTTCAATGTAACTGCATTGAGGGACTAGAATCACATACAACATTTAATTTTAAATCTGGTGATCGGTAATTTGACATTGACAAATCAACTTTTAAGCCATGTGAATCATAGGCTTGAAAAACATCAAACTTTCCAATGTATACTAAAAAAAAAGAAAAAGAAAATAGTCTTTAAAAAATAGTTATTTTTTCCTACTAATTTGTTAAACCGTCCTAAGATTTTAAGTTGGAAAAACCATTCTGTTGTCCAAATAATAAACTTGTATGTCCAAATGTCTTACAAAAGAAAGTGTCATGAAATGTCTTTCATAGGCTATTATGTCTATTATATTACATTAATACAATTTCTATTCATTTCAAACGAACTTCAAAAAAATGTATCCATTTCCCTCATCCCCACAAGAAGCCACCCAAGAATACAAAGGAAAAATTATCTCCAGAGATCATCCTAAACAATGCTTATATGCACAGCTTACATGCACTACTAGGCCTCAAATAATACAAGGATGCATTCATAAAATATGAACAACGAAAATTGGGAGCAAGATGCATCATTGTTGTATTCACACAAAGATTGCAAATTGGCCAGGCCAAGTATAATTTTACCACTCGCCAAAATTGCAGTTGTTGTGTTGAATTCCTATTGGAAAAACTCAACTCTTAAAGGCCAACAAGAAATCTCTGAAAAACTTATTTGCCAGGAGATGCAAATCTCGTCCGCTTTCTCTGTTGATTTAAAGCTCGATCCTTTGGTGATGAGCCACACCTGCTTGCCGCATCATCTCTACAAAGACAAACAATCACACAACGAAGTATAAAAAATTCTACATGTTTTGATGCATTATTCACATAAAGTTATTCTACAGCTTAAATTTAGATATACTAAGGCACATCTATTTAAACACATGGTCTACTGAAAAGAACTCAAACAACCACCATTTGTTTAAATTAAACTAATGTGGGGAAATTACCCTAGTAAAAATAGAGTATATTGCAAGATACAATCAGCATAACATACTATGAGTACATGAAACATACTTTTTCTCCTTTACATTTAGTGATTTTAATAAACTCATTAAATACCAGAATATGTTATTTGAATGTTGGAAGGGGTAGTGACCAATATAACACTAAAATATTGCCAATCCCAATGTCAGCCAAACTTAGAGAAATTTGTGTGGAAGTGAAAACCAAAAAATTCTAACCTAGTTAGTCTAAGGAATATCCACACCAACTAAAAATACAAGCTTTCCTCTTCTAACAGAACCCCCTTAATACAAAAATTCCAACTTTCACACAAACTTGAAGAAACAAATTCAAGCACATAGAAAAAGGGAAAAACCCATTAAAATTCAAGCATGAATAAGCACAAAAAGAGGGTCAAAACTCAAAAACTTAAAAACCAACCCCAGACATCTATTTAAATACAATATACAAGTAAATTCTCATCCATTACCAATTAGCAAATTCTCATCCATTCCAAAACTTGACCACTCAAATAATTGGATATTATGGGTATAACTGTGAATTTAAAAACTATGACAATATGGGATTACAGTAATAAAAAGTTCACATGAAATATCACAAATATACCAGGATTCAATGCTTGCAAACTATTCAAATTCCAAACACAACAATATGACATTCTTACTTTATGACCGGTAGCAAACTCACACTCTCACAGGTTCACAGTCATGGACACAACTTTCAGTTCATGATTCAATACCAAAACATTGGCCACTAATCACAAATTACAAAAAAGCTCAAACTTTCATGCAAAAATCACATATTTATGAACCAAAGTTTTCATAAACTTGGGTGGAAAAAATCCTCTATTGTTTCTATTCAATGCTCCATTTGGTTGTTGTGTAAACGTAACAAAGATAGAAACTTACCCAAGAAAAAAAAAATTCACCTTCCATTTTGTGATAAAAGTTTCAAATTTTCATTTTTCCTTTCTTTTCTCTTAGTTTCTTAGAGACCAAACAGTGCAAAGTGGTGAATAGAAATAAAGAAAAAAAGACTGAAATTTGAAAATTACCAAGTGGGCTTTCTAAGGAGATGAAGATCTGAGAGAAATGACGAAAATCTGAGGAATCTCCAAAGCTTTGAAGTTGCTAAAGCATTTCTATTTTTGATTAAAACGTGATTGGAGGCCGATAAAATGAAGGAAAATGAAAACCCTCGTGAAACACTGAAACATCTAAGGATTTTTTTTTTTTTTTTTGTTGGGGGGGGGGTGGGGAAGGACTAGGTTGAATTTGGGTATATTGTTTTAGGTTAAATGGGCCTCAGTGGTTTTTAATTAAAACCAATAATCACTGGGTCTAATTGGGTTGATGCCATTTAACCCAACTAAGAGCAACCACATCAATGTATGCAAAAATTTGCAAAATACAAAAAGTGCTCAATTTTGCACATTTTAACTCAAAAAACACCACATCAGTACTTGTAAAAATGTGCAACTATAAAACAGTTACTATATGCACAGTTACTGTTCATGTGCAAATTATTATTTTTATTCTTTTTTTTCTCTCTCTGTCTCTCTCTCCTCTCAATGCAGCACCATCTCCATCAAGTACCCTGCTCTCTGTTCCACCACCACCCAAACAATCTGCCAATCACAAATCAACCACCAATTAACCATAACATAATCCAACCCAAATCAACCACCAAGACAACCACAAATCACAGCCTTAACCCATATGCAACCATAGTAATCAATTACCAACCCACATATCACCACTGATTTGCCATCGCAGCACCCATACATTAACCTAGATGCAACCCAAAAGGGCCAAAACACAATCTGATATTTGATCTTCCACCGTAATTCAAGCACCGAACCAATCTCAACGCAATTTGATCTCCAATCCATGAGCCATTAGCGCCGATGGTGGTAACGTCGAGAGAGAGAGAGAGAGAGAGAGAGAGAGAGAGAGAGAGAGGAAGAAGCAAAAAGAAGCAAATTGAGCAACAACACCTCACACCGCCACCAGTACAAACCAATCGAAGTTCCACCACCTCACACAACCACTACAGCACCAACACCACCAAGAAAAAGGTGAGTAGGGCATGTGGGTAGTGGTTTGTTTGATATAATAAAAAATTAAAGAAATATTATTATTTAAATAAAATAGATGATAGAATAGATAAACTAATGTTGATGTTTTGTAAAAGTAGATGTATAAAATAGAAAAAGTATGTTTTTTCTTGCAAAATAGACAAAACTTTTGCACAAACTAATATAGTTGCTCTAATAATTAGATGGGTTTGGGTTCAATTAGAGTGGGTGAGTTTGGGTGGGCAAATAGATTTGGGCATACTTTGCCACCCCTACAATAAATGCAACTCACTTGCCTTTGACTTTGCTTTAGCTAATTTCTTTTTTCTTCAGCTCTCCCTTAGGCCGAATAGCCTTAATGCATTAGCCCATTTCTTTTCTCTTTTTCTCCTCAGCGTGTCCAACACGCCTAAGAGCATCTCCAATAGGTTCTCTAAAACCAATTTTGGAGAACAAACACACCAAAAACTCACTCCTACAACTTCTCTTAAAGCAAAAATTTTCCAATTTTTTTTTGAAGTTGCTACAGTTGTTCTCTTAATCTAGAGAACACTGTAGCAACTTCAAATGATTTTTTCTCCATAAAAGATTTAAACAACTGAATAAAAAACAATTCTTTCTCTCTCCTCTCATCTCTTTGTTTTAGTCCCTTTGCTTCACTCTAAAAAACCATTTCACATAATCCAAACACAAAACACAAAACAAAATCCAATTCTTACAATAAAGTTGAATTAGAACAAGCAAATATGAAAAAGAAGAAGAAGAAGAAGAAGAAGAAGAAGAAGAACAAGCCGATCTGACCCAATCTAGTGGTGGGGAGGAGGACGAGTGGCGGTGGGGTAGCGGACAAGGTAGTGCTGTGTGGTGAACGCCGATCTCCACCAGCTTCGTCCTTTCGGGGACCTTGATCTCCACCGGCTTCTATCTGTGTAGCAATCTTTCCCCTCTCTCTCTTTCTCTTCTCTTTTCTCTGATGTGAATATGTGATAAATGTGAAGTAAATGTGAGGTTGAGTAATAAATTGGGTATAAAAATGTGTGGTCTTTATCCCTTAGTTTTTTTTTTTTTTTTTTGGATTCAAACATGTGGTATTTAATATTAAATAGGTTTCTTTCTTTCTTTTTCTTTTTTTCTTTTTTTGAGAAAAAATAGAAAGGAGTAATTGATTAATTAATTATAAGTTATTAAATAATTATAATAATTTAAAAAATAAGTAGAATTATGCAACAATTAATGATTTGTTAATTAAAAAAAAAAAAAAAAAAACCATTGGAAAGTATGAGTATTGAAAATTTTAAAAATGTTACTATTGGGAGATTTAAAAATATAGTTATTGGGAATTAGAAAAGTATAGTAGTTGGGAATGAATAAAGAAATATTGTTATATCAAGTGCTTCACGAGATCCATTGAGAAAAAAGGCCACCCACAATTTTAAAATCTTTACCCATTGGGAGATTTTAAAATATATAGTTGCTGAGAATGAATAAAAAAAAAAATTAAAAAAAGAATAAAGAAAGATTAAAGAAAGAATAAAGAATGAATGAATAAATAATATTTAAATGAGATAGAGAAAATGATAGAAAATCTGTTGGAAAGTGTACTTCAAAAAGAAAGTAGGTAAAGGGTAAATATAACTGTTCACTTTTCAGACAGTACAAAAATTTGGAGAAACTGCTGGAGATGCTCTAAGCCAACCAACCCCAATAACTCATGCTGACTTTTGTACATGATGAAGAAAAGTTAAGAAACATGAAAGACAAGCTCATTAAATGAGCATGTCTATTACAAGTGGGTTGGACTCATGGTGCAGTGCACCCAACATCATTGACATTTAACCGTCGATATTCAACTAAATGATATGAAAAGATTTGTAGCTCAATGACATAATTTGCTCACAAAACTAATTGATGTGGATTAAACTTTAAACATGTAAGTAACAAATTGTGAGGGTGTGTTTAAATACTGTTTATTTTGTTGAAAATTGAAAACTTATTGCTGAAGATACTATACCAAAATATTTTTTATTACTGAAAATACTATTCACGTGTTTTTCTACAACGCATGCAAATGCAGAAATGCCGCTACACAAATGCACACTGATGGTGTGTTTAGATACCACTTATTTTGCTGAAAACTGAAAACACTGTAGCAAAATAATTTTTAAATGTGTGAATAGTGCTGACCCAATTTTAATAAAAGTTTTGCTAGAAAAAGAGATTCATGGGTCTCATAAATAGTGCACGGCAAGTTTGACCGCTCTTCTCACAAAAAAAAAAAAAAAAAAACGTGAAACGCAGCCGCGTGCTTTTCAGCACTGTCCAAACGAAGGCTGAGTGTGCTATGGGGTTCTAGGTCTGCCACACGACTTGGTAGGTTGTCCCCCATTGATAGTAAAAGAACTGTTCATTTTTGAAATCTGGCTCAAGAACTAATTATAGAATCCTCAAAAGCTTGACTAATCCATTGTGCTCCATTGTTCTCAATCACTTCCATATTTTTTCCTTCAATTCTTTCCATCAAAAAAAAGAAAAAAGAAAAACAATGGCTGACGCTCTAGTAGGAGGAGCATTTCTCTCTGCTTTCCTCCAGGTTTTGTTTGACAGGATGGCTTCTCATGAGGTACTTGAGTTCTTCAGCCAATGGAAGCTTAACAATGAACCGCTGAAGAAGTTGAAGACAACTCTATTATTGATCAATTCAGTCCTCAATGATGCAGAAGAGAAGCAGATAAAAAGCCCAGTTGTCAAAGAATGGGTGAACGAGCTAAAAGATGCTGCCTATAATGCTCAGGACTTGCTGGACGAGATTGCTACTGATGCTGCACTCTACAAGTTAAAAGCCGAAATGGAAATTAGCAAAAATAAGGTACGAAGCTTCAACTTGATTTCTCATAGTTCTTACAATGGAATAGAAGTGAAGTTAGAAGAGATTCTAGGCAGACTAGAATTTCTTGCAAAGCAAAGAGACCTCCTTGATCTCAAAGAAGGCGGTGGTGAGAAATTTTCACAAAAAAGGCCAACAACGTATTTGGTAGAAGAATCTGGTATATACGGAAGGGATGGAGATAAGGAGGCCATAATAGAGTTGTTGCTAGAAAATGATGGCAGTGGTAATAACATAAATGTGATTCCCATAGTGGGCATGGGTGGTGTAGGCAAGACCACACTTGCGCAGCTTGTATATAACAACAAGTTGGTGATGGAGTGTTTTGATGTCAGAGCGTGGGTTTGTGTTTCACAAGAATTTGATGTGCTTAGGATCACAAAAACTATTCTTGAGGCAGTGACTTCCTCGTCAGGTGATACTGACGACCTAGATCTACTCCAAGTTAGGTTGAACAAGAGTCTTGTGGGAAGGAAATTTCTATTTGTGTTAGATGATATTTGGAATGAGAATTACTTGGATTGGGAGGTCTTACGAACCCCTTTCAAATCTGGGGCATATGGAAGTAAGCTCATCTTAACAACACGTAATGAAAGTGTTGCATCGATTGCACGCACAGTTCCAACCTACCATCTAAAGCATTTAACGGATGAAGATTGCTGGTTATTATTTGCAAAACATGCATTTGGCAACGAAGAATCTAAAGAACATCCAGAGCTAGAATTAATTGGTAAGAAAATTGCGAACAAGTGCAAAGGCTTGCCTTTAGCTACAAAAACACTTGGTGGTCTCTTACGCTCGAAGTTGGATTCTAAGGAATGGCTTAGGATATTGGAGAGCAATATATGGAGTTTCTCAGGCTGCAAAAGCAATATTCTTCCAGCTCTTATATTGAGTTACCATTATTTACCTTCACATCTAAAGCCATGCTTTGCTTATTGTTCAATATTTCCTAAAAATTACAAATTTAAAAAGGAGGAATTAGTGCTCTTATGGATGGCAGAAGATTTTTTGCCTAAAAGAGAGAATTTAGAAGAAGTAGGTATTGAGTACTTCTATGATCTAGTATCCAGGTCATTCTTTCAGAGGTCAGGTGGTAAGAATTCAGGCTATGTTATGCATGACCTTTTGAATGATTTAGCTCTATTTGTCTCTGGAGAATTTTGTTTTAGAATGGAGACAGACAATTCATATGATCTGTCAGAAAAGACTAGGCATTTTTCATATTCTAGATTGAAGTTTGATGCCTATGAAAAATTTAAAGCCTGCCTTGGAGCCAAGGGTTTGCAAAGCTTTCTACCATCAAATTTGTCAGTGCGGTCTGGATGCTTAAGTAAAGAAGTTATTCTTGACTTATTACCAGCACTGAGAAGCTTAAGGGTACTATCTCTATCTGGCTACTGGAATTTGGCATCTCTACCAGACTCAATTGATAATTTAAAACATTTACGATATTTAAACCTTTCTCGCACTGCAATCAAAGTATTACCTGATTCAGTGTGTACTTTACACAATTTGCAAACATTACTGTTGGCAAGTTGTCATTCTCTCACTGAGTTGCCTGCCAACATGGGATGGCTAATTAACTTGCGTCATCTTGATATTAGTGGAACAAACTTGATAAAAATGCCATTGCTAATGGACAAATTGAAAAGTCTCCAAACATTATCTTCTTTTATTTTGGGAAAAAAAGGTAGCTCTAGCCTCAAAGAGTTGGGGGAGCTCCGGCAACTTAAGGGAAGCCTTTCAATTTTGAAGTTGGAAAATGTTGTTGATGCTAGAGATGCTTTAGAGGCTAATTTGAGGGATAAGTTGCAACTTAATGAATTGGTGTTAAAGTGGGGTGGGGATACAGATGACTCCAAAAAGAATAGAGATGTACTAGACCAATTGCATCCTCATGTAGACCTGACAAAGCTTACCATTGAAAATTATGGTGGCACAGTTTTTCCAGACTGGTTAGGACATGCAGCCTACAATATTGTATCAATCCATATTCATAATTGTAAGTATTGCCTCTACTTGCCACCATTTGGGAAACTGCCCTCTCTGAAGAACCTCTCTATTGTGGGATTAGATGGAGTAGTGAAAATTGGTACAGAGTTTTATGGGACTACTGCTTCTGGGCACAGCCCATTTGGATCGCTAGAAAATTTGCGCTTTAAAAACATGTCAGAACTGCAAGAGTGGCTTCCTTTCACGGATGACAATGGAGGTGCAATAGCTTTCCCTCGTCTCCAACAGCTTTGCATACAAAACTGTCCTAAACTGAGCATGGGTCTTCCCAATGGCATTTTTTCTTTGAAATCAATTGTGATTGATAAATGCCAGCAGCTTGTCGCTACACTTCCAAGTAATCCAGCCATCCGTCAAGTGAGGTTACAATATTGTCATAAGGTGGTGTTGAATGAATTACCACCGCAAGTGTTGAAGCTCAAAATTATCGGATATGACAACTTGGAGTCCTTACCTATGGACAACAACAACTGCCTTGAAGAGCTAGATATCTCTGATTGTCCATCTCTCACGTTGCTTCCCAGTAGTGGTATAGCTGATACACTAAAATCACTTGGTGTCAAGAACTGTGGGAAATTACTGTTTCCGATGCACCATCGTTATGCTTCCCTTGAGAGTGTGTGCATAAGAAGTAGTTGCGATTCTCTGGTGTCCTTTCCATTAGATTTATTTCCAAAGATGAATCATCTTGATATCCACGGATGTCATAATCTTCAGTCCCTTTCTGTTTCAAATCAAGGGCCCCTTCAGTATCTTAAATCTCTCAGAAGCTTAGAAATCAGTAACTGTTCCAATTTTGTATCCTTTCCTGAAGAGGGACTGCCTGCACCCAACCTTACCAGGTTCAGTGTTGGTTACTGTAATAATTTGAAGGCACTGCCTGACCAGATGCATACCTCGCTCCCATCCCTTCAGAGTTTGAGCATTCGGCTTTGTCCAGAACTTGAGTCATTTCCAGATGGGGGGTTGCCGACCAGTTTAAATGCACTTGAAATCCTTTTTTGTGACAAACTTATGTCCAGCCGCACAGGATGGGGTTTGCAAGGACTGTCTTCTCTTAGAAGCTTCTGTATCAGGGGTAGATGTGAAAATGTGGAGTACTTTCCAGAGAGGGCACTGCTGCCCTCTTCTCTTACATCCCTTGAAATCTGGAATATTCCCCTTTTGAAATCGCTGGACGGCAATGAGCTTCAACATTTCACCGCACTTAAAAAATTGGGAATTGGCTGCTGCCCAAATCTGCAGTCCATGCCAGAAGAGGGTCTGCCAAAATCGTTATCATTTCTAAGTGTCAAGAAATGTCCATTGCTGAAAACTCGGTGCCTCAGGGAGAAAGGGGAAGACTGGCCGAAGATAGCTCATATACCCATCATAAAAATTGATGAAAAAGTGATCTGAATATGATGAGCTTAATTTCTAGTGGAACCCAGCTTTTCAATATATCCAACTTCTTCTCAGGTACACTGCCATATGTCAAACATGGTGCCATTTGTTAACTTAATTTACTGTGATTTGGTGATTCTATTTTTGTTGACCTTAACTACCTACTTCAACTAATGATTTTTTTGTGATCTTTGAATCACCAGGAGAAGCAGCGCTAGTGCTTTGTCTGGTCAGTAGAAAGTCGATGAATTCTTTTCCGTAAGGTTGAAGCTCTTTGGTTTAGTACTATTATTATGTTGTTTTGGTTTATAGTACTGTGGAAATCTCTCTCATTTTATCTCTACTTTTCTTGTGAATCCTTTTCATGATGTTGAACTATATATGCAAAAAGTAACACGCTAGTGAAAAACCTAGTGAAAAAACTTCATTTTTCTTTCTTTTTTGGCAAAACCCATCCCAGCTGTCTTCATCTAACAACACATGATGATTGAATATATGCAGCTTTTGACTTAACATCAGAAGAAGGCTCTGGCTGTGTGGACTGAAGTTGGAATATTGTCACAGGTGCTGTTGGATGAACAGCCGTCAGGTTGCACAAAAATGGTTATAGAATGGCCTATCTTACAAACCTTTATTTCTCCAACTACTTAATTGCAGAATCATGGTTGCAGTTATGCTTTTGCAGTTCTTGGTACTTTGTATGTACCGCTTCTACTTAAAATTATACTATTTCTCCATGAAACTCAAAAAGCTTATTCCTCTCATAGATTTTCATAATTTCATGTGTTCTCAGTTCCCTCTATTACTAGAGGAAGTCCAGTCCTAATGCTTTGTTCACCTTTAAGTGGATCTAATACTCTTTTTACTTTGCACAGATTATTTTGTTTGATCATCTATCTGGAGTGCAAAAGGTGGAGTAAACCAACTCATGTCATGAAAAATTCTTGTATCAATATTTAACTTCGTTTTCATTTTATCAAACATTTTTTTTTTGGTTTTATGGTGAAGGTTGTATAATTCATTTCTCTTTTGTCATAATTCTGAGAGGATAAAAGATTTCATATCAACTTAATGTTTTCTGTTGAGCTGTCTAATAGGCATGTAGGGGAAGTGAATAAGAGATTAACAAATAGTCAAGATCTGGGAAAATTCCATGGGAGGTAATAGAAGCATTTACTATTTTTATTTGTAGGAATGGCACACACAAACATCTTAATTTGTTAGGATTTGCATTATGAACATACTGGTATCCAATATAGGCATCTCTGCTTCATAATGTAAACTTATTTGGATTAGTAGTAACTTGAATCTACTGAAATTTGAACAGGGTAACACAACATCAATAAGGATTGTGAAGCTTATGTTGATCTTCTTCCAGCAGCATAGAAGTGAAAATCTAGCACTGAAAACTACATACATCAGGTTTTTTAAAATTGTTTGCACCATTTTCCATGTATGCTAAGGCTTTGGTAATAATAAATATATTTCACCAATTTCAATTTATCATTTGACAACCGTCAATAAAATTTCTTTTACCATGAGCTTTAGAAATGTTTAGTTGAGCTGAGACAAAATAAGAAGAGACATAAGTGATAACTGCATCGTATAATAATTATACGAGATAGAGTAACCAAATGAAAGCTAATTTCTCCATACATCTTCATCATGAATATTCTTCTTAATTCGCAGATCTCAGTGTTGGGCTATATCTGAACATTAGTATGCTATTATGATGTCTGATGATCAATCAATTTCAGGTATGATTTTGAAACCTTGATTTAAATTTTTCTGTATTAAACTTGGTCATTGTTTTTGTCCACTCATCTAATTAAATCTCTCTTATATATATATATATATATAGGACTCATACGTTAGAAGTTTGAAAACTATTTCATGACTTGTGCAAATATGGAACCGGTGGACTTAGAAAGAGGAAAAAATGTTGGCTGGCTAAAGGTTTTGTGAGCCTGCCTAGCAAGAGACAGAGGATGCTTTACTTCTGGAACTAAAAATATCCGGGTATATTTGATTCCATCCTCGATGTTATTAGTCGTCCTGAGAACAATACTATGCCTTTTGTCTCTGGAGAATGCTAGTTCAGTAGGGTTCAGTTCTGTTTAATGGTACAACTTTGTAAGACCTTATTAAGGCCTCTGGTGTAATGTTAAGAATTGGGTGTTTCTTTATTTAGCTAAAGATTCTAAACCAATAAATTTCATTCTCTCTGGATTAATTTCATTTGTTTGGTTTTGCATCATATATTTGGGTGAGCAAACCAGTTCTTTAACCAAGCCTATATCTTAATTTTGATATTTTTAGTTTCTGAACAAATAAACTTGTGTTAGAGCAGATAACACAGTTGAGCAATAAAATAGAGTAACACAACTAGTTCAGACTGTTCAGTGGCAAAGCTTTACAGACATAATTGGAACAAAATGAGTGTGATTAAGGAAAGAGAAAGGGATCAATGATACCTGCTGATAGATTAGGTATGATTTCCCTTGCCAAGAATTGTAGCTTATTTGGGACCTCTTGGTGTTTCCTTTGAAGGACCAAGGGGTTGGAGGAGGAGTATTTCCCGGAAAGAGAGTTCGATGAAGAGAAGGCCACTAGGAGTAGAATGCAAAAGTAGAATCCTCAATATTTTTACTGTAACGCCCCAAAATCATAAGCAATAAATGTCTATTTAATCTGAATAATCCATAAAATATGTTAAATAAAAGAAACTAGCAACCTTGAATCTCATCACAAAAGTCAGAGCTCTAATTCACTAAATACAAAACATCCTCAAAATAATACTCCAATACAATGTTTAATGCTATAAAATAATAATAAAATCCTCAGTTCTACAAAAATAGTTTGTAACTGCTGTCTCTCAAGAATCTCTACTCCAATAATCCCTCTAATGTATCTGTAATTGGAAATAAAGGGGGGTGAGATAACTCAATAAGTGAAATTCACTAACATTAGGGTGTGGGAACAAACTTTCAATAAATAATTCTTACAGCAATTTCATAACTTGTAACTCATCAATATTTATCATCAAATATTTCATGTAAAAGAAAAATATCTTTATATCGTGAGCCATCATAATATATATTAATACCATCATATAAACAATTTCCTAGGCTTTTCTTGTGGTCAATGTTTACGCCCCGTTAACAGGGTTGTGTTGTTCCCTTTTTGGGACTGGAACATCATTTTCATCCCATTTCTTAAGGATGGCTCATTTGGAACCTAAAGGTGCACTCCCTTGCTAAGGAGCTTCCTTTTTGGATCCTCAATAATTTACTCCCTTGCTAAGGAGCTATCAAATGTGCACTGTCCCCTTTTGGGACCATCCCTTGCTAAGGACTAGCTGCAGTATGATTGTCCCTTGCTAAGGACTAAATACCATACTGAGCTTCTAATCACGACTTGCCATAGGTTTTCAAAACATATACAAGATGCTCACATAAATAATCCATTCAAGATGCTCACAAAAATAATCCTATCATAATTCTCGAAAATATAAGGATATATCGCACATACAAATTTAAATAAATTTAGGTCGTCCCACAAGTTTTTCATAAAACGAATAATTAACATGCACATCAAGAAATTTTAAAATATCCATTTATATGTATAGAATAACAATATATTTCTTATGTATATAATAGATTAATAACCAACACTGTTTGGGAAAACCCCCAAAATTAGTAAATACCACTTACCTCTTCGTTGCAAAATAATGGAAATCAACCTCCCTTGAATCACAACAATTCAGTAGAATTAGAACCTAGCAATACCAAAAATAGGTTCATCAATACACAATTTCCCACTTAAAAATCTATTTTCACACTTAAAATGGTTTTATCCTAGACAATATTGATTATCCAAAATCCTCCATTTATTCACCTAACATTCCAATTTACTTTCAGCTTTGATAAGATTTCTGGACTTATAAATATTGCTGCCTAATCAGAATATTAATGAAGCTTCAATATAGCTAAAAGATAGCTAGTGCAATAATATAGCTCAGCCAAATCAATCTTAAAGCCAATAGAGGTCCATATGAATATACATACTATTCATACATAATCAATTTTCAAAGCCTGGACCATACTGCTATATAACAATTCCTATTATAATATTGTAATTATCAACCCAAGAACCCAAAATTTAGTACACGGCTGAACTAGTGTGAATGCATATTAACCGGTCAACAATTGAGGCTTGGTGTGAATGCATATTAACCGGTCAACAATTGAGGCTATGTGTGAAAGCAAATTAATCCACAAGCACCCTTTGCCCATTAAAATAGTCATAGTTTCTTTGATCCAAGATGGCCATATACGGATATATATATATATATATATATATAAACCCACAAAGCAATATTTTCCCTTTCACATGATGACAAAGCAATTGATAAAGTCCAGCCTATTAGATACAATATCAAAGCTCTTGACATGCAGCCATATTTGACCATCTCTTATCTAATATAATAACAATTCTAGGAGCCCTTTTTCTATTAGTATACTCATAGAAACCGTACCTGTAATCTCTACTCACAGCCACAGTGAAGAGAAGTGAAGTTCAGTAGTCTGATGCAGCTAAAGCAAAAAGAAAGTCTCATAAGTATATGCGAGGTAAAAGACTAGGGTTCTCAAGGCTCATATATTTACTTATGCCACATCACTTGGGCTTCATATTTCAATTGTATTTATCTTATTTTTTAATATCTTAGGCCCAAACCAATTTAATCCATTTAATTGCAGGTCTCCTTTATAGTTTACATATAATAATTAAATAGGTGTTAAAATTTTGGGGTGTTACATTTACATTCTCCAATTTTTTGCTTGAGAAAATGATTTAGTTGCCATTGTTTTGTTTTGTTTTTTGTTTTTTTTTTTTTTTTTTTGCAAAATGCATTCTAAGCCTATAAAAAGAAAATGATTTAGTTGCCATTGTTTTGTTTTGTTTTTTGTTTTTTTTTTTTTTTTTTTGCAAAATGCATTCTAAGCCTATAAAGCTCTAAAAAATAGTCACAGCAGGGATGTCAGGTTTAACCAAATAAGAAAGGAAACAAAATTCAAATAAGGAAATATAATCAATACTAGGACTTATAAAATATTCTAGACCTAATCCAAATTGGAATAGTACAAATAAGATGCAAGCCAAATTGAAAAAGAAAATAAATGATCTTCGTACTCCAATTTTAAAAATTTGGGATTGGTCCCTAAAATTTGGGGTCGGTATTTTTGTCCTTAAATTTGAGGTTGGCTCAATTGATTTTGGTCCCATAACAATGGGGTTGCTTTGATTTTGATCTCTTAAATATGAGGTCGAATCGATTTTGATCAATTACATATGCGGCAAGTTTAATTTGATTCCTAAAAAATGGGACATCTCATCACTGCATTAGTCACATTAAAAAAAAATACATAGGCGGACTGAATTCTTTCCTTTTTGAAATTCTAGAGACCAAATCCCAAGTTTTTAAATTAAAGGGATCAAAATTGAACATGACCAAATGTTTATTAACTAGTGATAAAGTGACGAAATCCAAAATCTACTCATTTATGAATAAATAGAATTTCAAAAAATTCTATATTGGAGTTATACAAACAACTCTTAGATGATAGCAATTCTTAGGATGGTAACATTCTTCTTCTTCAACATTTCAATTATCATATTCTAAAATCCCATTCATTGTCGCACTCATTAGCAAGTATCCATTGATAACTTTGAATTTAGCTTGATTATGGTTAAAAAAAAATTAAAGTAGTTGAACCTCTCTTGTCCATGCAGATTGACAGTGTCGTTTCGGATATAGATTAGCCGGCTACCGACTAGCTTGTCACGTTTGGTGTGCTTTTAAATTATCAGCAATTTTAATAATTTAAAAATATTTAGCAATTTTTCCAAAACGATTGAAATGAAGATGTAAAACCACACATTATTATATTACTAAATATGACTATGATACAGGATTTAAAAATTGCGAGCTTAGGAATATCCACAAATGCGTACACACAATATCCACTGTTACATGTGTTGATGTATTTATTTTAAAACACAAAAGGATGATATCTACCTTCAAAATGTAAAAAAAAAAAGTAGATACATTTGGAATTTGTAAAATTAGTTGTATGAGACATTACCCAGACTCAAATTATAAGGGTGATGTTTTACATTTTTCATTGTTTGCGATGGATGATAAAAAAAACATTAATCAATAGCGGAGGCCTAAGTTCTTGTAGATAGATAATTGCTTAACAAAAATACAGAAATATAGAAATAAAAAATCTTAAATATATAAGAGTTAATATTATTGGGTTTTAATGACAAAATCTTACTTCTTCTTCTTCTTCTTCTTCTTTTTATTTTTTATTTTTTAAATTTACCATTGTTAAGAATTTAGCAATTTTAATATTTTTTTTATTTGCCTAAAAAAATTTATTTTTATTAAATTAGTAGAACTTGTGTTAATGCATGGGTTAATTAAAATTCATAGGTACAGTAAAGATATGATTCAAAAATATCATCAGAGTTGAACAATGAAATAGTTAATAAAAAATTGCCTTAAGTTTTATTATAAAAGTTGGCAAAACTACATTATTGGTTCCTAAAAATAATTTATCCTATGAGTGCAATTGGTCTCTCAAATTTCAAGTGAGCACAATTAGTCCCTTAAGTTTCAAAATTGAGCATTATTAGTCATTTTTTAACTACCGTTAGTGTAATTATCTATGTGGCTAACAACATAATGACCTAACATCTTTTCACTTCAATGTGTTTTACAAACTAAGTGTAAGTCTATATATATTGTAACAGCCACGTTGGAAAATTTGCCAGGTTAGCAACTTTAGCATGTGAGTTATTATTTTTTTTAGTATTTTGTTAAAAACATTTCCAAACTCTTCGTTTATTTCCTCTGACCACCCCAAGCTTCCTCTTCCTCTTCCTCTTCTGCCGATGGGTGTTGCTGCCTCTGTCACTACCATTGTTGCCACCATTAGCCATACTTCCCTCTAATCCAAATGGCCGTCGTCGCCCCACATCAACCAACACAGGCACCTCTTTGTTGTTTGCCAATCTCCATGGATCTCCACCAATGGCTAATCTCCAAAGATCTCTATGTTTCTTTGCTTTTAAGCTTTATTTCCAATGGATCTATAACTATAATTAACATGAAAAAGTTTAAATCCATTTCATTAGAAATCTTTAATCCTTTTTTATTTACCTCTCCTCCAACCAACATTCGTGGGGATCATCGACTGCCTTTATTGCACAGATCTAAGTTTGGGTGCAAGATTGCCTTTTATTGCATAGATCTATGTTGGGTTTCCTGCATGGTTGCACCCTATCATAGACTATTCCTGATGAAGCTAAGAAGTTCACTAATGAGTCACACAATGCCTTCACGCTCGTATGTTAACCTACACAAGACAAAAGAGAAAACCTATCAAAGGGCACTGGTGTAGTGCCAGCCAAATACCCTCCGAAGGTCAAGTCAGAAAGTATTCTCACAACTCTAGAGTGCTAGAGAGGGTAAAATAATGCGTACCTTGGTTTGTGAGGGTATTGGGGCTTTTATAGTAGTAGAGGGTTGACATCTCTTCCTTGGCGTGAAAGTCTTTTCCTTATAAAACTCTTCTTGTAGAATCCTAAATGTGATGGACAGATTCTCCTCCTTATAGGGAAGATCTTTACAAATATATGAGATTTCTAGAGTCCAAGTAGCGCAAGGACTCTGTTTAGGACCTTATGAGAATGGGCCAAAATATTCCCACTAAGGGGTCCAACAGGCCCATGGTTAACCAGCTCATCTTTCTTTGCTCCGTCTGTATCAGGTCTGTCCATATGAGATCCGTCTACTTAAGGCCCTGTGCAAATGACGGGCTCGTCCATCCTTACGTCCGCGGACTGTAGCCGGCCCGTACAATCACAATAGGCATCCTAGCGTGTATTTTCTTCCTTTCAGTTGCCCCCTCACCCGATGGGTCCGTCACGCATAAGAGAACGGACCCATGGGGTGACGGATTTAAAATCTCGATCATGTCTCCATGACACCTAGGTCCGTGAACTTTCATCCGTACACTGCTGGATCAGGAGTTAACACATTAATGAGCTGTGCCAAGTGTCATCCTGTCAATGGCCATTGTTTTGGAACGAGGTGTCGCTTCGTCTTCCGTGCAAATCCCTTATAAATATCGGCCCTCCGCCCCTCATTTTCCCACTTGTTGCTGGAAGAAATTGTCAGAGCCAGTCCATCACACCTGTCAGAGAACAGTCCGTTCACTCACATACCCGTCGCCTGCCACATCTTGCTCGCTTCGATCTTCTAGTGAGTTATTTCCTACCCGTCCTCTTTTAATTTTTAGCTCTTATTTATTTCTTTTTACACTTTATGCGCCCGTCGTTCTTTCCAAACCCGTTAGAGTCTTAGGTTTTGTCATTACCTGTAGGCCATGTCTAGTGCGTCGAGTAATCAGTCGGTCGTTTGTGACGGGGTAGATTACGAAGGGGTATACCCGTCAGGTCCCAAAGACCACGACGTCCCGAGCGAGGAGAGTAGTCCGTCATCATCCTCCTCGTCCTCAACAAATGAGGGCTTGGAGATGATCGAAATCCAAGAGGGTTCAGCTGACGACGAAGAGCCAATAGTTAGGTCCGTCGTGGGAGCTGATGGACTTAGGGAGTTCATCATGCTCCCAGAGTGGACGGTACACGTCTTCACATCTACTATCAAGGAAGGCCATTTTAACACCCTTAGGGCCCGCTACCAAATCCCAGACCACATCCTACTCCGTCTACCCTACATGTCAGAAAAATGTTACTACGAAGGAGTTGACGAAGTAGGTGTGTACAAACAAGTGCTTAAAGATGGCTTGAGATTTCCGTTAAGTTCGTTACACCGCGAACTCTTAAACTACCTAGGTATATCTGTCAGCCAGGTGTCCCCTAATGCCTGGAGAGTTTTCATCGTGATAGAGGTTCTGTACGGAGCCATGTCGGACGGTGGGAGAAGGCTTACGATAAAAGAGTTCCTTCATTGCTACCGTCCGGACGAGATAGACATGTCGAGGGGCATGTATAGCTTCGTCCCTAGGAGCCCCGTCCTGAAAGTTATTTTTGAAACCCCGGACTCAAATAGAAACTGGAAGAGCCGTTACTTTTTCATAGAAGGAGATAGTTGGATGTGTCATCCAGGGGAGATGGACTTTATGCCCGTCAACACAGTTTGGGGCATTTTAAACCCATCCGGTACGGCCCGTTGTAAATGACTCCGTGCAGCTTAATAATTTTTATAATGTTTCTAATGTCCGTCCTCTTTGATGTAGTTCGACGACGTCCCCAAATTACACTTGAGGAATTTAGTTTCCTTGAAAGAATTTTTTCAAAGACAAAGCCCGAGGAGTGGACGTGGGCTAAGCTCGTCAACCTCAACACCATCCACTGGTATTGTGACAAGCCCGAGCCAACCCCGGCGGCACTAAAATACGAGAAGCAGACCCGTCTACGTAAGTCCGTCGACCCTTATGACCTGTTTTTACCGTCATTATCATTATTATTTCTTAATTCGTCTACCTTTTTCAGAGATGGAGGATGCAAAAAGGCGAGCAGCCATAAGACTCCAGGCTGCGAAGAACAAAGAAGCTGGAATGGACCCCATGGGGACGGGCTCCAGCAAGCAGAATCTAAAGAGGAAATTGCCCGCGAAGGGTGACCGTCCACCAAAGCAGCCTAAGGTCCCCCTGGAGCCGGTCGTCGGCTTGATGGCTGAGCGGAATAGGTCGGTCACTCCGGCTAAACACGGTGCGGGCAAGGGTCTGATGCCGGGTCTATCTGACAGCCAAAAGAAGCCACCAGTCTTGCTCCATGAGGACTCCAAGTATGCCCTGGAGAGGTTGTCATCGATCATTACCACCGACGACTACGAGGATCTGGGGAATCACACAACAGAGGCGATGGGGGAGATGGGCCTCTTCAACATTGCTCAGGTAATTACTCTGTCGTCCTTGGTCGATCCGTTCACCATTTTCTGCCTTTAAACATTTTACTTATGCATTTTTGTTGTCCCTCAGGCTATGATCATGATGAAGGGCATGATGGGACGGTGTCTCAATCATGAGATGACCATTGGCCGGATTCGTGGGAAAGCCAAGGTAATGGAGGAGGAGTTGCTCGATCTCAGGGCCTGGAAGGTCGTCCAGGAGAAGAAGCTAAAGATGGCCGAGACGGCCCGGGATGAGTCTATCCAGCAGATGGACCGTCTGAAGAGAGCCCTGGTGGAGAAAGACGATGAGGTCCGTCAGGCCAAGGAGGATGCTATACGCGAGTACCGCGACTCCGAGGCCCTCATTGTGGAACTGAGTCTCGTTTATAACGACGGGTTCGACGATGCTCTCCGTCAGGTGAGGGCGTTGTACCCGGACATAGACTTATCCACCGTTACTGTTACTGCCCCTGAGCCATCAACCGTCCAGCTCGTTCAGTCGGAAGATACTGATGTTCTTTTCGACGAGAACGTCCCTGTCCGCGAAGCTCCTATAGATCAAACTGTAGCGGACAGCCAGGCTAAGGACATTGGGGATCGTCTAACTGAAGAGAGAGAGGGAGCTGATTTGTAATAATTTAGTTTTGCTAATTAATCCTCTTTTTTTTTATTATTATTTTTTTTATATATATATATATCAAGTGTGGAACAATTTTTAATACCCGTCATATTTATGGGGTTTATATGTATATTGACCGTTCAGTATGTTTACATTCTACAAGGTCTGTTGGCCTTTTTAACTTTGTGAAATGTATGTGTTTTATTTTAAAGCGTATTTCATGTTAAAATGAACTCTGTTCCGCTTATATGATTCCTCCGTTCATTAGTCGTTTTAACCAAGGGTCGTCATCCCTTAAGATGATTTGTGGGACTTATAGAAATATCATTTGTTTTAGAATGGTCCGTTTAGTACGTGGGTTTAGCCTGAATTCTTAAGTGTTATCACCCCTAGAGATGACCTGTTCATCTCGTGGTTGTAATTTTTGAGCCTGTCCTTTGTGTAGACTAAGCACATTCCATCCTTTTTGGATGATCCGTCCAACTTGCGGATGTTATTCTGAGTCCGTCCATTATGTGGACTTAGTAGTTACCATCCATTTAGGATGATCCGTCCACTTGTGGACGCTATTTTGGGCCCGTCCATTATGTGGACTTAGTAGTTACCATTCATTTAGGATGATCCGTCCACTTGTGGACGCTATTCTGGGTCCGTCCATTATGTGGACAGTCTTACTGGTCCGTCCATTATCTAGACTTTAAGTTTCCATCCTCTTAGGATGATCCGTCCATCATGTGTACAGTCTTACTGGTCCGTCCATCATCTGGACTTTAAGTTTCCATCCTCTTGGGATGATCCGTCCATCATATGTACACTCTTACTGGTCCGTCCATCATCTGGACTTTAAGTTTTCATCCTCTTGGGATGATCAGTCCATCATGTGGACAGTCTTACTGGTCCGTCCATCATCTGGACTTTAAGTTTTCATCCTCTTGGGATGATCCGTCCATCATGTGGACAGTCTTACTGGTCCGTCCATTATCTGGACCTTAAGTTTTCATCCTCTTGGGATGATTCGTCCATCATGTGGACAATGTTTTTAATCGTTTGATATTGAATTAACTAGATTAAGCAGGAAAAATTTAGTAGAGTCTGAAAGAAATCTTTATAGGAAAAAAAGGTGCCTGTCCCCTTGGGCCTTAAAAAAGCACTGGTAGAGAGATTTGTTCAAAGTAAAGGAAAATAAATGGAAATAGCTATTCAAAGCAAAACTACTGAAAACTTTAGAAATAAACTGGAAAGTTGGGGGGGTTGATGTCCTCTTATGTCGTCTTTATTGGTAGTATCTCCGTAGGTGCTCTGTGTTCCACGGGTGCTGCAATTTTCGCCCGTCCATGGTTTCGAGGTGGTAGGTCCCCTTCCTCTGCCAAGATGAGATCCTGTAAGGTCCTTCCCAGTTTGGGCCAAGTTTTCCATGTGAAGGATCTTTAGCCGCTCCCATTACCTTCCGTAGCACAAGGTCTCCGACCTGAAAGTCTCTGTGTCTGACTTTGGAGTTGTAGTATTTTGTCATGAGGTTTTGGTATCGGGCCATCCTTTGTTCAGCTGTAGCCCGGACTTCGTCGACTAGGTCTAGCTGTAGCCGTAAATCCCCTTCGTTCTTGTCCTCATTGTAGCTCTCCAGTCGATAACTTGTAAGCCCTATCTTTGCTGGAATGACAGCCTCGCTCCCATATGCTAGCCTGAATGGTGTTTCTCCCGTGGGTGTTCTTGCCATTGTGCGATATGCCCACAAGATACTTGGTAACTCATCAGGCTAGATGCCTTTTCCCCCCTCGAGCCGGGTCTTGATGATTTTGAGCAGGGACCGGTTCGTGACTTCAACTTGCCCATTCGCTTGCGGATGTGCAAGTGATGAGTAGTGATTTCTGATGCCTAACTCTTAGCAGAAATCTTGGAATGCCTTGTTGTCAAACTGTTTTCCGTTATCAGAGATGAGTACCCTTGGTATCCCGAATCTGCATATGATATTTCTCCATACGAATCTCCTGATGTTTTTCTCCGTGATAGTCGCCAGAGCTTCTGCCTCAACCCACTTAGTGAAGTAGTCGATCCCTACCACCAGAAATTTCAGCTGTCGCGCGGCCGTCGGGAGAGGGCCCATGATGTCTAGCCCTCATTGGGCGAACGGCCAAGGGGCCGTCATGGGTGTCAGTTCTTCGGTTCGTTGCCTAATTAGGTTACCAAACCTTTGACATTTGTCGCAAGTCTTGACGTAGGATTGTGCGTCCTTCTGTATTGTAGGCCAATAGTATCCTGCCTGGATCAATTTGTGTACTAAAGATCGCGCCCCCGAATGGTTTCTGCAGATACCCTTATGGACCTCTCTCATTACATAGTCTGCTTCCTCGTGGCCCAAACACCTTAGGTATGGTCGTGAGAATCCCCTCTTGTATAAGACGTCATTGATTATTATGAATCGCGAAGCCCAGACTTTTAGTTTTCTTGCCGCGTCTTTGTTGTCTAGGAGCATGCCTTCCTTCAGGTAGGACGTTAGTGGCATAGTCCAATCATATTCTGGGTTTATTTCCTGCACTTCTGCCCTACTGTTAATGATTGAGGAATTCTGGGTGAACGACAGTACCTGATCGGGGGCCATCATGACCTCAGCAGAGGCGGCTTTCGCGAGCCAGTCAGCACATTCATTCTCCTCCCTTGGGATTTGGATGAATGTGACCTGGAGGGAGTCGATCCGTTTCCTGACCTCTTCCAAGTATTTATTCATCTTTTCCCCCCTACACTCATAGGCGCCGCTAATCTGACTGACTATTACCTACGAATTGCAATGTACAACCATGGCCTCGGCGCCTGCTGCTTTTGCCAGGTCTAATCCTGCCACCAATGCCTCATATTTGGCCTCATTATTGGTTGTCGGGAATTCCAGTAGGATCATACACTCGATTTTATCTCCGTCAGGGGTTTGAATTACCACCCCGGCGCCTCCAGCTTGCCTGTTTGATGATCCATCCGTGTGGATGTTCCATTGTCTGAGGGCTTGTGGCTCTTGCTACTCCGTTTGCGTGTATTTGGCGATGAAGTCTGCCACTGCTTGGCCCTTTATTGCGGTTCGCGGTCGGTAATGTATGTCAAACTCGCTCAGCTCTATCGCCCATAGGGCCATTCGTCCGGCTGCTTCGGGGCTACTCATTGCTCTTTTTAGGGGTTGATTTGTCAAGACGATGATGTTATGGGCTTGGAAGTACGGTTTCAGTTTTCAAGCTGCGGTTATCAGTGCGAAGGTGAGCTTTTCTATGTGGGGGTACCTTTCTTCAGCCCCCCGGAACCCCCTGCTTACGAAATAGACGGGTTGCTGAGTTCCTTCCTCTTCTTTTACTAGGGTCGCGCTTACTGCCACCTGCGAAGCTGCTAGGTATAAGTAGAGGTCTTCTCTTGGCTTGGACGGGCTGAGCAAGGGTGGCGAGGCGAGGTATTTTTTCAGATCTTCAAATGCCTTCTGGCACTCATCCGTCCACTCGAATGATTTTTTTAGGACGCGGAAGAATGGTAGACACCTGTCCGTTGCTTTTGAGACGAACCTGTTCAAAGCAGCAATTTTCCCGTTCAAGCTCTGCATGTCCTTTACTGTCCTTGGCGGTTCAAGCTCCATGATGGCCCGTATCTTCTTTGGATTGACCTCTATTCCTCTTTGGGACACCATAAAACCCAAGAATTTTCCCGCTGTTACCCCGAATACGCACTTGCCTAGATTCAGTTTCATGTTGTATGACCGTAGAGTATCGAATGTCTCCTAGAGGTCGCTCGGGTGATCTTTTTCGAGTGGGCTCTTGACCAGCATGTCATCGACGTAAACCTGTACGTTCCTCCCTATCTGGTGTGCGAACATTTTGTCCATTAACCTTTGGTACGTCGCCCCAGCGTTCTTGAGTCCGAATGGCATCACCTTATAGTAAAAGAGGCCTTGGTTGGTGACGAAGGACATTTTCTCCTGATCAGATTCCTCCATCTTGATCTGATTATAGCCTGAGAAAGCATCCATAAAACTTAGGAGCTGGTGTCTGGCCGTGGAGTCGACCAGTGCATCTATCCGCGGGAGGGGGTAGCTATCTTTTGGGCACGCTTTGTTAAGGTCCATGAAGTCGACGCACATTTGCCACTTTCCACTGGTCTTCTTAACCATGACCACGTTCGCCAACCACTCTAGGTAATATACTTCCCTAATGAAACCTGCCTCGAGTAGTTTTTCGACCTCTTGCGCTATTGCTCTTTCCCGCTCAGGAGCGAACACTCGCTTTTTCTGCCAAACTGGTGGGGTTGAAGGGTTCACGTTCAGCTTGTGTACTATGACAAAGGGATCGATCCCGGGCATGTCTTCGTGGTTCCATGCAAAAACATCTTGGTTCCTCCTGAGGAATGTTATGAGGGCCTGGCGCACAGGTTGGCAGGCCAATGTTCCTATTCTGGTCATCCGCTCTAGTTTTGATTCGTTGAGCATTATCTCCTCCAGCTCTTCGACCAGTTCTGCGACCGTCCTTTGCTCTTCTATGCACATTGTCTGATGATAATCTTCCATTTCTAGCATGGCAATGTAGCATTCTCGGGCGGTTGCCTGATTTCCTTGCAATTCTCCAATCCCATAGTCCGTTGGGAACTTGATCATTAGGTGGTATGTTGATGTTGCTGCTTTCCATGAGTTAAGTATGGGCCGTCCAAGAATACCATTGTAAGCGGAGGAGCCGTCCACCATGAGGAACATCACATTCCTAGTGAGTTCTTGCAGGTAATCACCCACCGTTACAGGGAGTGTGATGAAGCCTATTGGGAATACCCTTGTCCCTCCGAAACCGATAAATGGAGCACTCGCCGGCATCAATCGTGCTCTGTCTATCCCCATTTGCTGGAATGCTAGATAGTATAGAATGTCTGCTGAGCTGCCGTTGTCGATTAGTACTCGGTGGATGTTGTAGTCCCCCACACGTATGCTGACGACCAGCGCGTCGTCATGCGGGTGATGGAGTCTCCTTGCATCTTCTTCGGTGAATCCGATGATAGGGCTCTCCACTCGTGTGGTATTACGCCTAAAGCCTGTTAGATGGACATTCAGGACCGATCTGAGGTACGTTTTTTGAGCTTTTTTGGAAGAATCGGTAGCCGCGGTCCCTCCCACTATCATCCTTATGTCTTCGATGGGGGGTCTAGGACACTCGTTATCCTGTCGGGGGGCCGGCTCTTGGTGATTGTGATCCGCTCTCTCTTTGTTGACGAACTTCTGCAACTTCCCTTGTCTAATGAGGGCTTTAATCTGCTGCTTTAGGTCGTAGCAATCGGCTGTGTCGTGGCCATGATCTCGATGGAAACGACAATATTGGTCAATCGGGGCGTTCAGAGGGGTGAAACTTGTGAACCTTCCGCCTGGGGGCTTAGGGCGTCTTTCGTCCCTTCTATCTCCTGTCCTTGGTCTTTTCTACCCTTGATCCTAACGCACGTCCACCTGGCGTTCCCTTTTCCTGGGCCTTTCCTCCCGTGCAAGTAGTGCGTCTTCCGCATTCATGTACTTGGTGGCCCTGTAGAGTACCTCTGACATGGTTTTGGGGTCGTTTTTGTATAGTGAAAACAAAAACTTGCCCTTCCGCAATCTGTTCGTGAAAGCCGCCACCAGTATTTTGTCGTCGGCTTCATCGATCGAGAGCACTTCCTTATTGAAGCGGGTTATGTAGGATCTTAGTGTCTCATTTTCTCTCTGCTTGATGCTCATTAAGCATGCCGTGGACTTCTTGTACCTGTGTCCCCCTATGAAGTGCGAGGTGAACTGAGCGCTTAATTCTTTGAAAGTGCTGATGGAGTTTGGCGTCAGCCGACTGAACCAAATCCTCGCAGGACCCTTTAGTATGGTTGGGAAGGCCCTACACATGATTTCGTTTGGTACCCCTTGTAGATGCATCAAGGTCTTGAATGTCTCTAGGTGGTCTAGGGGATCCTTGACCCCATCATAGCTCTCTATTTGTGGCATCCGGAACTTGTGTGGTAGGGGGAAGGAATTGACGGGGCCGGTGAATGGAGAGTCAGTCCGGCTCACTAGGTCGTCCAGGTCGTTGGACACTCGTCCCTTTAGGGCGTTCATCATGACTTCCATCTGTTCTTTCATCGCCTGCATCTCCGCGAACATAGGCGGAGGAGTCGCATCCATGAGGGATGGCATGCTCGTGTTCTGTCGTTCTGGCCTGCTTGGGGCGTTGCTCCCTTCAGGCCCTTCTCGGTCTCTTTGCATGGCGCTGGTACCTTCCTGATCCTCCCTCCGATTATGGGGTGCTGTGTTTCTTTGACGCAGCTGTTCTTCTAGGTCATGATTTTGTTTGGTGAGACGCTCCACGGCCGCAGTGAGTGTCCGAACCTGTCTTTCGAGTGTAGTCATGGGTAGTTCCTCTCCTTGGATGTCACTGGTTGTTGCCATCGAGCGAGTGAGCACCATGCAACCCTTTTGTCTCAGGGATGAAGCAACGTTTGACTGCTTTCTTCTTACGAGTTCCCACAGACGGCACCAACTGATGAAGCTGAGAAGTTCACCAATGAGTCACACAATGCCTTCACGCTCGTATGTTAACCTACACAAGACAAAGGAGAAAACCTATCAAAGGGCACCGGTGTAGTGCCGGCCAAATACCCTCCGAAGGTCAAGTCAGAAAGTATTCTTACAACTATGGAGTGCTAGAGAGGGTAAAATAATGCATACCTTGGTTTGTGAGGGTATTGGGGCTTTTATAGTAGTAGAGGGTTGACATCTCTTCCTTGGCGCGGAAGTCTTTTCCTTATAGGACTCTTCTTGTAGAATCCTAAATGTGATGGACAGATTCTCCTCCTTACAGGGAAGATCTTTACCAAATATATGAGATTTCTAAAGTCCAAGTAGCGCAAGGACTCTGTTTAGGACCTTATGAGAATGGGCCAAAATATTCCCACTAAGGGGTCCAACAGGCCCATGGTCAACCAGCCCATCTTTCTTCACTCCGTCCGTATCAGGTCCGTCCATATGAGATCCGTCCACTTAAGGCCCCGTGCAAATGACGGGCTCGTCCATCCTTACGTCCGCGGACTGTAGCGGGCCCGTACAATCACAATAGGCATCCTAGCGTGTATTTTCTCCCTTTCAATTCCCATTAACAAGAAAGGATTTATGGTTAATAAATTTGAAAGAGAGAGAGAGAGAGAGATAGTTTTATAAGACTTTGTCTGCTCAAAGGTGGATCTCTTCGACTCAATACTCACTTCACAAGATTTTTGTTGGCCTTGAGGTGCTCCAGTGATTCGATTGGAGAATTGAAAGCAGCAAAGGAGAAAGGGGGGCTGAAGGAAATCAATTTTTTTTCCCATTATAATAAACTAGTATGTAACCCGTGCGGTATATTATTAATCATGAGTTTATTCATATTTAAAAGGCTCAGTTAAGTCTAAATTCATAGGATTTCAATAAAGGGAAAAATAGATCTAACTGTACCCATTCTTCATGGACTTTGGGTTGTCCCAAAGGCTTGGCCTTTCCACCTACAAACCCAAAAATAAATAAAGAAACATTAACAAAGAGTGCAATCAAGATCTCATAGGGAATCTATACTTGAAATAAATAAATGATAAATGATATTAAAATAAAATCAACAGAGAGTTAAAGGAACCTACCCAATAATGGCTCTGGCAGTGTGACAGCAGAAGAAATAAAGTTTCACAAAAGAGGGTAGAAATAGACCTTTGCAAGAATTCTACTATATGTATGGAGTGCCTCGTTCTTGTCCCCTATAGACCAATATTATGAATACCGTTTCAGAACCCGTTTCGGTTTGTTCATTGGAATAAAATATTTTGGTACCGGTTAATTTCGGGTACCGTTTCGGAAACCGTTTCTAAATTACTACTAAAATATATATTTATATATTATTATTACTATTATAAATATATATATATATATATATAAAATGAATTTAATATAGTTTTCTATTAAAAAAAGTGGGATTATTATTTTAGAAAAACATTTATTTATGGGTTTTTTGTAAATAAAGTATAAAACCCACATTTTGGGTAATTGTACACAAGTGAGCTTCCAAGAAGCTTCCTATTGACTACTTTTCGATTTTTCCCATTTTTCATCTTCCTAAATAAACTAATATTAACAATTTTTTAGAATATTATAAGATTAAAATGTATATAAATAATGAAAGATAAAAAATAAAAGATGAAAATTATTTTTATAAAAAAGCTAGATGACAACGTAGGAGGGCATGGGGCTAACAAGTCAACATAAAAAGCTGAATTAGAGCTTCCCTTTCAAATACTAGTCAGGCTAGTCACGTGAAGGCTCACAAAACTAAAAATAATATTACAAAAAACAAAACTAAGCACAATAAAAAGTTGAACTGGGCAGAAATAGCCACAACGACTGCTGTGAAGAAGAAACGCTGTGATGGGATGAAACACACAAAAAGATGAAGAAGAGTTGCAAAAGATGAAATGCACAGAAAAACTGAAGAAGAAGAAGAAAAAGAAGACTGTTGTGATGGGATGCGTTTCTTCAGGTAACCGGCGCTGTGACAAGATGGGTTGATCGGGTTTGATTTCAATACTGATTGGAATTGGTATACCAGCTGAAACTCACCGAAATCAACCGAAATGACCTGAATGGGCCAAAATCAACCAGAATTCAACCCGAGGTGGAACAAGAGGGTGCTTCGTGTTGGTGAAGTGACTGGTATGAAGTTTTCTGGCCGTTTTAGCTGGAATGAAACGAAATCAATAACAATGCTATAGACAAATAGAAAAAATAAAAATAATACAACTTTACATTCCAAACAACAATCATAATTATAATAAGAAAAGGGTAATACAAATCAAATAGTTGGCATGCAATACTCAATCCAGTTTGGAGTATTCATTAAATTAGAAAGTTAACATTGACACCCAAACCAGTATATACGAAAATTTGAAGGAAAAAAAAAAAAGACATCAAAATCAAAAGGAATTAAAAAACAAATGATAAAAAAAAAAAAAAAATTCAGAAAAAATTATTATTACTATTATAAATATATATATATATATATATAAAATGAATTTAATATAGTTTTCTATTAAAAAAAGTGGGATTATTATTTTAGAAAAACATTTATTTATGGGTTTTTTGTAAATAAAGTATAAAACCCACATTTTGGGTAATTGTACACAAGTGAGCTTCCAAGAAGCTTCCTATTGACTACTTTTCGATTTTTCCCATTTTTCATCTTCCTAAATAAACTAATATTAACAATTTTTTAGAATATTATAAGATTAAAATGTATATAAATAATGAAAGATAAAAAATAAAAGATGAAAATTATTTTTATAAAAAAGCTAGATGACAACGTAGGAGGGCATGGGGCTAACAAGTCAACATAAAAAGCTGAATTAGAGCTTCCCTTTCAAATACTAGTCAGGCTAGTCACGTGAAGGCTCACAAAACTAAAAATAATATTACAAAAAACAAAACTAAGCACAATAAAAAGTTGAACTGGGCAGAAATAGCCACAACGACTGCTGTGAAGAAGAAACGCTGTGATGGGATGAAACACACAAAAAGATGAAGAAGAGTTGCAAAAGATGAAATGCACAGAAAAACTGAAGAAGAAGAAGAAAAAGAAGACTGTTGTGATGGGATGCGTTTCTTCAGGTAACCGGCGCTGTGACAAGATGGGTTGATCGGGTTTGATTTCAATACTGATTGGAATTGGTATACCAGCTGAAACTCACCGAAATCAACCGAAATGACCTGAATGGGCCAAAATCAACCAGAATTCAACCCGAGGTGGAACAAGAGGGTGCTTCGTGTTGGTGAAGTGACTGGTATGAAGTTTTCTGGCCGTTTTAGCTGGAATGAAACGAAATCAATAACAATGCTATAGACAAATAGAAAAAATAAAAATAATACAACTTTACATTCCAAACAACAATCATAATTATAATAAGAAAAGGGTAATACAAATCAAATAGTTGGCATGCAATACTCAATCCAGTTTGGAGTATTCATTAAATTAGAAAGTTAACATTGACACCCAAACCAGTATATACGAAAATTTGAAGGAAAAAAAAAAAAGACATCAAAATCAAAAGGAATTAAAAAACAAATGATAAAAAAAAAAAAAAAATTCAGAAAATGAATTGAAATAAGAAGAAGAAGAAGAAAAGAACATCACATAGGATGACAACCAAACCACGTTTAAGCAAAGAAAATTCCTTGTTTCTCGGCAATACCTTCAATGGCTGTTAACCCTAAGCTAAATGGGTTTCAAACGTCTTTGATCATGCCCTTTATTTCTTTGTCATTCAAGCTTAATCAAAACCAATAACCCAAATACCTAAATTAATAAAAATCAACCCAAAACAACAAAACCTAAATCATATTTGGTACCAATTTTTATTGTTTAAAGATACTTGTATCAATAGTGGTTCAGGCAGTATATATTGGTGGCAAGAGGCTGGGTTGAAGGTGGGAGATGGTCTAACATGGTGGTGGTCCTTAATATCTCCTTCATAGTGCCTTACGACTCTCTCCCTCCCCTTGTCTCTTGTAAAATCAGTGATTTCATTGGTATAAAAATAACCTCTTTGGTTTTCACATTTGACTGCAAAATCAAGAAAAAACTTACTCATTTATACAACATGTGGAGCTAAACTATGAAAAGAATGCTCAATGCCATTAATCATCAATCATCAGCATGACAATAGTAAACCTTTACTGAAACCTTTTTTTTTTTTTTAATTGCACCTAGTGGGTCTTGAACCCATGACCTCACCCTCCACTAAGAACTTATAAGGGGGGAGGTGCTAGGTGGCTAGAGAAGAATTCAAATATGCCCTTAAAGCAGTTACAAATTATTCTTCCTTTAAGTTTCTTCATAGCAGACCTTTAGTTGAGGAGGAATCTAGAGATATCAAATCATGACAGAAAAAGTAGGGAAATAGAGCACTCACCTGTACAACATGTGGAGCTAAACTTAAAAAAAAAAGAATTTTCTACACCATAATAAACTGAAACAAATAAACAGGGAAAAATATGTCACATTTAGGCTCAGATGCAACTGAGCCATAAACTTGAAATTATATAATGCAAATCAGAATTTTACCAGTTAGATTATATATAAATCTTAATTCTTTTAATCGTCTAGCAAGGATCAGGCCAATGGTAACTGCTCCCTATATGCAGAGAAGGAAATGCCTGCAAATCATTAAAGAAGCATGTAAAATAAATAGAACCTGAAAAACAATCTTAAAATAAAAATAAGAGAAGAACAAACAGATACAACATATTGCCTTACATCTCAAATAAAGTTACAGTAATTGATACAAAAATATGGAAGAAACATTAAGGTAATTTCTCACTGATTGACGCTATTTAAAACTTGGAATGAAAGTTAAGAAAATAGTTTGGAACTTCTCTGCTATCGAGAGGCGAATAAATGTGCCGATGCACTGGCTAGAATGAGGGCTTTGCTTTCCCAAGATTTTGTCGTTTTCTTAGACCCCCTAGTGGAAGTCTCCTTGTTACTTAGTCTAGATTCTGCTGGGGTGGCTTTTGATTGTTGTATTCCTGCTTTCTAGTTTTTAATGATATTATCCTTCTTATCAAAAAAAAAAAAAAAAAAAAAAAAAGAACTTCTTCACTACTGTGCCATGAATTTCAAAAGTTATATATAGCATAGAAAGTATGTCTTCTTTTTTCTAATCACCTCACAATCTTAGACATGAGGATTAAATGGTCAAATTTCCAAACAGAAGAAAATTAAAGCTTTGTTCAAAGGCCCATCTCATAACATTAGTTGTAGAGATAGATTTGCTACCCCTCATTATCAACATCTTCTAAGAAGGAGGCACTAACTAAAATAATGAACTATTTTATGTAGTTAGATGAGGCTATTTACCATAGCTTATATCTAGAAAGTATAAACTCTGTTGCAAATCAAATATTACTCACCACAAAAGAAAAGCCATAAAGTAGCCAGTGTTTCTCTCCCCTATACAATTATTCTACACCAATGAAGAGCTAAGTAGAAATTGAAAGTAATATTTAACAATTAAAAAACAAACCATCTCACTACAAACGATTAAAAAATAATAAACAAAATAGTTTGATATTTTACCATCCATCCACAATGATGGTCAAAGTGAGTAATACAGCGATCACAAATGCTGCAGTGCTTGGACCTGGTAGGTCTAAACCAAAGGAGGAAACAATCATTATTAAAAAAATTAAATGAAAGTTTCCAAAGAAATCTCTTAGACTCTCTCCCTTCCCGTCTCTTGTGAAATCATTGATTTCATTGGGTATAAAAATAGCCTCTTCGGTTTTCACATTTGACTGCAAAATCAAGGAAAAACTTAATTAGCATAGTCACTTGACCCAATACATAGAAGTGGTTTTAATGAGAATGGGCCCACATACATTTAGCCACATGGAGCAAAATTTAACTGCAATTTCAAATTCTAATTGAATAATTGGAAGGATAATTATGAACTGATCGCCACATAGATGTAGACACATGGCACAAAATTAGAGTTCTAATTTGGAATTGCAATTTGAATTTCTCTCTGCTTCACCTATTATTATATATATAGATAATAGTCAATTAAAAGATTATCAGCAACCTTATAATTAAATAGTTGACTTGGCATTTGACACTTAAGTTGCCACGTCAATATATAAATGCCATATCACTATTCCGTTAGCCACATAAATAATAACACTAACGGTAATTTAAAAAAGACTAATAATGCTCAATTTTGAAATTTGAAGGACTAATTGCACTCACAAGGTAAATTTTAGGTACTAATAGTTTAGTTTCGCCATCAAAGTTTATATTACTAAACCTTTTGTCAAAATTAAAATTTATGATTGTCAATTAAAATAATTAACAATAATTTTTATAATTTTTTCTAACTTCTAGTAATAGAATTTTCATTTTTTTATTATTATAGAGTTTCAATCTATAAAGGTTGAGCTAACTAGAATCCACAAGTTTAATGATTTAATTGTACATATAACTAGGCTTTTTTTTTTTTTTTTTTTTTTTTTTTTGAGAATGAACTTATAAAATTTCATTAACATAAATGAGTTACATCCAACTGTAAAATCTGAACAATATGGTTTAATTGTACATATAACTAGTTGCAGACTCACGCGATGCATGTGAATAATATATATAAATATTATATAATGGGTGCAATATATAAAAAGTAACACTTACTTCAAATATTTTCAATTTTTAAAAGATTTTTGCACGTATTTTTTTTTTATCTTCTCTACAAATATATCATTCTATTATTTTTTGTGTTTGATTAATATTTTTTTAAGGTGAACCATATCTTTCTAATTTTTGTTGTAGTGTGTTATATTAACCAAATAAACAACTAAACTTTATAAGTTTCAACTCTCTTAAGGAATAAGTAGATATCATGATAATAAAAAATCATCACAAAATTCCAAATTTATCTTAACCAAAATTAAAATAAAACCAAAGAAATAAAAGATAGACGTTATCATAATTTATTATTTAAAAATTAATAGACGTATTCAAATTCATGGCCATATTGTAGATTGCGTTTTGATATAAACTAAAATTCCTATTTCCAAAAAAAAAAAAAAAAAAAGTATTAACTCAAACCAAAATTCAACCAAAAATATAAAAGGAGAAAGAAGACTTTGTAATGGGAAATTAAAAAACAATAAAAAAAAAAACACAATAAAAAAACACATATTGAAAAAAAACCATCAATCTTAATTAGAGTTATAAAAAAGAACAAAAATTCATCAAGAGAGAGAGAGTACTCACAATTTTTGTCTGAGAAAAATATGGATTGAATGGGAGAAATGATATCAAATTTATACAAATAAAATAGGAAGAAGAAGAGTCAAGTTATAAAAAAAGAGAACATGATGAAGGAAGTGTAATGGTGAAATAGAGAGTAGTGAAGGAGTTAAAGAGGCAAAGAGTGAAGGAAAAGGTTGGAGAAAGATTAACCGTAGGTGTGTACAAATAAAATGGGAAGAAAAAGAGTCAAGTTATAAAAAAGAGAAAATGATANATATGGCTAGCCAAAGCGTTTTTGCTTTTGTGGAACAGATTACCGTCTAAATTAGATGGTCATCACTTTTTTTTTTTAATTTATAAAACACATGGTAGTCATTTGAAGGAAACTTTTATTGTTGTTTAACAAAAAAACTAAAACAAACAAACAAATGGTGAAAACTAAAACAGAACATATTAAATCAGCATCAAGAACTCATTCAAATCACCCAAAAAAAAAAAAAAAAACTCAGGCACAAATCAAAATTGAAAGAATATCTTAAATTTTTTAGAGGAGAAAAAAAAAAAAAACCTGGAACACACCTTACGAATTTTGTAATTATTCTCCCATGATAATTGGACTACTTGTTCCCAATCCCAAATCAAGAATTGCAGACTATCATGTTCCTCTGAATGGAGCCTTTTTTAGTAGAACCTAAACTCAAAACCTTTTCCCTTCCAGTTGAGAGAAAGAATAGACCTCCGAACATCTAATGGGCTCTTTGATGTTTTAGGAGTAGAGGCAACTAAACAGGCATGAAGAATAAGAAATATGAAGAGTCATTCAGTTCAGAAGGGGAAGAGCCTAGAGAAAGAGTGTGTGAGTGTTATGTTAAAGTGTAAACTTCAAAATCTGTCAAGCAAATCTGTTATTTATGCTCTTCCAAGACAATTAATTTTGTACGTGATTTGAATATGATATTTATGCTGTGGTTCTCACACAAATTTAGGTACATGGATCAAAATTGGATTTCAATTTCAGATTTTAATTGAACACTTGAAAAGATAATTATGTTGTGATCCTCACATAAATCTTGGAAGGATAATTATGAATTGATCACCACATAGATATAGACACATGGCACAAAATTAGAGTTCTAATTTGGAATTGCAATTTGAGTTTCTCTCTACTTCACCTATTATTATATATATAGATATAGATATATAGATTATTACTATTATTTATGATAATTAATTATCCACACTGGCAATTTGGCATTGGTAGAGGCATCTCTAAGAGCATTCACATCCGCAACATCCATCTTATTCAATTTTACCATCTCAAAAAATTATTTTATCAATTATATCATACTATTTTACAACACAATTAACATTTCAATTTTTATTTTCTTATTCTACTCATTAAAATAATATATATTACCTACTAAAATAATATAATATATTTCAATACAACACTCTCTCTCTTTGTTCTCCCCTATCTATCTTCCACTTTATCAATTAAAATATATTATAATTTTTACTAAAGTGTTACAGTGTCATCCTACATTTAGAGCATCCTTATCAAACCTTTCAAATGCTAAAATTTTTATTTTTTTAGCATTTTTTACCCAAAAGCTTGCTCCATCAAGGGTTTTAAATGCTATAATTTTTTGCATTGATGAACAGTGCAATCTCATATTTGAGAATGCATTGTTCACCAATTGTAAAATTTATATATATATATATATATATATTTTTTTTTTTTATCTAGGTGGGGCCCACTTTCTTTTCTTCGTTGTCTTTCTCATTTCTGTTTCTTCTGTCTCACCATTTCTCCGTCCAAATCACAAACCTATGGCTGATTTGTGACTGACCCCAAATCAGCCACCAACCATCACCGCGGCAGCCCACAACGAGTAATGGCCCCATGGTCACTCACGCGATTTGAACCAACCCACAGCCACGCACGAGATCTGAAGCCACCTACGGCAATCCACAGTGATCTGAACCCACCCACGGCAATCTGAACCCTACCCACGGCGAGCCACGACCACCACCGGCCCATGACAATCTGAAGCCTACAAGCCGATCTTGAGAGAGAGGAGAAGCTTTCACTGTGAGAGGAAGAGAGGAGAGAGCGTGATGGGTCTGCTAGTGGGTTTGCTGGTGGCAATGATGGTGGAGGTCTTTTTTTTTTTCTTTTTTCTTTTGCTATGGTTGGTGGTGGTGAGTGGATGTGGATGTGGAGGTTTCTTTCTGCTGTGATTTTTTTTTTCTTTTTTTTGTTAGTGGTGGTTGTGGTATGGGAGGTGGGTTTTTGGTAGATGGTTAGTAGGGTGGTGCCTGCTGTGCTGTGAAAAAGAGAGAGACAGAGGAGAGGGAGATAGAGGAGAGAGAGGAAAAATAAAAAATTATTGAAAAATAATAAAGAAACATTATTTAAATGAAATGGTAAAAAAAAATTAGAAGTTTTGATATAGGTTATATTGTAAAGTGATGTGTTATTTGTTATAAAATTAAGTTTTGAGATGTTAAATGCTATATTTTTAGACATGTTTGATAAGAATGCTCTTAGAATGGCACCGTAGCACAATTGCAAAAAAATTTACAATTATAAAATTTTACTAGTACAACTGCTTGGCACTTTTTGTGTCTTTATGCTAAATTTTTCGTAAATATACCATTTACAAAGGCTGTAAATGAATGTAAATTAGGGTTTATATAAATTAAAATAAAAAATAAAAAATCTGGGGAGACTCCAGACTCAGACTCAGACTCGGACTCAGTTGAGTATATAAATAGAGTACATTAAAAACAGGAAAAATTAAAAAATGTCATCATATTCAGATTCTCCACCTCCTCCTTCTTCTATTGCTCCCACACCAGACACCACTGTTTCTCCTTCAACACCCCCAACAACAACAACAACAACGTTGTTAGCTGAAGAGAATCCTAGTACAACACTAGAACAACAACAACAACAAGAACAAGTGGTACCAACACTGACATGGCCCGACAACAGCGAGCTGGATCTAGGTTGGATCGAGAATCTGATATCGACCTTTGACTGGTCTTCCAAGAATATTCCTCCCTCGGAATTCCCGTCGATTCTTCCAGTTCATGTCTTCGACTCTCTGATTCTCACCGCCTCCAAGATCCTCCACAAGGAGCCTAACTGTCTCAGAGTCGACCCGGACGACTCCAGCACTGTCGTTGTGGTCGGTGACGTTCACGGTCAATTGCACGATCTTATTTTTCTCTTGAAAAACGCTGGTTTTCCTTCTCAAAATCGATTCTTTGTTTTCAATGGTGATTATGTTGATCGAGGAGCTTGGGGCCTCGAGACTTTCCTTCTCTTGCTGGCCTGGAAGGTAGTATTTTATTATGCAAAATTTCAACTTTTTTACTCTCTTTCAAATTCTGCTTTGTTTCAATCATGAAATTCTTGTTCCTTTTATGATTCTCTTATTAGAGACACATAGTCTTAAAGTTACATACTTACATGGCTTCTTTAAGTTTATTTATCAAAGAGTGACGCTAGGATACTACAAATCTTACTGCATAAACTTTACAAATGTCACCAATATACAGAAAAGTAATTAAGATGTTCATTTATTATGTTGTTAAAATCCACTAATCACTCATCAAAAAAAAAAAAAAAACCCACCAATCACATTCATTTGATATGTCAGTAAAACTTATGTATTAAAATTTGCAGTAGTTTTAGTACTTTTATTTCTTCAAAAAATTGCAGTAGTTTTAGTATTGATGAAATTGAGAGTAAGGCGCCAACCAATCATCTATCTCAGACTAGGCAAAAGGGGGAGTTTTGTGCACTCGGTTCGACTATTTATGTCTAATTATTGATAAATTGTGTTTTTATGGGATGATATTTTGACTTATAGGTCTTTATGCCACATAGAGTATTCCTTCTCCGTGGAAATCATGAATCCAAGTATTGCACCTCTGTTTATGGCTTTGAGAAGGAGGTGCTGACAAAGTATGGAGATAAAGGTAAGCATGTGTATCGGAAATGTTTGGGATGCTTCGAAGGGCTTCCTTTGGCCACTATTATAGCCGGTTGTGTATATACCGCTCATGGAGGGCTTTTCCGCAGCATACCTTCAACCCCATCAAAGAGATCAAAAGGGAAGAAGAAGAATCGTAGACTATGTTTCAACTCCGAGCCCAAGTCGTTATCTCTTGGTTCTTTGGAGGAATTATCTAGAGCTCGAAGGTCAGTTCTTGATCCTCCGTGGGAAGGCATAAATCTGATTCCTGGTGATGTGCTATGGTCAGACCCATCAATGACTCTTGGTCTTTCTCCAAATAAAGAGAGAGGTATTGGACTATTGTGGGGTCCCGATTGCACTGAAGACTTCCTAAAAAAGTTCAATCTAAAGGTTATACCAAAAAACCCTTTTAATCTTAAAACTGATATGGCTATCTCGTGATATCTGTCATTATGGCATGGTTTATTTTGACTGGTTGTCTCTAATTAATAATGGAAATCTTAGCATAAGGAATTAGGAAAAAAAGATATCAATTACATGTAAGATTAGATTTTGAAATTGATCATGTTGATATTCAAAATATATGAGACTTTATCTTCTCTTGTTTGCGTGCATAGATGTTGTTTAGTAAAGATATTATAAAGATCTTATTATCATTAATGTTGTTCTTCCATATAAATGTAATGAAGTAGCTGAAAGGATAATCTTCAATAGACACCATTTCTATTCGGCTATGTTTCCTTCTTCTGCTCAGCCCTTCAAGCCTCAGGCCAAAAAGATTGGGTTCCTCCCCATCTAATTGGATCAAGATTAACTCTGACGCTGCCTTCTCAGCCTCCAATTCTGCTTTGGCTGTAGTTGCTCGTAACCATCATGGTGAGGTGATCAAAGCATGGTCCAAGTTGCGTACACTTGGCTCCCCTCTCATCACCGAAGCTTCAGCAATCCAGTGGGTGATGCAGTTAGCTATCTCTGAAAAGTGAAAACTGGAGACATGTGATTATAGAAGGGGACTCTAAAATTTGCTTTGATTCTATCTCTAACAAGTATTTGTTTGTTGATTGGTCTATTGCTGCTCTTATAGTTAACATTTGTAGCTTAGTTGAGTCTTTTTCTAGTTGTGCTTTTAATTGGGTTAATAGGAGATGTAATGGTGCAGCTCACGCTGCAGCCAAGTTAGCTTTAGTTTCTTCCAAGCCTCTTTGTTTTAATAACAGCAATCTTCCAACTGTTTTACAGCGTGCTTGTAAGGAAGATTGCCCATCAGTTTGTGTTCCTGTTTTAAGTTATATATATTGCAGTTTATGAAAAAAAAGTAGCTGAAAGGTTTGCTATTCTTGACTCATACTTTCCATTTTTATTAACTAGCAAGTTATATATATGTGTGTGTGTGCGTGTGTGTTTTCTTTTTTGGTTTCCCACTCAAGATCTACTGAAGTGGTTTACCATCTTGACTGATACTTTCAACTTCTGACTTGATGCAAAACGACAACATGAATTTTTTTCATTTTTTCTGGACAATACAATATAACTCTTTAATGGTTTTCTTTTGATAGGTAAAGAAAACTCCCACATATATGGGATTGAACTCATGACCTATGCTCTACCCCTTATTCTTTTTTTTTTGGGGGTGGGGGGGGGGGGGGTGTTGAAATGCCATTTGGTCCATGGTCCATTGGCAGCTCCTTTAATGGTTCTCTATGGTTTTGGTGTTCTGTTTGAAGTTTAAGAGCACAAAATGGATTTTGCAGTCTGTCTTGCTTTAAACTAAATAAACCTGTCTGTTGCTGTTGAGAGCGGAGCAACATACAACATCTGGTAAATGTTTGTGTTGTAACTCCATAGTAAAATCATTTATACAGTTTCTTTGAACTTTTTTGTGTTTATATGTTAACTTATTTGTTGGTGTTATTAATCTTTTTTGCAAACATGCTGGCATTTAATTTTCAAACTAACATTGTGGTTATCATTTGTTGATTTCGTCCCAGTTAATCATCAGATCGCATGAAGGCCCTGATGCAAGGGAAAAGAGGTCTGGTTTTGGAGGAATGGATGTAGGATATACCATAGATCATGTTGTGGAGTCAGGGAAGCTGATTACTGTGTTTAGTGCTCCAGACTATCCGCAGTTTCAGGTTTCTACAGGCTCTTCTTTTCTTAGATTTGTAGCTGCCACAGTGTATTTTCATGCTTATGTCTATATGAATTTCTTGTATGCTTTTACCTAAAGAAACATTTGAATGCGTTATATATCATTTAGAATGACTCCTTGTTTCTTATTGTATTGGAAATCAGTTTATACTATGATTTCATGAATAAGAGGAAAATATTTAGAAATAGCAATAATTACTTTTCATGAACAGATAATCTTCATCCATATATAGTATTAATGATGGATTGGGGTTCACAAGTGATAAACTAGTTGTAATGGCATCATTTGTGGTGCCCCATGTTTGTGGTTCAAACCCAGCCTCTCCCCTCCCCCACTATCCACTATTTTAAAAAAAGAAAAAAGAAGAAGGTATTAATGATGGAATGTACCTTCAAAATTTCACAGATTTGCTCATTTTGATGAAAATTCAGAACTCTAGACATTCACATGTTATGTGGTCTCATTCTGTGAACTCGTACACGTATATGCACATGCATTTATTAATTTTGATTTAGATACCATTCTCATCATTTTGTCAGAGTTACATTTATTTTTTGATAGTTAAGAAAGAAATTTTGTTGGAGTTACATTTATTTTTTAACCAGGCAAGTAAGAAATTTTATTAACTATACATTAAAAGGGCGCAGCCCAAGTACATAGGAAGTATACATATCAGACACCAAATTGATCGTCTAAAATTACAAAAGTCAAGAAACTCAGCAATTTAGAAAACGGTGGTCAAAACCGTGGTCACACTGCAGCCATCCAGTTATATCTGGAAGGTAAAAATAACATCTTCATCTCCGCTGTAGATCGTTCAATTCCTTAAAATGTATGGGTATTGTTCTCTCCAAATAGTCCGCATTATGTATGAGGGAATCACATTCCAAATATCTGCACTTCAATGCCTTCCAAATCACCCCTTCTAGCATTCCAACAAATCAACCACACTCTTAGGCATAACCCAACCCCTAATAAGGCCAGAGACTGTACTTGCGAGCAATACACAATGTAGAAGCAAATGATATATGCAATGCCCATTTTTCTTGCACACGCAACAGCACTCCACTTCAACCATATCCCTTTTTCGGTAGTTATCCAACTCGAGAATCTTTCTTAAGGCAACTATCCATGTAAGAAATGCCACTTTAGTTGGGATCTTTAACCCTCCAAATGTCAGAGTTGCAATTTTTTCCTTGTTCATCCCTCTGAGTTTGTTTGTTTTAGCTTAAAATGACAGCTTATTTTCACTGCCAGATCATGTACAACTATTTAAAGCCTCACTTTTATAAGTACAACTGTAATTTCACACAGCTTGTTTTATAAACAAATTATCCAATGATAATAAGCTCATCCAAACACATTCTTAAGCGTTTTAAATTTTGACGGCGTTGAATTTGTTATCTTTTCGAAAGCTATAAGATACTCCTCCATTAAATAGGTAACAATAACATAAGTATGTGGCCATACTTAGTGTTGTGATTGTGAGTGAATCATTGTAATTGGACTTCTTTGTCTAATTATAGGTTTAACAATGTTGGCATAAGCTATAGAAATGATTCTCAAAGACGGTCTCATAAGACCTCTCTCACAACATGTGGGAGTGACCCATGTGTGGGACCCACACATGTTGCGAGAGAAATGTCTTGTACAACAGTCTAATAAGATAATTTTTTAGCATGCAAAATAGCACAAGGAAGAGTCTCAAACTGCTTCTGTGTGCACTATCTTTATTGATGGAGAAGGTAAGAACAATTATGAACCTTACACCAGTCAGATAAGCTAAGATTGGCTAATTTCCTGGATTGCCCCTAATTTCATTCTTTTTATTTAAAAGTTGGTGCTAAAGGATTTCCAACTCTATCCATTTTTACATTTGGGTTGCTTGGAATCCTAAATAGGAAGTATGGTTTTATGCCATTGCTAAAGAATGTTTCCTTATTTTGTTTAATTAAACTTGCATGTTTTAATAACTGAATTTAAATTTTTTCATATTGTTTGCCGCATCATCTGTAATCTGTCCCAATGAATGTCTTGTATGCCATGCAGGCAACAGAGGAAAGATACAAAAATAAAGGAGCGTACATTGTTCTGGAACCCCCTAATTTTGATAATCCAAACTTTTACAGCTTTGAAGCAATTACTCCAAGACCACAGGTATTGGATAACACTCATTTTTAATTGGGAAACATGATGATTATTTTCAGGTTTTATAAAATTTCCTGAACATCTGAGGATAGTCAAAGCAGCAAGCTCCATCATAAGCGGTGTTGCTATCAGATCTTTTTTTTTTTTTTCCTTTGATGACTGTTTCTTAATGGATGCAGGTGAATCCCTATTATGACTATGTAGATGTGATAGACTCTGATGAAGAATTGGACCTGGTAGCAATGGTAACTACTACTCCTGACGGTTCATAGTCACTTCCTGCATATGAAATTCATTATTTTAAGTTGTGCATGTATTTTCTCCATAATTTTGTTGTATTTTAACTATTATGCAAGAGGGATTCTTTCCCCTGCTAACTGCGCTTTTCAAATCTAAAATTATGTCTTGAGCTCAGATGAAGCAGTTTTGGTAGAATAAGAGGGGGACATAAAATACTTTCCTCTCTATTTTTTTGGATTAGTAAGGGAGAAATGCATAGTCTGAGACATCAATTGTCCTTATTTTAATTTTTTTTTTAATTTTATTTCCTCTAGATTTCAGCCAACCCCAAAATTGTGATATAAGGTATGGTGGTTGATGTATACTTATTTTGTTTGCATATATGTAAAAATAGTCCATTGGAGTGCTCGTTAAACGTTGATAAGTAGCCACTCCATTCAATTGAAAATGTTAGACAAATTTTGAATTCTATGTCATTGGGTTTTAGGACAGGTTTGCGAGAGCTCCCAACCTAAGGTATCCAAGGTCTCATTTTGAGGAGCCTCAATTCTACTTCATCTACTTGTCCTTGTCCAATTATGACCATTTTAGTGGTATAGTTCAATGGGAGGATTGAATAATAAATTCTCGAAAATAAACTCAACGTGTAGAGTTCTTTAGTTTCTTACATTCATTATATAAAATAAATAATTAAAAAAAGGCGAAAATCACATTTTCGTCTCTATATTTTCACGCGATTCCCACTTTGGTCCCTAATTTTTTTTTTTTACCGCTTTTAGTTCCTATCCTGAAAAACGCATTTTGTTATAGTCCTTGCCGTTACATCAGAGACGGAAAATACACATGTGGCAAACAGATGGTACTGTTGGCTGACGTGGTCATTAAAATAATAATAATAAATGTTATTTGGCATTAAAAAATTTTGAAAATTAATTTATTAATTTTAACTAAATAAAAAATTAAAAACAGAAATAAAAACAAAATTTTATATGAATTAAGATCTAAAAGTATTTTCAACAAGAGCACTAAGAACACCAACTCAAACTTAAAATCTCAAAATTGAAAACTAAAAATCACAAATAACTCAAAAAATAAGATCACAAAATTAAATATAAGATCCACATCAGAATAAACATGAACAAGAAATTAAATAAGAACAAGATCAATATTCCAAGCTCAAAACAATATTTTCTAAACTATTAACAGGGATTTAAGCATTTAGAACAACACATAAACCCCCTGGCAAAAGCAACAAAATATCAAACCCAATAGAGCTGAGATTCAGAAATCAAAGCAAAAGAGAGGGTGAGACATGGTGAGAGTTGAGAGAGCTGGAGAGAGGAGAGAAAGGCAGACCCACCACCACGCCAATCATCCACCACCCTCATTCACCCCCACAACCACCATGACCCAAATCCACTGATCTACAAAACGATTTCCGTGACCAAAGACCCAAAACCCAAGACCCACGATCTCCACCATGAAAGCACCTTCATTCGGTTCCCACTCGCACTCACACTCAGCTCCGCCGAACAGACTCAACGCTCGTAGATCGGTGATGACCAACTCCCTCGTCCGAATCGGCGGCGTGGAAGGCGATTTTGTGAAGCGAGCCCTGGCGGCCTTGATTCGACCCTCCTCCTACCAACAGTGGCGGCGTGTCGAATTCCAGTTGCAGCCAAGCTGGCTCTCAGTGTTGACAAAAGCAGCCGGATCCGTCATAGGATGTCTGGATCTGTCATTGTGTTGGCCGTGTTTGGGTTGGTAGTATTTGGGTTGGTCGAATCTGTGTTTGGGTGGCCGAAAATGGTGGTTTGGTGTTTAGGTGGCTGTGTGTTGGTGTTTGGATTGGCCGGATCTGTGTTTGGGTGGCCGGATCAATGGTGGTTTGGTGTTTGGGTGGCTGTGGGTTGATGTTTTGGTGGCCAGGTTGGTGTTTGGGTTGGCCGGATCTGTGTTTGGGTGGTCGGATCAATGGTGGTTTGGTGTTTGGGTGGCTGTGGGTTGATGTTTTAGTGGCCGGATTGGTGTTTGGGTCTCGTTTTTTTTTTTTTTTTTTGTTGTTGGTGGTTGCTGGGGTGCATGCGGTGGTGGGGTTATTTTATGGGTTTGTGATTTTTGGTTTTCAATTTTGAGATTTTAAGTTTGAGTTGGTGTTCTTGATGTTCTTGTTGAAGATACTTTTAGATCTTAATTCATATAAAATTTTGTTTTTATTTCTGTTTTTAATTTTTTATTTAGTTAAAATTAATAAATTAAAATTTAAAATTTTTTAATGCCAAATAATATTTTTTATTATTATTTTAATGGCCACGTCAGTCAACAGTATCATCCGTTTGTCACATGTGCATTTTCCGTCTTTGATGTACCGGCAGGGACTAAAACGAGAGGCGTTTTTCATGATAGGGACTAAAAGCAGTAAAAAAAAAAGTTAGGGACCAAAGTGGGAATCGCGTGAAAATGTAAGGACAAAAATGTGGTTTTCGCCTTAAAAAAAAAAAAAAAAAAAAAAAAAAAAAAAAAGCTAAAATGCAAAATTCATCTTCTATATTTTATTAGAATTTATTTCAATCTTCTAAATTTCAATTTTATTCAAATGTCAATTAATGATTGAAAAATATTTTCTAAATTAAAAAAAAAAAGTTTTAATGGAAATTGATGAAAAGGTTTTAATTAAATAAACTTAAAAGCTTAGATGACTGAAATAAATAAAAGTAAAATTAGAGTACTTAAATAAATTCTAATAAAACTTAGAGAGTGTGTTTTGTATTTTACCCAAAAAAAAAAAATGGTTAAGATTATATCTCCTCATACACCAAACTTATTCATCTTGTGTCGTAATAAGCACAATATATGTTAAGAAAACTACATGTCTAATCTTAAGGAATGTGTAGGAGTCGTTTGATAATATTATTCTAGTAATGTTGTTTAAGTGTTGTAAAAATACATGTGAGTAAAAAGTACTGTGGAAAGAGATAGGTTCAAGTTACACCTGGTGTAACTTCACAAGAGTTATATTTTTTTTGGACCATTGATTACTATTAGATCTAAGGGTCAAAAAACATTCATAGTAATGTCATTAGTACTTCATAAAAATTAGTGATTTAGACATTAACTCTTCTTGTCAAAGGGAAAAAAAAAAAAAAAAAACCATAGCATTAACTCTTTTTTTTTTCTTCCATATCATCATCTTCTTCATCTTGTCTTTCTTTTTGCACTATACTTTCAAGCTTCCACCATTCATAAAATTCTCAAAATTAAATTGTAAATGCAAGTTATCTTTATTTTGTTTTAATAAACATGATTACTATTTTGCAAATTCAATAATAATGGAGGGAGTATCATTTAGCCATTACTTAACCACAGTATATGGTTTGAAAAAAGTAGAAATTTTTTTTGTTCATTTGAGTTTTGGCGGTACCTTGAATAAAATTTGTCATGAGGGTTTTAGAAATTATTAGTCTCAACAATCGTTCTCTACTTAAAACTCAAAAAGAAATCTAAAGCAGAATTTTAGCTAACTCGCAGCCCTGAAGATGTTAAAATGCCTCCAGTGTGTGTGTACATCCGCTAAATCCACTTCACGCTGCTAGGCTAGTCAGAGAGACGATTCTCAAGTGAAAACTAAAGGTAGTATTAATAGAGGATTGACTACTAACACTGATGGTCAGTAGCACCACCACCTCTCCAAGAGTGACTGAAATATGAGTTTTATTTTTTCAAAGACCACCCCCATACTTCTAATCGCATCATTATGGCATCTCTCGCTTCTAATTACTATAGTACTCAAAATTAAAGATCAAAATAAATCACAACACCTAGCGACTCCTATAGAACAAGCCAAAAATGTTTCCCAAAAACAAAATACCAAACCAAATGATAGGAAGTGTACTCAAGGATAGCGGATACTAGAAATAAATACACAGTGCAAGAAGAAAGATGTGAGAGAAGATGAGAGGAAGAAGATGATGACATAGAAGACAGTGGAGAGTTAATGCTATATATATATATATACATTTTTTTTAATAAAAAGAGTTAATGCATAAATCACTAATTTTTAGAGAGTAATAATGATATTACTATTAGTATTTTTTGACCTTTAGATCTAATAGTAATTAATGGTCCAAAAAATGTGTAACTTTTGTGAAGTTACACCAGGTGTAACTTGAACCAATTTATTGTGAAAATATGTATTGCGTTGTTTAAACAAAACAACGAAGAATACTGTTATTTAAATAACACTAATAGCGAGCCCTTAGAGTTTTTTTAGTAATATTGTTCTAATAACGTTATTTAAGTGATATAAAAATACGTGTAGATAAAAAAATATTGTGAAAATACGTATTATGTTATTTAATCGATCAAAATTGTTGTTTAAGCAACACTAACAAACAGGCCTTTAACTACAACAACCACCGTTATAATCCCTTTGTTGAAATTGAAACACTTCTTCGAGTACAATGATAACGAGACCAAAAGAAAGCAAACAAACACAAAGGACCAAAGAGAACTAAACCCATATATATTAATGAATAGCCATAACTAACAAGGCCTCGTCAACATCAGTGGGTTGTCCGTTAGCCTCGAAGTTCGCAATTCCGTAGCTCTAACTACGATCAATTCTGACATTCTCTTCCTCAATCAATTCTTTAGTTTATAAAATTTCTCTCCTTTTAGGCTCAATATTTCAATTAATAAAAAATACTACCATCACAATTAATATTATTTTTTTACTTATTAATAACAATTCTTTATAACAGCAATTTGTAAATAAAATTTATAAAATAGTCTTGGCTTTAATATTTTCCTTAACAAAAATAAATTAGAGCTGGGTTTTAGATTTTCTTAAATTTGTTAGAGCATTCACAGTAGTGGTGCTAAATAGCTATATTGCTATTTTTTAGCACCACTGCACACAAAAGAAGCTCACAGCAGTGGAGCTAAAAGCAAATTTTTTTGCTTCTCCGCTACAGTACACATCTAAAGATAGATGTGTACTGTAGCTCAAAGCTAAAAACAAAAATATTATTTTATTCTGCCTGCTCCTTTTTTTATTCGTTCTTTTCACACCTTGCCTCTCTCTCTCTCTCTTTCTCTTGTTCACTCTCATTTCATCTCTGAAGCTTATCTCTCTCAAGCTCACTCTCTCAACTCCGATCTCTCAACTCCGGTCTGAAGCTCATCGAAGCTCACCCACGCCGCCTTCAATCATACACGCCTAAACCTCTGATCTCTTCCTCACTTTCAGTTTATCTCTGCTTCCTTTTCTCTTCTTTCTTTCTCTCATTCACTCTTCTTCCTTTTCTCTTTTCTTTGGATCGGCATTGGGTTTGTGCAGTGGTGGACAGGTTGTGCAGTGGGTTTATGCGGTGGATTTGTGTGGTGGTGGGTTTGAATCAGTGGTGGTTGTTTGGGTGTCGATGTGGGTCCCTTCGGTGGTGGCTGGGTTTGAATCGGTGGTGGTTGTTTGGGTGTCGATGTGGGTCCCTTCGGTGGTGGCTGGGTCTGAATCAGTGGTGGTTGTTTGGGTGTTGGCTGGGTTGTTGAATCGGTGGTGGCTATGGGTTGTTGAATCGGTGTGGGCTGGGTTTGAATCGTTAGTTTTAGGTTCATCTGATTTGAGTTTATTTGTTGGTTTTGGGTGATTTTGGAATGTGTCTCTGTTTATTTTGGGTTGGTAGTCTTTTTTTTTTTTTCCTGGTGGTGGTGGCGGTGGCTGATGGTAGAGACGGTTGTGGTTGGTGTTGTGGATGTTTTTTTTTTTTTTTTTGTATTGGGATATATTATTTTATTGTAGTGGCAATATTATTTTATTGTGATGTTTATATTATTTTATTATGTTGAAAGCTAAAATAGATCCACTGCTGCAGCATGTGTGTAGGTAAAATAGATAAAGTAACTTTTGATGTTGCTAAATAGCTAAAATTATAGATCCACTGCTGTGAATGCTCTTAGGTGGGTATTACTATTAATTGAAGGGAATAATATTAATTAGTGGTTAGGCCATTTTCTCCCCCACAATGGGAACTACGGTTTGAAAATCGTTAACTTCAACCTCAATTTAAAGTATTAGTATTGCTCTGGAAATTGACCGTGGAAAGGAAAAGGGAAAGGGAAAGAAGGGGACAGTCTTAGGGTCCGTTTAGATTGAACTTATTGTTGTTAAAACTGAAAACTGAAAACTGAAAACACTGTAACAAAATAATTTTTAAATGTGTGAATAGTACCGTGGGACCCATTTTTAATATTTTTTATTGTGTAAACAGTATATGAACAGTAATAAACAGTAATTTTTGTCTTTGCACAGTGATTTTACTGTTCACAAAAAAAAAAAAAAGAAGAGGAAAAGCTGATAATAAACGTAGGAAAACGTTGAATCCAAACGCCCTCTTAGTTTCTTTCCTTTGGTCATTTTTTTTTTTGGGTTTTTAATAGAATTAAAAGTGTATAAGTGAGTTTTCTTTTTTTCTTTTTAAGCATTGTTTTATTTTTTATTTATTAAGAATCTGGTCGAAAGAACTAATAAGAAAAACTAGGGAGGATCCCAAATTACAATAGAAGCTGTATCGTTTGGAATTTCTTCCAATCAAACCTGTGTAGCTCATCCAAAGTTTTACCTTAGTGAGAAAAATAAAATCAAGACCTTTGGTCTTTACCTAGATCAGATGAACAAATTGGGATCACTTTTTATGGACTTGTTGAGAATGATTTTGATCTAATTCATGGCCTATTAGAAGTAGAAGGCACCCTAGTGAAATCCTCATGGACAAAAAAGATTATAGTTAGTTTGATAATGATTGAATAACATTGTTTCTTCGGCCTTAACCAAGCAATTCTTTAGATATAATGCAAAATGGATAATGTTCTATTGTTGATTAGAGATTCTTCTATGAACAATACAAATCAGAGTNTTTGTGTAGCTCATTGTAACCCTGTAAGTAGGATATAAAAGCCGCTTTTATAATTAGGGTTGTGACTACTACTATTGTTGTGTTTTTAGAGAGAAAGAGAAAAACACTATAGCCGCACTTTGTATTTTTTCTTGATAATAGTAAAATCCCTACAACTCCGTGAACGTAGGCAAATTGCGAACCACATAAATACTGTCTAGTGCGTTTGATTATTTTTCTTTGGCGTGTGTTTTCTCTATTTTTTTTGTTTCTCACAGGTTGGAATTTAGGTTGAATTCCCAACAACAATCTCACTGTGTTACCAGAACATGTTGGAGACCTCATCAATTTATGCCATCTAGATGCAAGTGAAACCAACTAAGTAGAGATGCCAGTTGCATTTGGAAGATTAAAGAGTCTTTGAGTGTTGACTAATTTTGTTGTGAGCAAAGATAGTGGGTCAAGGATTAATGAATTGGTAGGCTTTCACATCTTCGAAGTACACTTACCATCTCAAAGCTGGAGTATGTAGTCAATGCCATAGATGCTTCAAAGGCCAACTTAAAAAGTAAAAATTATCTTAATAAGTTAGTTTTCCAATGGAACTCTGATACCCATGAAGTACAAACTGAAATAGAAGTACTCGACAATCTGTGGCCTCATGAAAATTTGAAGAAGCTAATCATTGAAAACTATGGTGGTACAAGGCTTCCCAATTGGTCAGGTGATGCCATTTTTGCTAACATGGTATTCCTACATCTTAGCAGGTACAAAGAATGTATGGCCTTGCCACAACTAGGGTAGTTATCTTTTCTTCAAGAGCTCCGCATCTCAAAGATGGAAAGATTACAAAACCTGGATGCTGGATTTTATGGAACAGCAACATGGGAGTCAAGCCATTTAGATGTTTGAATACTTTGTGGTTTGAGCATTTGCCTAATTGGGTGCATTAGATACCTTCTACAAATGAAGGCGAAGAGTTCCCTTCACTCCAAGAGCTTCAAATACAAGGATGTCTTGAATTAATTGGGAGCTTACCAAAGCACCTTCGTTCCTTGAAAAAATTGGTGGTTTTTTGGCTGTCAAAAGCTTAAGGCTTCAATTTCGAGGGTCCTAACTTTGAAAGAAATGAAGCTGCATTGTTTGGATGCTTTGACAACCCTGCCTGAAGAATTGTTAGGAGGCAATTCTTGTTTCCAACAATTGGAAATAGTTAACTGCCCCTCACTCGTTTCCTTTTTTGGAGGTGATTCTCTTACTACATTAAAATCACTTTCTATTTCTTATTGTAGACAATTAGAGTTCTTCCAACCTGACCATGTGAATCACCAATTTGGAGTTCTTGAACATTTGCATAAATCAAATAGCTGTGATTCTTTGGAATCTCTGCCATCAGGCATATTCACCAAGCTTCAATATCTTCATATTAAGGATTGTAGGAATCTCAAGTCACTTTCAATTCAAGATATGGTTCTCTCATTTCTTCAGGAAATTGAAATCAAGCATTGCCTAGTGCTGGAATCACTTCCTTTTAGGGGAGAGGGGGGGGGGGGGTTGGTTGCATACTTGCTTACCATGTCTTCTAAGATTGGAATTATCCAATTGTCCAAAGCTCTCTCAATTTTCACAAGGCAATTTGCCCCTTAACTTATAATCTCTGATTATTAGTAATTGCAACAATCTCACACCTCGAAAGGAATGGGTTTACATGAAATGGTGTCTCTCACTTGTTTTGAGATTGAAGGTGGTTGCAATAATGTGAAGTTTTTTCCAGAAGAGGGTTTGTTGCCCAACACTCTCACTTCTCTTTGTATTAGCAGACTTCCAAACCTCAAAATCCTCGACAACGTCCTTCAAGACCTCACCTCACTTGAAACACTGGAGATCAATGACTATGAGAAGCCCAAGTCAATGCCAGCAAGGGGATTGCCCACCACTCTTACTTCACTTTTAATCACTGAATGCTTGTTGCCAAAAGGGAGGTGTAGAAAGGCCCAAGATTTCTCACATTTCTGGCATACACATTTTCCTGATTCCTGATCAAGTGAATGAACACTGATGAAAGCAAAAATATGAAAACACTCAATTTTCTTCAGGTACCTTTCCTATATTAGACAAATGTGCTAGTGCATAGTTATATTGTTTCAAAGTGTTACAAATTCTTAACCATGTGAATAAATTTTCTTTTCCTTCTCTAAAAATGTTCATCTCATTGGCAGTCATACAATTCTGATTGGCAGTGGCCGTGTTCAATCCATAGTAGCACTTGATTCATCCTTCGTTCATGGTTTGATACAATGAAGCAACATATTGTGCACCTCTTTAAGTTCAACCAGAGAAGAACAGAAAGAATACAGCTTAGACCCTTTCATCTTGGATCTATTCTTGTTTGGTGGGTATTCTCATATTTCATTTTGGAGTTTGGACTTTATGGTTATGTAATTCAATAGATTTCATGGTTATGTATTCAGTAAGTCTATAATTTATTTTCTAAGTACTTCACAATTGTTGAAGTATGTTGTGATTCTTATTAATAAAAGTGATGTTGTAATATTAATGGGCTCATGTCAAAGTGAAGTTCTAATTACAACTTGCCATGCTACCATTTGTAAAAAAAAAAAAAAAAAAAAAAAAATTGTGATTTTTAAAGGAAATTATTTTGTGTCCATAAAATCACTCTATTTAACTGGTTGCGAGAAAAAAATAAAGGCTCAAATTGACTTTTCATCCCTATATTTATGGGGTGTTTTCATTTTAAATTTTAATTCTTGATTTTTTTTCCCCCTTGTTTCACTTTAATCCTTGAATTTCTTGAGATGGTTTTCATTTTATCGACATTGTCTGTCTAATAGAAAATGTTGACCTAACTAACATATTATTTACGTGTCACTTAATTGTTATAAAAAATTATTAAATAATAATACTTAAAGTGCTATGTTGGTGCTTGGATAACAAAAAAAAGGTATTTTTATAAAATAATAAAAATATAAAAGTACTTTAAAAATAAATAAATAAAAAAAATTTCCTTTTCAACTACTTTCATGGTAACCAAACATAATATCTATACTCTCCCACTTTATTTGCAATCAAACACAATGTTATCAACACACACACACACACACCTTATATGACTTTTGGTGATGAGAATCATCACACCTCCTCCTTATATGTAAATCCTAACACCAAAATCATCCCTTACAAAGAGAAATCAAACGCAAAAAAAGGGGCTATCCCAGCATTTTCAAAACCGCTGGGATAGCCCAAAAAAGTGCTGGGATAGGGTCAAAATTCCTATCCTGGCATTTTTTTCCCCGGTGCTTCAAACCGCTGGTTTTTTGAATGTCGGGATAGGTCTCGACGCTTTCAAACCCAATTCCAGCGTTTTTATTTATATCGGGACAGCCTTTATGAAAATGTGAATATAACCTATACCAGCACTTTCAAAAGCGCTGGTATAGGGTTTGAATAAATAAAATTTAAAAGGCCTATACCAGCGCTTTTGAAAGTGCTGGTATAGGTCTTGAATCAATATAATTTAAAAGGACCTATGCCAGCGCTTTCAAAAGCGTTGGTATAGGTCCTTTTTTTAAAAAAAATTTTAGCACCTATAGTATACCTAAAATACATATTTTCCGATACCTATTTTATAACAACTGTAATGAACTACAATTCATATTTTCCAATAGCAATTACCATACCACATTAAACCAAGAAACTAAATATATTTAATTATACCATATCAATAATTACATCCCAAATGTCTAGAATTTTATATACAAAATAATATATCCCAAGTGTCTAGAATGTTATGAACAAAATAATACATTCTACACAACTATGTACAATGTCCTACACAAAAGAATACATTCTAACTATATAGAATGATTCTAATTGTCTAGAATGTTATAATAAAGTTTCCAACTATGATGTGTACATATATATCAAAGCTTGAAACTTTATTATAAATATCTAAATATCATAGTAACTACTCCAAAATAGGTGCCCAAAGTATCGCCTACCACGTATCATCAAATGATAAGTGCTGAGCACTAGGAGACTGGATATTCACTGCAGAATCACCATCACCATCCTATGAATTAAGAAACACACAATGGATTAGTGTACTAAACAACAAAGTTAGTAGTTGAATGACCCAATATCACTAGTATTACTACCAAGTGCCACATTAGCAATTAAAACACGCTCAAAATTTGAGATTTCAGTTAAGCATTCGAACATTATATTCCCTCAAAAACTCTCAAATTTATTTCCCTCCAAATGGTCCATAAAAGGCAAGCCAGAGTAGCTCCCCACTAAGTAAAACAAGTCTTTTTACTACATAGTCCAGACCAAATAATGAGCAAGTCTGGCAACAAACACAGCCACGAATTGTAGTATGGTACTTAGACTAGTGTGGTAAAAAGTGTAGAGAAAGTTTCAAACCTTAACTCTAACTCTCCTAAAAAGACCCAAGCAATACATTAACTTATATGAGAAACATGTTTTAGATATCACATTCTATATTAGCAAAACCCTTAAATAAGTTCAATTAAATAAGCTACATCTTTCAAACTTATTTCCTTCAAGTGGGCACTCTCATGTTGCCCTATCCAACTTATTCAATTCACTAATAAAGTCACTCATATGTAACAAACTAAAAATTGCTTAGCAAAAGTGATGCTACTCTTTAACCAGTACATAAAAGCAAACTTCCCTAGTATCAATCAATTACTATGCCACACAAATCACAATATTTTATGTCTCTCCATCCTTCCTTCCCCTCTCTTCTACTTCTTTCTCAAATTCAAATAAACCCAATTGTCTTATTTTGCTAAAAGGAAACTAATTCCTGAGTGGCTATAAAGGCAAAAAACATATATAACAATCTTTGACTACACTATCAAGAGTAAAGTGAGATATAAGGTTCCTCTCATTAATAATTTATCATGCATCACATTTATAGGCTTTTGATGTGCGTGTTTGTGACTCATTTTACTAACAAATTTTGACAATTCTATGTTAATAGAAATCTGAAAATTCCACCACAGAAGTGTCAAAAAGTTTAGCTTTCATATCCAATGTATTAGACTTTCTAATGCCAAAAATGGTGCATGTTTGCCTAGAAAACCCTAATGCCATTTTGGTGATAGAATGGTGATCTAAGCCTGAGGAAATGAGCAAATATAGGACTACTGAATGCAAAGATTAATGACTTGTTTGCATAAGCATGCAATTATTAGATTTGACAAATTGAACCACAGCTAATGTCCTTGGGGGTCTAGCACCATATTATTAACCCTAAAATGTGGTGCATCTTATTATTTACTTATTTGTCCAACACAACAAAAAAAAGAAAAAAAAAATCATTTATTATTTGTCATGTCTACTACCTTTCCATTATTTTTTTTCCAACAACAATGTCATTATATTCAGAAAATAGAGCTACGGTGTTGAAACACATTTACTTCTACTTAAAACGTAAAATGATTTAAGTTTGATTATTTTTTGGCATGTTACTAATATATAAATTTTAATTCTTACAAGGAGATCAACCGTTTGGACATAGCTTTTGGAACCACAAGTATGTATCTCATGCTTCTCAATTGCCAAATGGCCTTTCGGCCACTTTTACAAATTATATTTTCCATGAAAGACATAAAACAAGCACAAAATAAAAATTCAATCTATAGCCAACTAAGAACACATTTTAAAGAAATAACAATCAACACTCCTAATAATGAAAAGTAGACCACCTTATATCACCATGCAAGTCACCTGCTTACTCCAAATCAACAACCCACCACAACAGTAATTTTGACATATAATTATAGAGTAATAGGATATTATGAAGCAGATTTTACTCACCCTTTAGCAACTCACTGCCCGCCTCATTAAAGAGGAACCCAAACTTACAGCAAGCTACTAATCCTACAAAAGCTAAGTCTAAATTATAAACTACTAAGATAACCAGTGCATAAAGATAAATGAAAGAATGTATGAATAGGATGCATCAATTTACTTCCTCAACAACAAAAGTCTATAGTGAGAATAATAATAATCATCATCATCATAATTTTTTTTTTTTTTTTTTTTTGGTGGTTTTTTCATTCTTAGTATATTAGGCTAGGAAGTGTTGACCAAATTATAGAGGCCACATCAGCCATAAACAATATAACATATAATTGATTTGAAATTTAATCTTTTTTATTCAATGAATTAATCACAATTTAGATTTTTCCCGCCATCCAAGTTTCAAGGGGCAAACAAACAACACCAAAACCAGAATTTAACTTTCGTTGAAACAAAAACCGTATAGAATAAACCCACTTTAAACCTACCATAGAAATTATTTCATTTTATCCCTATGCTAAGTTCCAAAATAAAGAGCAAATTGACTTTGGAAGTTCACAGTACATAGACTTCCACATAAAATGAGTTGCACTCACACAACAGAAATTGTAGCAAGACAAATCCTCTATCATTCCTTAAATGTGGATATATAATGCAAATAAAATAAATAAATAAATAACTACAAACCTGGTTTTATTGCAAATAAAATCACGGCTACATTTTTTTTCCATACTCAAACCAATTTTATATTTGAGAACAAAATCTAAAAACAAAGATTGTAAAAGATGAGAAAGTTGAAAAGGAATGAGTATAGAGAGGAAGTAGTAGTTCATGAGCTACTTAGTAATGCTAGGATAAATATCAAAATAATGGGAAATAATGAAAGTAAATTACTAGGATATATATACATATATATATATATATATGTATAGAGAGAGAGAGAGAGAGAGAGAGAGAGAGAGAGAGACTTACAAGTTCACAATTTCCTTTATTAAACCACATCAATCCTTCACCAATACACCAATGGTTTAGATTTAAATCCACACTTAATACACCAATGGTTAATTACACCTTAAGTACTTAATTAAAACACCAACAACTATATATCTAATAACTTAACAACCTAATAGCCACATATATTGCTTTGTACTTACTTAGTATATAATCATAATAAAATTAGCCATTCACTTACTTACACATATATGTAGTCAATTATGCATATCAGTTAAAGCTTAGTTTTTAGCTTTAATCTAATCTATGATCACTAGTTCCCTTGCTTATATATATATATATATATATGTAAGTAACAATCTTAGTGTAATGATTCATGCTAGTTAAGATTTAACCCTCCATTACTAATCATTACGGTCTCTTAGTTTAATATAATGTCCTAATTGGTGCAGGGCACCATGGTAGGAAGCGTCAAGCTAGTGAAATTGAATTTACAAACAAAGAACAAGAATTTTGATGAATACATAGAATCAAACCATACATATACTTATAGATGATGAAAATTTTGAACTTAATCATGGGTAATAATCAAGAATGCCTTGAATTTGACTCCATAGCTGATGCTGAAAAAGCTTAAAAAATGCTAGACCACTCCAATCACCTAGGAACCTACAATTCATGAAACTAAAAAATATAAGTTTAAGTCAAGTTAGATCCATACTTGGTTTGCCTAGGCCTAATCACTAAATACACCAATGCATGAGTATTACTCAAGCAGCAATATATAAAAATAAACTTAGCTAATCACATAAAAGATGGAATTATTAAGGAAATTCTAGTGAGAATGACTAAGTTCATCACCAATAATTATAGCACAATAGGAACAACACAATCAACACTCCCAATATAAAATACACCGCCTTATATCTCCATGCAAGCCACCCGCTTGCTCCAAATCAACAATCCACCACAGCAGAATATTTGAATTTACTAAGAGGAGATAAAATAAATTCACACATAGTTGAACAATAATATCACAACATTCACAAGACAATCAACACTCCCAATAATGAAAAGTAGACCACCTTATATCACCATGCAAGCCACCTGCTTGCTCTAAACCAACAATCCACCACAACAGAAATTTTAAAATATAATTATAGACTAGTAGGGTATTATGAAGCAAATTTTACTCACCCTATAGCAATTCATTGGTTTGCTCACGAAAAGAGGAACTCAAACTTAGAGCAAGCTGCTAATCCTGCAAAATCTAAGTCTAAATTATAGACTACTAAGATAACTTAAAAGACGTAAATTAGGTAACTTCACGTCCAAAATCATGTAAAGAAGAAGACACTACTAAACTAAGTACACTGAGAGGACAAACTATAAACTAAAATAGGGAGAGGTGTGCAAAGATGTACAAACCAAAAGATAAGCTCCAATATTTTGCTAGTTTGCATTTGTTCCACAAGTAGACATGAGCTATTTAATCATACGTAGTCAGAGAATGAGAGGTTAACTTACTAGTTGCTACCTTGCTTTGCTCCAAGGGAGATGCCAAAGATGAAAAGAAGAACTCCAAGACCCTTCAATACTATTATAGCAGCCACTAAATGTTTAATCTGGCAATAACAAATCCAATAGTCAGAATTGAGTTGTTTTTTATTTTAATAAAAAACAAAATGGCAAAGCAAAATAAAATTATCAACTAAATTGAGTGGAAAGATTAATGCATATCTCATGGTTAAAGGTGCTTGCTTGATTCATGTTTGAAATATTGATAAGAAGCATGCTCTAGGAATATAGAGTGAGACATTTACAACTTAAATATTGAATGCTCTAGAAATAGCCACTAACCCACTATTAATTTAGTAAATAGAAACCATTATACACATAGCTTACATGTCCATCCAATATTGTCTCCAAAACAACCCCATAACACAAAATATTCTTGGTCATCCTAATATGACCAAAAAGAATAGTAGAATCCCTAAAAGAGCTCTTGCAAGAAACACTTACCTCATCATTGTAATCAGATGAGTCCACTAAACACAAACAATAACACAACCTCGACAATGTAGCTTAAAAAATTGACAAATCATGAAAAGGAAGCCTAAAAAAAATTGACCTAGATTGAAATTCAGCAAATGTACAACAAAGAACACTCCAACACCACTAAATCATAAAAAGAGAGAAAACCCACATGAAATAGACCAATGCAGGCTAGGAATCATATATCTCAGCTAAAATCCTTCATCAAATTAGCAAGAAGGAAAAAAATAAAAAACCAAAACCAGAAATCAAAAATCAAAAATAAATTAAACTTTAACCAAAACAAAAACTAAAACCCACACAATCAACCAACAGTTACACAAAAATATACACATAACCCAAACCAAACTTCAACCAAAATCAAAACTAAAAAACCAGAAATTTAACAACAAATATATATACAAATATTGTTACAAAATAGAAATGAGAGCTAGAGAGACTTACCTTGCTTTGGGTAGGGTTTGTGGTTTTGGGTAGTATTTTTGTGTTTGAAATTTTAGAAAAGAAATGGTGGGTTTTGAGTAAAGAAGAAGAGAGGAGGAGGGGAAGTGGGTTAAGGAAGAGGAAGAGGGAGAGGGAGAGGGAGAGAAAATGTGGGTGATAAGAAAACATTTGAAGTAAAGAAGTGGAAGACCAAAAATGAGAGGCCAAAGTGGTGGGAAGGTGAAATAAATAAGTGGGAAGTCTGAAAATTTTTAAGTGGTACGAGGGACCTATCCCAGCACTTTTGGAAGCACTGGAATAGGTGGACCTTATTCTAGCGCTTTCAAAAGCGCTAGGATAGGTTTATCCCTAATAGGCCAAAAACGTATTGACCCCTTGTGATTAAATTAATTAATTAATTAATTAGCCAAGTTATTAATTAATTAATTTAACATGCAAACGCGTGGTAGCACAAACAAATCACCAATAAACTAATTATGCAGCGAAAAATAAATAATACGGTGATTTGTTTACGAATGGGGAAAACCTGACGACAAAAACCCCACTGGATGATTTTCAGGTCACCACTCCCGAAACTCCACTATTATCACAACAAGCGATTACAAGTAAAGAAAACCCAAGTATCTTACTAACATACAGTTGAACCCTTTCCCCTATACCCAATTGGACTTGTTATGTAGTGATAGTTTCCCCTTTTGATGCATAGCTCCCAAGTACGTGACTAATCAATTTGATGCGCGGATCCCAATACGCGACTTCAATCACAAACTAGAGAAAGTTTGTTGGTTGCAGAGTTCTTTAGTTCATCCTAGCGATGACGATCAAGAAGATGCTTGGTCACAAAACTCTTTAGTGCAAACACATAGCAACTTCTTCAATAGTGATGAACTAAGTCAAAACTTTTTCTCGGTCACAATTTCCTTGAACAGAGTTTGCTTAATGTTTATACAACTTGTGAACACTTTGACGGCCCTTAAAACAATCATTTTATATGTCTAGGGTTAGGAGAAAAGAAGGCCCATAAGACACATCCACGGATCCCAAGAAATCATATCAGAAATTCTGATTTTATAAACCTCGACAGATAGAAGCTATAGAGCATCTATCGAGATAGCTGTCGAGCCACGGGCAAAACAGCTTTTTTAAATCTTGACACATGCTAGCTGTCGAGATAGCTATCGAGCTTTAGTAACTTTGCACTTTCAGCTTGTTTTCTTGAACAGATTTGAAGGCTTCAACACTTGATCTTGAAACATGGTTTCTTGAAGTATTTCAACACATCCTAGATCTACCCAAATACAAGTAAAATGTATTTTGTCAAAGGATTAGCCAATTACATAAAACAATGACATATGTTCTTAACAAGTGAACCACATATGTCCTAACAATCTCCCTCTTTGGCAATTCGTGACAAAACTACAACAAACAAATGAACATATGAGAGAAGTCATAAATAATTCAACTCATATTCACTTGTTGAATACAATAAAATCTATCCTAACACAAACTTTTGAAAAACTTTGCAAGAAGAGAGTTTATGGCAAGTAGACTTTGACAACCTATATTTCTGAAATATTTTAAACAAAACTCATCAAGGCATCTTTGTGTGAAACAGAAATAATAGATTGTATACAAATATAAGAAGCATGTGTATAAAGAAAGAAAAGAAACAACACATGTAACGTAGGTGAAAGAAACATACATCAACATATAAGGAAGATAAGTACAATGTATGTAAAAATGATCACAAGACCCAATGTACAAGAATAATGTATCTATAATAGAAAGAAAAGAAAAGATACATCATATACTCACTACATCCCTCAAGTATCAACACTCCCCCTAACAAAATGTCCTATACTAACTCTCCCCCTAAGATGACTACTCTCATATCCCAAAATTACTCCCCCTTTTTGTCACGAGTGACAAAGGGTAGAGTGTCAAGTAGACATCTCATCAGTAGAGATAGCATCTCCATCTTCATCATCCGAAGCATCATCATCATCAGCATCAGAATTAGAAGCCACTAGAGGAGGTGGTGAAGGAGTAGCCTCAGAAGCATAGCCACCCATAGCCGCCTGCCATCATGCAATATGACCGACACGAATGTTCACATGATACAACTCCATAGAGAGTGTATCAAGGCAAGCATCCATGCGCTGCAACTACGCCATGATGTCTCCAAGAGATACATCGCCCATGGAAGAGGAGGGAGCAGATGTAAATGGAGCAGACCAAGAGGGTGCCGAACGAGATGGAGTCAAACCGGAGGGAGGAGCTGCTGACTCCTGTCTTGACCTAAACTGAGTCTCACTATGTTTTACGGTAACGGCGTCTATGGCACACATGACAGAAAAGTGATCAGAAGAGGGAAAAGGAATAGAAAAGTGGCGTAGAATCTACGTGATAGTTGAAGGGAAGATGAGCTTATCATGGGTAGCGGTATCCCTAAACACATCTATGATGGAAAGAATAAAATGTGAAGGAAAATCTATAGTGAGGTGCTCTAACAAAGAAAGCAAAAATTGAGCACGAGACTCTGTGATAGAGTTATAGTAAGAGAATGGGCACAAAACAAAATTCATCACCATGTTCACGAATCTAAGACCTTTAACAAAAGGCCGACATTGTGTAAACTAACACCCTAACTAGATGGGTGCTCACAGAAAGCAGACATCTTCTCATCTTTAGACATAGTCCTCAAACGCTCACAACCAGGGTAGTCAGGATACTCTACCCTTGGAACTCGAAGCACATCTGCTACAAGCTACGGTGTGACAGCAAAGTGCGTACCTCAAACGTGAGTGTGAAGGAAAGGTACTAAAGAATCAATCTCGTGCATGTTGGAGTAAAACTCCTGAATAAGCACGAGAGGATAAGTGACCGGGATGTCACACAGTGACTCCTATCCCCGACTATGAATGACATCGGGAAAGTCAGTGTCGGTGAAGTTTGCCAAAATGACTTTGCATTCCGAATGAACACCTCGTCGAGAAAAGTTCTCTAAGTATGCCTTTTAGGCATCCTCATCATGGAACCGAATGTTAGAAGAAGTAGGATCAGAAGAAGATTATGTCCCGAAATGAAGAGGGTTCCAAGACAAAGCAGACTTACGTTTAGGTGCCATAGTCACGACTAACGTAAACAAAGAGAGAGAGAGAGAGAATGAGACAATCAGAAAAGTCCCAAAAACATATTAAATATATCAAGATATATTGAAAAGAGTATGTATGCATGAAAATGCATGAGCATGTGACATGCAAAGTAAAAAGCATCATGGGCTCAGCTCAATCCAATCCTACCAGCACACAAGCATATTACACACATCTAAATGCATGAAAATACCATTATAGTGCAAATGTGATGCAATGTATGAGGTTTTAAACACATTTAAATGAAAACCCAACCCAAAATTTCAACAAAAACTCATCAATTTTGAAAAACCAACCCCAAAACCTAGGTTTAAATCATGAAATGCATAAAAAATGAAGAGATAGGAATCTTACCAAATGAAGAAAAACTTGAGGAAGCTTGAAGAAACCTTGAGGAACAAGATTAGAGTGAGATGAGAGTGTTTGGGAGAGAAATTAGAGAGCTATCGAGGGAGAGATCGAGAGAAATAAGGCTCGGATTGCACAAGAAGCTTAAATAGAAGCCTCAGTAAATCTCGACAGATGAGGTGTCGAGAGGTGTCGAGGGATCTGTCAAGGTAGGTATCGAGGAAAAGATCGTCGACAGCTGAAGGTGTCGAGGAGGTATCGAGGGATAAAACACCAGTTCAAAGACAGAAGCTTGATCGATTATCCAGGTGTCTAGAATCTATCGAGGAGGTAGGAGATTTCTTGATCGATCTACCAGGTGTCGAGGAGGTGTCGGGATTGCGATAAGAAATAGCTTGAGAAGCTCGGCAGATAGCAAGGTATCGAGGAGGTGTCAAGAAGGTGTCGAGCCAGCTTTTAAAAACAGTTTTTCGAGAAGAAAAAAACACAAACATGAATGCAATCCAACATGCAACTCAAATACTAATCCAATCAACATATTAAGCTCTCAAAAACATCTCTCAACAGGAATTTGAAGCACATAGATCCTCAAACACACACACACACACACACACACAAACACACACACAACAAGTCTAACCGATTTTTATATTTCAAAACAAGTCAAGACAATTTAGTGAGCATACATTAGCATATGTAAAACCTTGTGATGACCAAATCACATTGTACCTACACATGTATCAAGAGTAGTAAAGAATATTGCGTGCTGCGTGTGAAAAATATCGCAAGATTGCATATGTGTATACATGTTATGAAGATTTGAGATATGAGAAAATCAATTTAACTCACACACAATCATAACTGTTTGATGGGGACTATCACCTTCGAGGTACATCCTATAACTCCCACATCTCCTAGAATACACACTTGCAATCATATTTAAAGTATTTTTGATCTTTTTGCCTTTTATTTTCTTTGCATATTTTATTTTATTTAGTAGATCATGCTTGGGCATATAAGAGAGAGAAAATAAATACCCAAGATTTTAAGCATTTGACATCGCACTTTTGCTATGCCGAAGCATACAGATGTCTTTGACACTGCACTTTTGCTATGCCGAAGCATACAGGTGTCACATTATGATTGGTGGGTAACAGTAGTGAGATAGTTATTTATGCATTTTTCTTAGGATTTTCTAGTCCTTCACGTCAAAAAGAGTGATACGAGTGTTAAGTTCAAGAGATAACTTAATCTTACTCATCACAAACAAGAGCCATAAAGCTCACTTGCTTAGTTGTGCATAGAGATGCTCATCTAAGCTACAAAAGATACAAAATTTAGAAAACTTTGTTTCAATAGCCATCTAAGGTACACAAGTACCAAAGTACACATAACACACACTAGTTTTGTATTTTTCTGATTTTTCAAAAAAAAAAAATTTATATCAAAAACAAAATAAATAAAACTGAAAACAAATAAACAAAAACATGTTAAACAAAACAAAGTATAAAACTAGACTGACTCAAAAAAATGCAAAAGACACAAGTAATGTAACAAACAAAAACAAGAAGATAGAAGAAAGTGATAAAATCACTTAGAGTCCTTTTTCTTCCACACTTTGGAAGAACCTTTCCTTTGATTAAACCCTTGAACTAGCGGTGAGAGGGAAGAATTGAAACTGTTCTAGTTCGAAAGGAACATGAGGGCTTTGAGAAGATCACCAAGAGGAGCAAGAGAGGATTAAAGTTGATTCTGGCTTCTAGATGCGATCATGCCGTTGCTCTGTTGAATGGCTAACCACTTATAACAATTTGGTCGAGTATAACCAGCAGCTCCACAATGATGATAGAGATGCTGCTTCTTCTGTTTAGGCTTTTGAGAGTTAACCTTCTTAGCCCTAGGGTTTTTAACATCTTTCTTATCTTGTTTAGGGGGTGCTCCTAAGATAGATTGACTCTTGTCTAAGTTCTCACTAGCTAATTCAATTTTAACATCATTGTTCTCAATTTCAACATTATTAGCAGGAGGAACAAAAACAGTAGTACTAGTAGAAGCAATATTAAAGGAAGAAAGACCATACCCTAAACCTGTTCGATCCGAAGCAGATTTCTGAATGCTGAGCATCTCATCAAACTTTGCACTTGAAGTCCTCTCCAATTGAGCTCTGACTTGAAACAGCTCCACTTCAACCTTCTTGATCTTCTCAGCCAAGAAATTGTTCTCAAACCTCAGTGCATCAATTGTTTGATTAGCTTCATCAAACTTTGTGGAAAGCTCTTCACAATCAAGTTCCACATCACTGAGCTTCTTGGTGGCCAGTCTATACAATTTCTCATGCTTCTCAGAGAGCTTGTAAAGTTTCTCATAGGCCGTATGGATATCATCTTGATCATCCATCTTCTCACGCTTAGAATCCACCAATTCTTCTTCTTTTTCCACGTCTTCAAGAATCCCTTCAGTAGTATTAACTGTGGCAGTGATGACATTCAAGATTCCGTCATTCTCATTGTCGAAATCATCCTTAGGCTTAGTGTCACTCAAGGTTGCAGCAAGTGCCTTACTCTTTCCAATGCTCTTGAGATATGTGGGGCATTCTTGTTTCATGTGACCGAATCCATGACACCCAAAACACTTTGGTCCTGCAGGAACAGTGTACTGACCACTATCTTTAGCATCCTTTTTCCCTTTGTCTTGGCCCTTAGAGTGAGAAGAACTGGATTGTCTGCGGTCCTTGTTGAAGTTCCTCCCATTGGCATTCTTCAAAAACTTCTTGAATTGTCTTGTAATGTAGGACTTCATCTTGGAATCTTCATCATCAGAAGACTCATCTGTGTCACTGCTCTTTGCCTTTAAGTCCATGCTTTTGCCTTTACCTGACTTGCCAATTCATGATAGTCCTAGCTCATAGGTCTGTAGATTACCGACCAGCTCTGTCAAATGAATCTTGTCAATATCCTTTGATTCTTCTATCACTGTTATCTTGGCATGGAATCTCTCGGGTAGAGATCTGAGCCCCTTCCTTACAATCTTGGCTTTAGGAATGGTTTCACCAAGATTGAAGGCTGAGTTCACTATGTCCTTGAGCTTGGCATAGAACTCATCGAACAACTCATCCTCCTCCATCTTTATTTCTTCAAAGCTTGTAGTGAGCCTTTGAAACTTTGAGTCCTTGACAGCCTTTGTACCCTCATAGGTTGTCTGGAGGATGGTCCATGCTTTCTTAGCAGTTTTTGTGGAGAATATCTTCCTAAACTCTTTATTGGTGGCTGCACTGAATAAGGCATTCAATGCTCTGCTATTGAAGTTTGCTGCCTTGATCTTGGCTTCATCCCAATCAACCGATGCTTCCTTTGGCTTGGTCTAGCCAATCTCCACAGCTTGCCACACCTTTTCATCTAAAGACTGCAAGAAAACTCTCACGCATACTTTCCATTATGCATAGTTAGTGCCATCAAATAAAGGAGGTATGATTAATGACTGTCCTCTATCCATGACAAACATGGATCAATGGATCAACACAGCAAATATTAAAACTAATTAGAGTGTGTCTGCTCTGATACCACTTGATAGGCCAAAAACGTATTGACCCATTGTGATTAAATTAATTAATTAATTAACCAAGTTATTAATTAATCAATTTAACATGCAAACACATGGTAGCACAAACAAATTACCAATAAACTAATTATGCAGATTTGTTTATGAATGGGGAAAACCTGATGGCAAAAACCCCGCAGGGTAATTTTCAGGTCACCACTCCCGAAACTCTACTATTATCACAACAAGCGGTTACAAGTAAAGGAATCTCAAGTACCTTACCAACCTACAGTTGAACCCTTACCCCAATACCCAATTGGACTTGTTCTATAGTGACAGTTTCCCTTTTTGATGCAGGGCTCCCAAGTACGTGACTAACCAATTTGATGTGCGGATCCCAGTACGTGACTTCAATCACAAACTAGAGAAAGTTCGTTGGCTATAGAGTTCTTTAGTTCATCCCAATGATGACGATCAAGAAGATGCTTGGTCACAAAACCCTTTGGTGCAAATACACAGCAACTTCTTCAATAGTGATGAACTAGGTCAAAACTTTGTCTCTGGTCACAATTTGCTTGAACAGAATTTGCTCAATGCTTATGCAACTTGTGAACTCTTTGACAGTCCTTAAAACAATCCTTTTATATGTCTAGAGTTAGGAGAAAAGAAGGTCCATAAGACTCATCCACGGATCCCAAGAAATCAAATCAAAAATTCTAATTTTATAAACCTCGACAGATAGAAGCTGTCGAGCATCTATCGAGATAGTTATCAAGCCACAGGCAAAATAGCTTCCTTAAATCTCGACACATGCTAGCTGTCGAGATAGCTATCGAGCTTTAGTAACTTTGCATTTTCAGCTTGTTTTCTTGAACAGATTTGAAGGATTCAACACTTGATCTTGAAACATGGTTTCTTGAAGTATTTCAACCCATCCTGGATCTAACCAAATACAAGTAAAGTGCGTTTTGTCAAAGGATTAATCAATTACATAAAATAATGACATACGTTCTTAACAAGTGAACCACATATGTCCTAACAATCCCCATAAGGGAATGAGTGATCCTATCCCGGCGCTTTTGGAAGCGCTGGAATAGGGTCCACCTATTCCAGCGCTTTCAAGTGCTAGGACAGGTCTCTCCATTCCCTTATGGAGAGAGGCCTATCTCAGTGCTTTTAAAAGCGCCGGGATGGGTCTTTTCAGTAGCATTTTCTTGATTAATAGTTATATAAATAGTTCAAATTGTAAATAGTAATATTTAATATTTTCTTGATTAATAAGATTGAATATAATACTTCAAATTAATAAAATATAATTTAACAGGACAAATTAATAAAATAAATTATATTAATTAATAAAAATATTTTTTAATAATTCAATTTAACAAAATTTAATTTAATTTAATTTAATACTTCAAATTAATAAAATATAATTGCTCACTAAAACCCTGAAAAATGTCCAACATACCCCCGAAACCTGAAAAAATTACCAAAATACGTCCAAAACCTAAAAAATGGCCAAAATAACCTCAAAGCCTAAAAATTAACCAAAATAACCCCGAAACCTAAAATGACCAAAATACTTCTGAAACCTTAAAAATGGCAAAAATAACCCTGAAGCTTGAAAATTAACCAAAATCACCCGAAACCTAAAAATGATCGAAATAACCCCGAAATCTTAAAAATGGCCAAAATAACCCTGAAGCCTGAAAATTGACCAAAATAACCTAGAAACCTAGAAATGATCGAAATACCCCCGAATTCTTAAAAATGGCCAAAATAACCTCAAAGCCTTAAAATTGACCAAAATAACCTAGAAACCTAAAAATGATCAAAATACCTTCAAAACCTAAAAAATGATCGAAGTACCCTGAAAGCCTAGAAATTAACTAAAATACCCCCTAAAATCTAAAAAATGACCAAAGTACCCCTGAAAACTATATATGATCAAAATAACCCCTAAACCTAAAATAACCAAAATATCCTCGAAACCTAAAAATGACCAAAATACCTCGAAAGCTATAAAATGATGAAAATGCCCTTAAACCTGTAAGTCGATAAAAATACACCCTAAACCTACAAAATTACCAAAATCTCCCCTAAAACTAAGAAATGACCAAAATATTCCCTGAACATAACAAATGACCAAAATACCCCTTAAACCCCTATTTGGTAATTTTAGAGGTTTTTGGTGTATTTTGCTCATCTTATAGGATTAGTGGTATATTGGTCATTTTAGATATTTTGAGGGGTATTTTGGTTGTTTTATAGGTTTAGAGGTATTTTGGTCGTTTTAGGGGTTTCAGGGTATTCCAACGCTTTCAAAAGCGCTGGGACAAGTCCCTTCATTCCCTTAGGGAGAGAGGCCTATCCCAGTGTTTTTGTAAGCGCTGGAATAGGTGGACCCTATTCTAGCTCTTTTAAAAGCGCTGGGATTGGTCTTTCCCTATAAGGGAAATCAATAACCCTATCCCAGCGCTTTTGGGCTTTTTGTACCAGCATTTTTGAAAAATGCTGCTATAGGCCTCCTATTGTAGCACTTTGTAAAGTGCCGGTTTTGAGTTGCTGTAATAGGATTTCCTATACTAGCATTTTCAAAAAGTGCTGGTATAGGCTTATCTATTACAGCGGTTTGTAAAAACACCGGGAAAAAAACGCTGGGACAGGACGATTTTTTGTAGTGACTTCACAAGCCCAACAATTGGCAACCTAGACACGCCAACTTGTGAAAGTTTGGAACCAACCTAGACATGCCCAATTAGTTTTGTTGGGTGTGAGGGGTTTATTTATTTTTTTGGCCTTGACGTTTTTTCTTTTTCTTTTCTTTTTTTCCTTTTTTTTTAAAGGTTTTAGCCATCAAACAAAACTTAAGTAAAATACCTTAGGTGCAGTGTTTTAGGTTCCTCTCTTAAGATTCTGCCATATGGATACTTAACTAAAAAATAAAGTTTCATTCTATGAGAAAAAATCTACATGGCAGAATCTTAAGAAAGAAATTTAAGAAACAGTACTTAAGTACTGTACCTAACTTTTGCCCTTAGCCATCATATATTAGGGCCACAAAATTTCACAAATATCAATGTGGCCTGCTATGACCACTAATACCATTACTATTACTGTATGATAATGTGGCCTGCTATGACCCCTAATACCATGCAAGTACCATTAAAATCGTGTGTTCACTGTTCATGTGAAAGTGATATTAATTTAATCAAAACTTATGATTTTAACAAGTTGCAACATTGCTTATGAGAAAGTGACTGAGACTTCAACACCTACATATATTTTCTACTTGTTTCTCAAAAAAGAAAAAAAAAAAATATATATATATATATATATACATATGTATTCCTACTCCTAACCTCTGGTGATAGCTAATGTAAATAAAGTGCAAATTGTATGACTTGACTGCAAACATCTTACCAGACACTCATTGTTAAGCTTAGTGTTGGCAAATTCCATGACTTTTAACCTTGTTTGAGTGTAATATTTCAATTTCAAGCACAAGATCAATTGTCCAGGAAGCAGATCAAAGAAAAAAAAAGACTATTTAATGACTTTAGAATCCGTGACATACATCCTAAATTATACAAGGCCACATTATAATTGACTTAAACAGAGCTTTGAGAGGTTTTAAAAGTCATTTGTGTGTGCTGCCATAGAAAGGTCAAAAACCTCTATTTTACCACAACTTGTGAGTACAAAATGCGAATCTAAAGACAAAGTTCTTATTTGGAAAGCAAAGCGAAAGTCACATAGCATTATCACAACGCAATTTCTATGGAGTCAAACCTTCAGCATGGCCCTTGAAGTCACGAACACCGATCATGTGGAAGATTTTAGATTAGAAGAGTTCAAGGGGCTCAGAGCATATTGATGACCCAAGTCCACAACCAAAAAAAAAAAAAAATATGGTTATTGTTGATGACCTAAGTCCATAGCAAAAAACCTATAGCAACTACATCTTAACTATAAGATTGTGTTACAATTAACCCAATATAGCGAATATACAGTAGTTAGTCCTATTGTTGTAATATTTGCACTACAAGTAAAATTATGACTTATTCTATTGGTACTGGTAGGACCTATAATGAGCTTAAGCCTCTTGGCATTAAGGAAGGATTGAATGTTAAGGTATTGTAATAACGACCAATTTTTCAGACCCAGTAGCCAGAAAATAACAAGAATTGGTATACCATCATTGAAAATAACGACTGATTCATGATCATGGAATATTCCTTTCTCAGCACAATAGAGGTTTGTCTTCTTCTTCTTTTTATACTCAAGAAATTTGCTAGCTATCACAAAGAAACAATAGTAAAGAAAACAAAATAAGGATGTAATTAATATATAAGATTTCTAGTAGTTATCGGTAGTTACCTGTGGCTCCACGGCACATTGTTTACTAGTCATGAGCTTTCTTCCATCTTGATTGATTCTTGTTGCGAAAGCTTTTGTTAGAGATATATATTAGACATATATTAGCTCAATGTAATAGGCCCAAGCCCAGTCCTATTTGTACTAGTAGTCTAGGGTTTAGTCGCCTATATATACTCATGTTAGGGTTCACTGTAACACAGGTTTTGTAGTACACTCTTACAACAATAAAGATGTAACCCTTAAGGGATTCCTCCATGGATGTAGGCCGACAAGGCTGAACCACGTAACTCTCGTGTTCTTGGTGTTCTTATTCTATGCTTCCCCTTCCGCATCCACTCTAGCATATACAACATGGTATAACACATTGCGTTGCTCCCATGAAAACTCTGTTGCTGCCTCGCTGCTACATCTCTGATCTCTCAAGCAAGTCAAACCACTCACCTATCAAATCAGTGCAAATCAAGCCTTCGCCTGACAAAATAAACCCCACATATGTGCTCCTCAACCTCCTATGAGGAAAACCCAGAAATCCGGTCACCCGAAACCCAACCACGCACCTCCACGCGCAGCAGTTGGCTCCAGAAAATACCCACGCGCCACCACAAATCTCGAATCTCGGATAGGATTATGACCACACGGGCCGCTTTGTCGGACTCGTGGCTTGCCGATCTGCAAAACCCGAAAATTCCGACTATTATCTTGCTCACACGTGCCTACACACGCCGTCATGCTTCTGGATCTACTCCACGCGCCGGTGGACTTTGCATGCTCCAATCACGCGCCGACCCCTGTTATGACGTCATCAAAAAGGCCACGTCAATTGCAGCCACGTAAGCACGTCCACATTAGCCCTAGTCCATTTCAGCGACATGTTATAGGATGATGTCAGCGGCTCTGCTGCCCGATCCGTGACCCGACCCGGAAACCCGAAATAGACCCGAACAAGTATTTGTTGACTTTGACCCTGTACTAGTTGACTTTGACTTTTTGCTTTGACCTTTGACCAAAAGTCAAAGGTTCCAAAATGGCATATCTTGCTCAATTTTTCACGTAGATTCCGATTTTGGACTCCGTTTTTTCATTTGAAACTTTGAAATTGGTCAATTGGCATATTCTTTATTGTGGTTTCTTCAAAGGCATTCTTCAAGGCATCTCCAAGTGATCTTCTCATGCTTATCCAACTTCAAGCCTTCATCGAACTTCCGCCTTGAGTTTGAGGGAGAGTGTTAGAGATATATATTAGACATATATTAGCCTAATGTAATAGCCCAAACCCAGTCCTACTTGTACTAGTAGTCTAGGGTTTAGTCGCCTATATATACTCATATTAGGGTTCATTGTAACATAGGTTATTGTACTACACTCTTATATAATAAAGATGTAGCCCTTAAGGGATTTCTCCGTAGATGTAGGCCGACAAGGCTAAACCACGGAACCTTCGTATTCTCAGTGTTCCTATTCTATACTTTCTCTTCTGCATCCATTCTAGCATATACATCATAGTATCTCATATCGCATTTGCTAATAATGTTATTTAACAGCTTTCAAAAGCTAAATCCTCTCTACAAAGGAAACTCATTATCAAGAAAGATGAAATGTTATATTATTGTAATAGCAGATAACGTTCAATACCGTCGGCTAGAAAAATGATAACAATTGGTATACCATCATAAATAACAACAATGGGAATATTATCATGAATAATCTCTTTGCTTACTGTACTAAGAAATTATCTTGAGATATATATATATAGGTGAAGAAAACATAAAAGGATACTCAACCAGCCTATCCCATTGACTTGGTAAAAGCCAGTTACTAGATTTGATTTCTAGTATTTACCACCAATCAGCTGTGAGTTCAAGCCACTTTGTTAACTTGTTATTAGCTTTGTCATTCTTTTGCTTGATCTTGCTTCAAAAAGCTTTCAAAAGCCAAAGTTGATCGATTTCTTTCTTGTTTCTCTATTTGTCTTTCCCTATATTTCTTTCATTAAAAGTTGGCAGCATGGCTGACTCGTTGATGGGAGAGGCAATTCAGGTGCTGTTGGACAATTTGGCTTCCAAAGAAATCACTGACTTCCTCCAAATTCATGAAGTCGACAATGGATTGCTGGAGAAGTTTAAGCCAAGGTTGCAGTCTGTTACTTTGGTGCTTAATGATGCTGAGGAGAAGCAGGGCAAGAGCCAAGAAGTCAAAGCATGGCGAGATGAGCTTCAGGATGTTGTCTATCATATTGAGGATCTCGTAGATGAGATCTCCACTGAAGCTCAGCAACATGAGTTTGATGCAGAATCTCATAGCGAGATTAGTCCAGTTGGGGGGGATTCATTTATTAGGCAAGTGGGTTAAGAGCAACAGAAAGGGGATAGAAAAAAAGATGGGGCAGATCCTCGCCAAGATAAAATCCTTAGCCAAGTGAAGAGATGAGCTCAGTTTGAAGAAAAGAATACAAAATGAAATGAAACAGTCTCCCAGCATGCCCACATCTCCTTCTGTTGATGACTCTGAAGTATTCGGGAGGGATGATGATAAAGAAGCAATTTTTGAACTGTTACTGTCAGATGATGCAAGTGGTGAAGAGTTGTCTGTGATTCCAATTGTGGGTGAGGTTGGGATATGCAAGACTGCCCTTGCTCGGCTCATTTACAATGATGATAGAGTTAGAGAACATTTTGAATTCAAGGCCTGGGCTCATGTTTCAGATCATTTTGACATGTTCATGATGACAAAGGCAATTTTTGAGTCATTCACTATGCAATCTTGTGATCTCAAAGATCTCAATTTGCTTTAAGTTAGATTGCAAGAGGGTGTCCGGGAAAGAAATTTTTACTTGTTCTTGATGATGTTTGGGCTGAGACTTACCACAACTAGGAGTTCTTACTATCTCCCTTTGAAGGAGCTGCTAAGGCAAGTCGTGTTATTGTTACCACATGCATACAATCTGTTGCATCAATGGTGGGCACTGAAAGTGCTTATATTATGAGAGAATTATCAAATACAGATTGTTGGTCATTGTTTACAAAATTTGCTTTTGGAGACCAAGACTTGAATTCATATCCAGAACTAGGAGTTATCGGTAAAGAAATCGTAGAGTTGTTTGGCGGTTTGCCACACTTGGGGCTCTCTTGGGCCTTAAGCTACAAGTGGAGGAATGGGAATCTGTACGGAAGCGCCTAATAAATTTTCCAAGTGAAAAACGTGAGGTTCTTAGTCCATTCAAACTGAGATATGATCATCTTTCTGTACATCTAAAACGATGCCTTGCATATTGTTCAATATTTCCCCAGGAATATGAATTTGAGAAAAAGAAGCTAGTTCACTTATGGATGGCAGAAGGATTTTTGCAACTTCCTGGAGAAAATCGAAGCATGGAAGAGACTGGCGATGAATACTTTTGTGAATTATTATTGAGGTCTTTTCTTCAACGATCAAATGGCAATAAATCAAGTTTCATGATGGATGATCTTATGAGTCACTTAGCCACTCTTGTTTCTGGGAAATTTTGCTTCAGATTGGAGTATTATGACACCTCAGGCATGACTGCATGGACCCGGCATTTGTCACTTTTCAGATGCAAATATGATTGCCCAATGATATTTGAGGCCATCGATAAAGCCAAGTTTATAAGAACCTTTTTGTCACTAGATCATAAATCAAGTCATTTTAGCAGTATTAAGTTATAGAATTTGTTGTCCAAACTACAATTCTTTCGAGTGCTTTCTTTATCTCACTATCATATTACCGAGCTACCTGTTTCAATCAGCAAGTTGAAACATCTACAGTATATGGATCTCTCTCACACAGCAATCAAGATTTTAACCGAAACTGTATGTGCTCTATACAATTTACAAACATTGATATCGTCAAATTGTCATTATCTTACTAAATTGCCAAAAAACATGTGGAAGCTTATAAACTTGCGTTATCTTGATATTATTGGAACTGACTTAAATGGGATGCCCAAAGAAATGAGTAGATTAGGAAGTCTTCAAACACTTTCTAACTTTGTTGTCAGCAAAAAAAGTGGCTCAATAGTCAAAGAGTTGGGGGGCTTCATGGAACACTTTGAATTTCAAAGTTGCAGAATGTGGTCTCTACAAAAGATGCAGCTGAAGCAAGCTTGGTAGAGAAGACACAACGTGATGAGATATTGTTGGAATGGAGTGGAGACATTGTTGATCCTGAAAATGATAGAGATGTGCATGAACAGCTTTTGCCTCATTCAAATTTAAAGAAGCTGAGCATTAGTTTCTACTGTGGTATGAGATTTCCAAGTTGGTTGGGGGACTTTTCATTCTCTAACATGGTTTTCCTACGTCTAAGCAGATGCAAGAATTGCTTATACTTGCCACCACTCGGACAGTTACTAGCTCTAAAAGTACTTATTATTGAACAGATGGATGGAGTAAAGAGGGTAGGTCCTGAATTCAGTAGGATGGATAAGCCATTTCAGTCTTTGAAAACTCCAACATTTGAGGGGATGTTGGAATGGGAAGAATGGGTTTCATCTGATGTTGAAGGTGAAGAATTCCCTTGCCTGCAAGAGCTTTCTATACGGAGATGCCCCAAGCTGAGGGAGAACTTACCCAAGCAATTTCCTTTAATAGAAAAATTTGAGATCTCTGAATCTCAAGAGCTTGTGACTACACTTACGACACAGGCCTCAATTCACAAAAGGCTTTTACACTATCACGATAAGGTTATGTTCATGAGTGATGATAAAGTTGTGTCATTCTCTAAGAAAATGACCATCTTTACATCTGAAGGTGTTGTAGAATCCTCATCGCCCATGACTGAAGGTGCTACAGAATGCCCCGTGACTCAGACTCAAACCTCGAACAACCAAGATGGAATGCAAGGCCTCTCCTCTTTTGAAAGCATGAAAGTTTCAGAAATATCACAACTGTTGGAATTGCTGTTAGGGCTGCAAAACCTCAAAATTGAAGGATGTGATACTCTGGAGTTCATACCTAAAGAAGTGATGGACAGAATATCTTCTCTCCAACATTTGTATATCATTAATTTCTGTTCTCTCAAGTCCTTTCAAGGCCATCCACCTGCTTCCTTAAAAAGTCTTTATATCCAAAACTGCAAGGAATTTAAGTTTCTCCCACCTGCAGAGAAAACAGACCAGTATGAAGAACTTGAATATTTGTGCATAGGGAATAGTTGTGATTCCCTGATATCCCTCCCATTAAGCTTCTTTCCAAATCTTAGAACTCTTTCAATCTAGGATTATACAAATCTAGAATCCCTTTCAATGCCAGAGGAAATTCAGGAAAGACCCACGTCTCTTGTGGCCTTGGAGATTAGGGATTGCCCTAAGATAGTGTCTTTTCCAAAGGGAGGATTGCCTACCCCAAAACTGACATCCATTTGGTTTTCCAATTGCAAGAATCTTAAGGAACTGCCTCATCAGTTGCACACACTCAATTCTGTACATTCAATGTTTATAAATAATTTTCCAGAACTTGTGTCACTTTTAGAAGCAGGTTTGCCTTCAAACTAAGTTTACTCAGTATCACTTTCTGAACAAACTCATGCTTGGGAAAGAGTGGGGTTTGCATTAGCTTGCATGTCATATTCGGTTGGAGATTGAAGGTGGATGTAAAAACGTGGTGTCATTTCCAAAAGAGAATTTACTACCCAACAGTCTCAAATCTCTACGCATCAGCAGACTTTTTGAATCTCAGATATTTGAACTACAAGGGGCTTCAACATCTAACTGGTCTCAAGACTTTGGAGATTAGTTGCTGTAACAAACTCCAATCCTTACCAGAAGAGGGTCTTCCATCCTCCCTGTCTTTTCTCTGCATCAAAGAGTGCTCTTTGTTGAAATCAAAACTCCAAAATAAGACTGGAAATGATTGGTCCAATATAGCTCACATCGCTCGCATTGAAATTGATGAGGAAGTAATCTCATAAGCAAGTCTTTCAGCAAGGTACCTTTTCTACATTTAGATTAATGACAATTTGAATTGCTAGACATAAATTCAATTTACTGTACATTGTGAAATAGCTATTTCACTTGCTAATAATCTTTTCTTTCTATCCTGCATAATCTAGGGCTATTTTGAAGACTTGTTAGGCCAACAGCAATTGCTCAAGTTTCTACATTAAGTTCCTCTGCAATTATTCATGTTGCTTTGTTTCGAGATCAGTCAATAGTACATTAGGCTTCCCAACTCTAATTTTTACTAAACAAGTTTGAAGAATTTATTACTGTTTCTAAGGATTAAGTGCCTGCAGATCAAAGCGGTGTTCTGATATGGGGGAATTATACGATTAGAAGAAGGCTAACAATGTGGGGTGGATTTCTTTGTAGAACTGGATTGTGCTATATCTTGGAATTGAAAGATGCACATGTATATAAGTTTTTTTTTTCCTTAATGGGAATACATGTATATAAGTTTGTGGTATATCTTAGAATTGAAAAACTAGTTTTTCATATAATTTCCACGAACACTGGAAAATAATTTCCACAATATTTTCATATATGCAATCAAACTATGTAAAATGAAAACATTTTACTGAATTCTTTTAGCATAATGAAAACATTTTACAACAAAACAAACGACGTGTTAGTGTTTATTTGCTAAGTGTGAGAGTGCCTGATGTAGGATTATTGATCATTTGGATTTTATTTATTTGGGCTTATTAGTTAATTAAGATGCTAATTTTGTGATTCAGTAAATGACTTTCTTATACTCTAATGGAGACAAATTTGCATGATTACATGTGTGTTCCTAGACTTTCTTTTGAACATTTTTTCAATCTCTCTAGTAACTTGAGTTTGTTCAAGGAATCAAGAGACCACGTCCTTTGAGGGAGTAAGCAGCCTCGCCATCACAATCACATCTCAAAACTATCTCGAGTGTTGCTAACAAAGTCGCTTCATAAAACCACCATGCTACACCATCACAAGTCACAACCACCATGGCAACAATTTGTCGTTAATTTCAGTCCTTTAACTTTATTTTTGTTCGATTGAGGCCTTTAACTTTCCATTTATTCAATTAAGCCATTTTGACCAATTTTGCTAAAAATTTTCCCTTAAAAAATATTATTTTTCACATGGAAAAAAAAATCTTAAAATTAATAAAAAAAAAATTTATATTTTTTATGTAAGAAATGTTTTTCAAAAAATCTATTTTCATTAGTTAATTGCATAATTAACAACAATTATTTTTAACAAAATTGGACAAAAGGTTTGAATTCAATAATTTGGAAACTTAGAGGACTTAATTGAATGAAAGAAAAGTTAGAGAACTTAAATGAATTTCAAACAAACTTAGAATGTGCACTTTGCATTTCAGCCTATTTTTAATTATAAAATTGTTCATTTTTTAATTTAAATTTTTTTAGATAATCTATTTAAATGTTATAATGTAAAATGACTACAATTAGTATATTATTAACTTCATTTACAGTTTCTAAGCATATTATGCAAAGTTTTCCTAGTAAACCATAATGATATGATGATTAAAATAATCTTTGACTTACAGTAACATCTTACACTAAAATTAGAAAGGACATTCAATGGAAGAAGAACAAAAAAATCAAGATTTCTTTTTATCTTATTTTTAATAGTTTTTTGTGCAATGCACAGGCTTATGACTAGTTTCATTTAATATTCAGATTTTTGTTTAAGGTTTATTTAAACATCAAAATTTGAAATAAAGTTCATTTAAACGGGTTGGTCATGCTTTAACAATGTCAACAATAAAAATATGATAATTAATTTAAATTAAAAGTTCTTAAAGATTTTTATTTTTAGATGAAATATTTTTGAAGAGCCAAAAAAAGAGACTTTTAATCTCATCCATTAAATATATATATATATATATATTTTTAGATTAAAAAAAAAATTGAATAGTTATAAAACGAAGGAACAAAAAAATTTTAAGAGAAAAATGAGTGGTTAATAATTCGCTAATGGCACCATGTGCAATAGTCCTAATCCCTCTTCTCCACCCAACCAAATACCCCAACCGATCACGGGAAATTCTAGCTTTTAGTTGAAAGGACGCTGGATTGGTGTCTCTTTTTTGTTCCGTTACCACGAGGCCATTTTCTTTTTTCTTTTTTCTTTTTGCTTTGATTCATAAATACTTCAAATTATTTCATTCCACAAGAAGGGGAAGGGATCCCTCTCCATCTACAGACTCCATTAAAAGATGGCTGGGAATTTCTGAGATGAGGATGGTTACTTTCCTAATACAAGAAAAAGCTAGAGTAGCACTACAATATTAAGCTTTCTACCAACATGCATGCCTATGGTAGCTTCATTTGATCAGTGAGCATTGCGCACCGAGTAGCACAAGTATAGGTAAAGATAGGCTGGATGACATTACAAGCATGACCTTCAAGAGTCACATACTCAAAACTCAACTCTTCATAATTTTTTTTTTTCTCACACTAATATATGTATTCTTCTCATATAAATTAGGGATGAAACGTGCTATCTGGCCAACGTATTGAATTAAAAAAATGAGTTTTAGAAAATAAGAGATCTAGAGTATCGTCTTCACCAAAAACTAATTGGTATATTGGTCTAATGATAAAGAGTAAAATCATAGAAGCGGACACTATAGGTTGGAATGCCATAAAAAATTTTATTTTTACACAAGTATACATATATGTTCATGAGCTTGTTCATGAACACAGTATTATGTTGGAGTTTGGCTTGTTTAATAATCATGCCTAAACTTAAGGTTTGAATTTGGCTTGTTTTCTAAACAAATGAACATAAATAAGCTCTTTTTTTTTTTTTTTTTTTGAGCTAAGCTCGAATTGTTCATAAACAGCTTGGTTCATTTATAGTCCTATCAAGACAATGGACATTAGCTACTATAACAGACTCTAGTCCTTGCCAAAATGGGGTCTTCCATCCTCCCTGTCTTTTCTCTACATCAAAGAGCACTCTTTGTCAGGGTTGACCCTAGGCCTAGGCTACTGCCTAGGGCACCCTTACTAGAGAAAACCCCCAAATTTAGGGGGGAGGGGGAGGGCAATTTTTTTTTTTTAATTTTTTTGGGAGATATTAAACAAAATTTAGTTTACATTTTTTTTTTTTTTTTCACTATTAAGATGGCCCAAGAATTAAGTAATGCTAGAGATAGAGATAAGACAAATTTAAATAAATAAGTCTTACAAATAGACATGTTACTAATCACAACTAATTCAAATAAGAAAATGTTAAAAATATTATAAATTTTACTACATAACTTTTTGTGATTGATGATATATCTTTATAATTCTCATATTGTAAATTTTATAATATCTCTAGCATTTTTGCAAGCCTTATGTCACTGATTACATCTGTTACAACATTAGTTTGTAGTAAAATTTGTTATAACTTTAGCATTTTCTAAAAAAAAAAAAATCATATTAAAAAGTAAAAAGAATGGATTTAAAAAAAATTATTATATAAAATGCTAGTTTATTTAAGTGATGACATAAATGCCTCATTTGAAGATTCCGCCTTAGGCCTCCGAAACGTTTGGGCTGGCCCTCCTCTTTGTTGAAACCAAAACTCCAAAATAAGACTCTAAATGATTGGTCCAATACAGCTCACATCGCTAGCATAGAAATTGATTAGGCTAGCATAGAAATTAATGAGGAAGTAATCTCATAAGCAAGTCTTTCAGCAAGGTGCCTTATCTACATGTAGATTAATGACAATTTGAATTGCTAGACATCAATTCAATTTACTGTACATTGTGAAACAGTTATTGCACTTACTAATAATCTTTTCTTTCTAGAGTGCATAACATTGAGCAATTTTGAAGTCCTTGGTCCAACAGCAATTGCTCAAGTTTCTACATGAGTTCATCTGCAATTATTCATGTTCCTTTGTTTCGAGATCAATCAATAGTGCATTGTTGCGGGCTTCTTACTCTAATTTTCTAAGCTCGAAGAATTTATTACTGTTTCTTAGGATTAAGCACCTTCAGATCAAAGCGGTCTTCTTATATGGGGAATTATAGGGTTAGAAGAAGGCTAAGAATGTGGGGGTGGATTTCTTTAGGTATATCTTGGAATTGAAAGATGCACATGTCTAGAAGTTTTTTTTTTTTTTCTTTTTTTTTTTATAATCATTTTATGATGAAACAAACACTGAAAAATAATTTCCACAAACTCTGTAAAATGAAAATGTTTTACTCAAAATGCTTTCAACATAATGAAAACATTTTACAGCAAAACAAACAAAATATTAGTATTTATTTGCTAAGTGTGAGAGTGCCTGACGTGGAAAGCAGAAGAAAATTTTTATTTTGAAATTTAGGTTTATTGATCATTTGGATTTTATTAGGGCTTATTATTTAATTAAGAAGCTATTTTTGTAACTCAATAAATGACTTTCTTATACTCTTATGGAGACAAATTTGCATGATTACATGTGTGTGCCTAGACTTTGTTTTGAACATTTTTTCAATCTCTAGCTCTAATAACTAATTAAGTTTGTTCAGGAAATCAAGAGCCCACGTCCTTTGCAGGAGTAAGCAGCCTCGCCATCACAGTCACATCGCAAAAATATCTCTGAGTGTTGCTAACAAAGTCAGGCATCGAAAACCACCATGCTATACCATCATAACTACGACCATGGCAACAATCTATCGCTAACGTGATACATGAACCAAGGTCGCGTAGCCCATTTAGTGTAATTGGGTCACAAAAATATTCTTTAGAGTCCAATCAACATGTATGACTTGGGCCTAGCCACTGCAATAACTAGCTTGTAGCCCAGGTCAGTCCAAGTCGCTGTCACGATTTGATTTTTTTTTTTTTTTTTGAAGCTTTATTCTAGTAATGCATTGTAGTAGGTAGGGATTTGGATCCAAAGTGGAATAATTTATTAGGGTTTAGATTTTGACAACTCATTTAAAATTTAACTATGGTTAAATTAAATTAAAGTTGGTGAGTTGGCAAAACCTAAACTTTAGATTTATTCTATTTTGAATCATGGTCATTAAATGGACCCTCTCAAAATAGAGATGATCCAAATCCGTATTGTAGGTATCTGTTTCATGTCATGAATCATGCATGTTAGGGTGCACTTATGTAGGAAATCATGAAGTCTCAAGTTAACTATTGATTGAAAGATTGAAAAGTTTATAACTTCAGGCAACCGTTCTGCATTGGATTATCCTTTTGTTCTTGTAGTACATGAGGTATTAAAAATGGTAGTTGGGCAATGTCCAACTCATTGGTAGTGCCATGCATGACATAAGTTGCGCCATGCCATAAGCTACATGTGGAAGCATGAACTTGTGTAAGAGTTCGGTGCAGTCCCATATCTTCATATCATANCAAATGCTCCTCTATAAAGGAACTCATGAAACTCCTCACATATATAAGCTTCTTCAACATAATTTCGTGGGGTTGGATCTTCTCTTTGAATGATATCTAATTGTTTTCAAATAAGGGTCACCTGTACGGAAACTTTTCCAATCACTGATTTAATGTTTGTACTAAAACCTTATAACTAAAACATATCACAACCTATTTTACCATCAGACCTACATATAGCCTGTTTACCACTTTCATAACTGAAAAATGAGGCATACATATTAATTTTATTACTATAAGCATGGATTAAGATAAGCATATTTACGAAATAAAAATAAATACATAAAGGATTAAGATGAGAGCAGCCCAACCTGATGAAAGGTCCAGACAAGATGAGCTGAAAGTTGGTCTGAAATGTGATTGGCCCAACCTGCAAAAGAATAGTGAATCAAAAGTCAGTTTTTTTTTCCAATCGCATAAAGAAACACTTCTTCAAATTTAATCTCCAAAACCTAAATTTACTATAATTTGAAGTATCAACCTTCACATATAAGTACAATGAAAAATCAGCCTTAATTTTAACACATATCAATAACTGAGAACTTCAGAGCAGAGCAACATATTCTATTTTTATGACCTCTACACAATTTCAAATTCACAATTTAAGCATGCATCCATGCAAAAAAACAAACCGGGTGAAGAAAAAATCCCAAAAAATAACTAGAGCTTTCTCTCTTCATTAAAACAGAGTACCATCACACCATTAAACATAAACTCAATCAAAATTTCTAAAATTTCTATACACTTGTGAACAATTGCATGTCATCATAGGAATATACACATGCAAAGCACTAAAATTAAATCCTCAGCAAATATAAACAAACCCAGCAACATAATCCGATTTCCACAAACCAATTCAATCTCAAACAACAAATATAAAGTTTCTCAAAACAGAACCCACAAACCCACTAAAATTAAATCCTCAGCAAATATAAAGTTGTCCTTTTTTAGAAATTCAAAACAGAACCCACAAACCCACTGTTTCTCGGCAACCAAACGGAGAAACCCATTATATATAAACATTGTTTCTCACCTTTTTTTTTTTTGGTTTTCACAGACCGCGTAGACTGATCAAAGCTCTGTGAGTGAGATTTTTCTACTTCGGTGGCCTTTATCAAACTTTCGGAGGAGACGCCATTTGTGGGTACCTCGCTGTGCCTTTACCAAACTCTTCGCCGAAGAGGGTGACTGAGGGTGGAGAGGGTGACTGAGAGTGGAGAGGGTGACTGAGACTGAGAGTGGAGAGGGTGACTGAGAGAGGCACTCAAGTGTGAGAGTGAGACGAAGAGGGAGAGGGCGAGTGAGAGACCGTGAGAATGGAGAGGTGAGAGAGCTCTGTGAGTGAGACTGAAGAGGTGAGAGATGAAAGACTGTGAGAGAGGCGTTATTTTTCAAAAATGTCTCTGATTTCTCTGATTTTTCACACGTGCCAACTGAAACGGACAAGACAGGTGACCACTACTAGAAATCGAGTTTTTGAGAATCGATAACCGAGTCTTTAAGCCTCGAGATCTAAGTGTCGTCCACGTCATTATCATTGCCAGGTGTAGGCTACGTGGATGCTCGGTCAGAAATCGACTTTATAAGACTCGAATTCCACGTGTACTCCACGTGGCTGTAGACCAGGTCAATTTAAGAAAACCGAGCCTGAAAGAGTCGATTTATTTAGACAAAAATCGAGTCTAATAGACTCGAGATGTTATTATTCTATATACTCCGTAATCGTGTCCAACTAACTGTATAGTTGTACAGTTATGGTTAAATACCAATTTCGTTCTGTTAAATATGATAAAATAGCTTTCTATAAATCATAATACGTACAGATATTTTTGTTTATCTATATAATTAATAGGTTATATTATAATTTTGATTAAAAAAATTTTTTGGTATATTTAACACTTGACCCCAATGAAAAAAAATAAAATAAAATAAAATAAAATCTGACTTTACCATTGAACGCGGCCAAAGAGTAGAAAGCTGAAACCATTGCCCCTACAGTAATTTGGCCATGCAGACTGACTAAAATGCTGGGAGTTGGATTGAATAATGTTAAAAATTTTAGAAGAACGATATGACATCTGAGGATGTAGTACAAGAAAGGAACATGACAATGGAGATTTTCTTCAACATTGGTTGGCTCATATGGCAAGATGGAAAGTTATCCATAACATGTCACTACAGCAAGGAGAGCAATAGAGTTATTAGAATCTCTTTGTAGAATTATTCCAATTACGTGCTTTCGGGTATTGGACCATTTGAGGTCTATTTTGAAAACGCAATCAGAAAATGACAGAAGGGAAATTGTGTGGACGGAATGTAATGGAAAAATACTAGAGAGGTATTAAGTGAATGAATTGAGGATAAAAAAACAAAGAGAATGAATTTGAAAAGTCGAATGTTACAGAAAAAAGAGGAGAGGAAAAGTGGCTACTGATTAAGAAGTTATGGAGAGAATTGAATAATTATTAATGTTATTTTTATAAGACAGTAATTTTTCTTAAGTGGTAGTACCGTAGTGCAATAGAATTTCAAGGGAAAATATGTCAAAAACTAAAATAGTTCGGGGTCTGTTTTTTCGGTTACAAACTAAAAGGGTTAAGGCAATATCAATGCTAGTGATCAAAACGCAAAAGAAAACAACATCATATTATAGTTAGAAGTTAGAACCGCGGAAGAGAATGTGTAAAGTCATGACTCACCTACAAAAAGTTCAACATTTTATTTTGAAATGTAGGTTTATTGATCGTTTGGATTTTATTTTTAGAATTATTAGTTAATTAGGACGGTATTTTTGTAATTCAATAAATGACTTTCTTATACTATTATGGAGACAAATTTGCATGATTACATGTGTGTTCCAAGATTTTTTTTTTGAAGCTTTATTCTACTAAACCATAGTAGTTAGTGGCGGAGTTAGGATTTTAGTTTAGGGGGGCAAGATCAAAAGACAATAATAATAAAAAAAAAAATTAAATCATTAATCGATATTAATAATAAAATTATAAACAAATAGTAATTGTCATACAAAATCTATTAAAATTAAACAATTGTAAAACATCTAATTCATAGTTACTGAAGATCAATCATCAAAGTAAGAGATTAATCTATACACATAAAGTTTAAAGATCTAATTTGATTGCTGAAAATAAATTTCAACTTTTCTCTATTCTTCGAATTATTTAAAATTTTGAATTTATGGTAGAAACTCAAATTTTGAAACTAAGAAAATGCAAGAGATGAAGGAGAAAAAAGTAATGGACATTTTAATGTTTTAGTACCATACAAGACAAAAGTGTGGGCAGCTTTAACAAGTTTGGTGGCATTTATTTTGTGTCAGGCGGATTGTTTGAAGTGGGAGGAGTTGTTTTAGTTACACCCCAAAATCTCATAATATTTTTACAAGAAATTGAGGTGTTAGTATATCATTGGTCAAAATAAAATAAAATAAACTATCCTTAGATCTATCTCAACTAAAAACAAGAGTACTGTGAAAATATTGTGAGATTTTATTGTGTCTCTATACTTTATCAGTTGGAAGATTTATTTTTTATTATTTATTTCATGTTAGGTACAGTTTGTATAGGGAAAAAGTTTTTTGGTTTTTCCTATTCTGTGTCAAGAGCATAACTCAACTTTACATAAGTATATATAATGGACTTTTTAGGAGAAGTTGCCACACCCCCCCCCCCCCCCTCCTCTCTGGCTCTACCTCTGATTTTAGGAACATCACAAAATCTCATAATATTAAGATGTTAAATTGAGGAGTTAGTACATCATTGGTCAAAATAAATAAAATAAATTATTCTGAGATCTATCTCAATTAAAAACAAGAATATTGAGAAAATATTGTGAGATTTTTTTATGTCTCTAGACTTTATTAGTTGAAACATTTGTTTTTCATGTCAAGTACAGTTTGTATAAATAAAAAAATTTCTTTATCCCCCCCCCCCCCCTTTTTGGATACGTGTTTTTCCGATTCTATGTTAGGAGCATAACTCAACTTTACATAATGTTAGGTTTTTAGACCCTTTAAAACACAACAATTGGATTAACCTAGTTTATTAGCCAAGTGATTTGACTTAGTCAAATTATGCAAATCTAGGTTAACATAATCAAATAATCATATCAAGATATAACGCAACGAAAATATAAAGAACACAAAGATATGATCACCCAGGAATATCAAACCGGTAAAAAACCTGGGGAGGATTTAATCTAGTTATCCTCAAGGTAAACTTGAATCCACTATATGAAAGAATCGAAGTTCATACAAAAGGACTTACAAGCACCCACGCTCGACTTCCTAATGCTACCCACCAATAGAACTTACTGACACGACCACGTGCAAGTTTTGTGAAAGTTCAAAATGGGTATGAAAACCCTTGAACGTTTAGACCCCAAATTACAAAAATACCAATTCAAGCTTTATATCAAACAATTAATGTGCGGAATATGATAACAAGCATAACAATGATAACTAAGCTATAATCAAGCATATATGCATAATGCACACGACACACGATGTGTTATCGAAGAGGAAACCGAAGTCCTCGGCGTAAAACCTCTCCGCCGCCCTCCAAGCGGTGATAAAATCCACTAAAGAATATAGTTGGATACATGAACAGCAGAAGACCCTCCAAGCCTAATCTACCCAAGTACTAAGCCCTTCAAGTTCTTGCTCCAAGAGGTTACGCCAACCTATTTCTTCTTTAGCTTCCCGATTCCGCTACTTGACCATAGCATCAACCAATGTATATTGTTCCTTCCAAACTCTTCCCTAAGCACAAATGGACCTTCTCACAACGTGGGTGTGGTGAGATAAGGATTTGGTCAATGCCTCTTAAGGATGTAACAATGGAGAGGAAGAGAGTAGAGGAATTTGTAGAATCTCTAAGGTAAGATTGGGGATGAGGCAATCTTTTTTCTCTAGGGTTTCTCTCACAAAAATTCTCTCTAGAAGCTCTCTCATATGATGGGTATAAGGGTGTATATATAGTAGGGTGAGAAGGAATGCAAAACGTCAGTTTTTGCCAAACAGCGCAAACTGGCGACTTGGTCTTCGGCTTGTCCAAGTCGCGAGTTCAAGTCGCGACGTAACGGCCTGGCCAGCCTGGGACTTTTGTCCTGTAGCGTGACAGCTGGCGCGACCCTTCAGCTTCCCAGTGTGCCTCTCACGTGCCAGCTTTTGGCGGCTTGACAGTCGCGATCCACCCGCGAGCCCTAGCCGCGAACTCTGTTTTTCTTGCACACTCTTGAGCTTTTCTTCACAACTTCTCACACACTACCCTTACAATTTTTCCACCTAAGTACAGGGTTACTAAGTGCTAAATTACAAGCAAATTGGTCACGGAATAAACCAATTAGATGGTTGATTAAATTCAACCTTACAATCTTCCCCTTTGGCTATTCTGTGACAAAACCCTACAACGAACTCTAGACTTAAACGTGAGTTGGAACAGTTGAAAAACTCACTCACACCTAACTCTAGATTCTGTAAAGCTCTTGAACATATGAATAAGTAACTCCTGAAACACAATAACATAGCAATATCATTGTATGCAGAAAACTTAATATGCATATGGAGCAAAATAAGCATGATCAAGCAAAAATGAACATAAGCATAAAAGCAATAATTCACGGCAAGATCAACAACAGTAGTCATTTAAGTAAAAGTAATTACTATGTTCATTCACACAATGAATGAACATCCGGACATGCAAAAATGATAAACTCAATTGAAGAGTATCATTTGCAAGTCCAATACTCAACCAATGCATACAAACATAAATGCATCTAGGAACAATCCTACAAGGGCACAAGAGTGTTGTACTTAAGATAGTGCACGACATTAACAAGTACCAAAGTACAAAGCACAAAGGCTGTATATGCAAAGTTTTGCAAATACATGGCACAAACCATAAAAGCCTACAAACATGCATAAGTACAAGAAACAACCCTCAAAGCGTACAAAAGCAACAATGGGTACAAAACATAAACATAAACCTTAACAACCTACAAAGGTACCAGGTACAAACAAAATATAAAATACTTCCCTTAACATATCACTCCCCCTATCATAAATCATAAGAGCTGTGATGAACTTGGAACATAAATACCTGTAACCTGAAACACTTGCACAAAACACATTAGACTCTCAAGGTAAAGCAAATAATATACAGACAAGTATAATGTAACAAGTAAAAATGCGATCAAGAACATGATATGAAACATGTGAGCAACTTGAACAAACACCAAACACCAAGACAAAGTTTTCTTATTAACACAATGTCTTCTTCCCCTTGGTATATGCATCTCCCCTATGGAATATCTCTCCCCTACGAATGTGCATGAGAAATGGAATTTCTCCTCCTAAGAATGTGCACAAGAGTCATATAGAAATGACAAAACTTTCCGGTATACTACTCTAGAGTATACTCTCCCCCTTTTTGACACGAATAGACAAAAGGGTCAAGGAGAAAAGAGGGCAAGAGATGAAGGTATGAACAATGACAATGATGCATGAGGGGTGCAATGATGCATGAGAAAATAAAGCTCAAACCTAAGATGAAACGAAATGCTACAAAGCATAAGGCAAACATGACATGCTAGGATGAAGAACTAAGGTATAGACCAATGCATGACAAGGGTAGCAAGGTGTGTGCAAGAGGTGGCTAAGTGCAATGCATGACCAATGCATGAAAAATGCACATGTGGGGCACGGTGTGTTAAATACACAACCAATGAACCAAACATGTTCCTAATGAGGAAACATGAGAAACCCCAAAGTTTGATACTCATTGGAGTCCAAACATGCGAGAAAATGCCTAAGAGGCATTTTATCGAACACCTAGCATACACACTATGAACAACAATGTAAAACAATGCAAGAGCATCATGAAAGCCACCCTTAATACATGTTCTTTTTACCACAAGGGGCCAACATCCAAAGCAAATCATCAAAAGAAACCAATCCCATACAAAATTTTGATAAAAATTAAGTTTTCCCAACTTCTATGATGAAAATCCCAACCAAGAGCACAAAACTCACCAAAACATAATCCAAGGATTCAAATCAATGAAAAGAATTTAAAATTACCTTAGAGATGTTAATGGAATGAAAAATCATTCAAATTGGTTGGGTTTAGATGTAAAAATATTGAAATAAGGGTTTAGAGAGGATGGAAGAGGTTAAAACAAGTTTCCCACGAAAAAGCTCTTTAAAAAATGATTCTGGGCATTTCGCGAGTGAGTTGCGAGTAAGTCGCCAAACTAGTCGCCAAAACTCGCGATTGTAACTCGCGATTGGGCAAGTCGCCAAAACGAGTCGCCAAAACTCGCAACTGTGATTCGTGACTGGGCAAGTCGCCAAAATGAGTCGCCAAAAATCTAACACTTGTTTTTCAACACAAAACATGTTTAAACACTGAAAAATAATGTAAGCACTACACATGAACACAAAGAGTGATAAAAATCACTTCCAAAAGCATATAAAATGATCAAAAACCTTTTTGGATTGATCCATATAAAGTTGAGCACACACACATCACATTTAAACAAGTACAATCGAACAAATGAATAAGACATTCATTGACATTAGGCATGTGTGTTGTGTGTGTGTATCAAATGTGGAATAATCCATAGTCTAGAGTGAAGCTTCAATGATCAATTCAATCAAGTCATACACAACTAGTACTTAGTCAAGTGATCTATCTCAATTATAGAAATGAACATATATGACCTCCCATAAGAAATGTGTTAGGTTCTAAGGTCTTAGGATTTTATGTATTTAGAACTCTAATTTGTAATGTTGGCAAACCATGATCAAAACATTGTATTTAGTTTTATTTAGACTTGCTCAAAGTTGGTTTAATATTGTACAGTTGGAATCGAGTGGCTGCAGAAGTACTTGGACTCTCGGCCTGGCTCGATCGATCGAAGAATAGACTCGATCGATCGAAAGTCGCACAGGTTGAATTTTCTGCAGAATTTCCAACTCAGCCCTACTTCATTAAACGTTTAGGGTTTTATGTTTTTACCCTAGGTATATAAATAAAACCCTAGCCACGTTTTTGAAGAGAGCCCATATTGTATTGTTGCTCATACATTGCTGTTTTGTGTGAATCTCGTGTGAGATCTTTGAGGAGCTTTCCTTTACACAAAACTTAGGGTTTTCATGGTGGAGATTATTTCAACATCTTGAAGATCATTATTGTTGCAACCATTGGAGATTAAAAGAAAAGCAAGCGGGGAGCTTGTAGCTGATTGAAGAATTCAAGAAAGAAGTAGTCCGTGGATTCGGAGCCTGCGCGTGGTCGTGTCAGGAAGTTCTACTGGTGGGTAGCATTAGGAAGTCGAGCGGGGAGCTTGTAGTCCTTTTGTACGAACTTCAATTCTTTCATAGTGAATTCAGGTTAGCCTTGAGGATCGGTGGGTCAAATCCTCCCCAGGTTTTTACCGTGTGGTTTCCTGGGTGATCATATCTTGTGTTATTTATTTTCCGCTGCATTATTATTCTTGATATGATTGTTTGGTTGTTTTAACCTAGAATTGCTTAATTTGACTAAGTAACAACTTGGCTAATTAATCTAGGCTACGCAATCTGTGTGTTTTAAGGGGTCTAAAACCGTTCAAAATGATTACATATCTTTGAAGCTTTTCATTTGGCTTCTTTACAATTCATATCAATTGATCTTTTTGAATCAATACATCTCATTTTAGAAATCGATGCCTGAAATTTTTGATATTTCAATTTGGTGAACAAGCCTTTGGCTTTTTGGGCATCATACATTTTATTTTAGTCGCTTTCCCTTTTTCCTAGTCAAATACTAGTATGTGCGACAGGCTTTTGCAGCTCAATATCTCTTTTCATTTGGAGATTTACATTTTGTGAGCTCTTTAAGCAAAAACAACAAAATAAAGAGTGGGAAGATATATAGGCACAAGTCTATGCATGTCTCAAAACAAACAAGGCTATTGACTAATCATTCATGACAAACTTGAAGATCGATTTACAACAATCACACAAAGATGTCAAGATTTTTCCCACAAAGATATAGGTGCATAAAGAACAAGCTAAGCTCGTAAATGCATAAAGTCATTTGTATGAAAGTACAAGGCAAAACTCACATGTGATATGTGCTCAAACATATATGATCAAACTTTTTGAATTTTTCATTTTTTTTTATGTGGTTTTAGATTTTTTACTCACACAAAACAAAGACATAAAAGTAAGATCAAAACAAAAACAATGCATATGAATAAATGCAAGATGCACAAAATGCATGAAGATATAACATGCAATGCAAGAGGGGTCCCACAAAGATCGAAAGACTTAAATCAAGGACCAAAAGAGCAAAAGCTCAACCATAAGAACCCTTCCTCATCCAAATAGAACGATTGTTTAGAATGAGTGTCTCAAGAGAAGTGAGACGAGGGTTGGAAGAATGAAAACCGGAGATGCACATAGTCAAGAAGTTAAGAGCATTAAACATTTTCTTAATCAACATACTATTTTCACTCAAAACCGATTTACCCTTTTTAGCATAACTTCCAAGAAGCTCAAGTTTCTCTTTTCTTTTGAGAGCATGAAACTTAGAGCAATGAGGTCTTAGATGACCAAAGGCACCACAATGGTGACAAACACTGTGTTTAGGTCCACTAGGCTTTTTGGGAAGGGATCTAGCAATATGGTTTTGTTCTCTCTTCAACTTATAACATTGAGGTCTTATATGACCAATCACACCACAATGGTGGCAAGTTGGAACAAACTTAGATCCATCCAAAGCCTTAGGTTGAGACCTACATGGAGGCTTTGACTTAACAACCTTTCTCTCCACCTTTTGATTACTTTTATGTGGAGGAATGTACACCGATTTGTCCTTTGGGGTAGAACACACAATAGGTACAAAATCGGGTACCACAACATGATTGCAACAAATAATTTCATCCCTTTTAACAATAGGTTCAGCAATCAAAAACTTGGCATGCATCTTAAGAGATTCATTTTCACATTTTAGCTCATCAACAAGTTTGTTAGACAAAACAAGTTTAGCATCTAAGTCCATATTCAAACATTCAAACTCTTTCAGCTTTTCAAAAGAATTTTCAGCAAGTTTCTTATATTTTTCAACCAATTTGTTGGATTCATTGAGCTTAGCAATCAAATCATCCTTTTCACAAAATAACTTGTTCAAATCCTTATTAAACTTCTTAGACTTTTTCTTCAAGAGTTTGATGTTAGGAATATCAACAACATCCAAAGATTCATGTAACATAGCATCACAATTATGAGGATTATCACTCATGGAGGCATTTTCACAAACACATGACATGCTACATTTATCATCAACCAAATCATACAAAGAGGCATATAATGCAACATCCATGGTAAATAACAGAAGGGGTCAAGGATCACACTTAGGTATTTAAATCACAACAAGTGTACCCGCTCTGATACCAATTGAAAGTTCAAAATGGGTATGAAATACCCTTGAACGTTTAGACCCCAAATTACAAAAATACCAATTCAAGCTTTATATCAAACAATTAATGTGCGGAATATGATAACAAGCTTATAACAAGCTTATAATGCAACACACGATGTGTTATCGAAGAGGAAACCGAAGTCCTCGGCGTAAAACCTCTCCGCCGCCCTCCAAGCGGTGATAAAATCCACTAAAGAATATAGCTAGGATACATGAACAGCAGAAGACCCTCCAAGCCTAATCTACCCAAGTACCTAAGCCCTCCAAGCTTCTTGCTCCAATGAGGTTACGCCGAACCTATTTCTTCTTTAGCTTCCTAGATTCCGCTACTTGACCATAGCATCAACCAATGTATATTGGTTCCTTCCCAAACTACTTCCCTAAGCATCAAATGGACCTTCTCACAAACGTGGGTGTGGTGAGATAAGGATTTGGTCAATGGCCTCTCAAGGATGTAACAATGGAGAGGAAGAGAGTAGAGGAATTTGTAGAGTCTCTAAGGTAAAGATTGGGGATGAGGCAATCTTATTTTTCTCTAGGGTTTCTCTCACAAAAATTCTCTCTAGAAGCTCTCTCAATATGATGGGTATAAGGGTGTATATATAGTAGGGTGAGAAGGGAATGCAAAACGTCAGTTTTTGCCAAACAGCGCAAACTGGCGACTTGGTCTCACGGCTTGTCCAAGTCGCGAGTTCAAGTCGCGACGTAACGACCTGGCCAGCCTGAGACTTTTGTCCTGTAGCGTGACAGCTGGCGCGACCCTTCAGCTTCCTAGTGTGCCTCTCACGTGCCAGCTTTTGGCGGCTTGACAGTCGCGATCCACCCGCGAGCCCTAGCCGCGAACCTCTGTTTTTCTTGCACACTCTTGAGCTTTTCTTCACAACTTCTCACACACTACCTTTACAATTTTTCCACCTAAGTACAGGGTTACTAAGTGCTAAATTACAAGCAAATTGGTCACGGAATAAAACCAATTAGATGGTTGATTAAATTCAACCTTACACTCCGAATCCACGAACTCCTTCTTTCTTGGATTCTCCACAAGATACAAGCACTCCCGCTTGTGTTTCTTTAAGCTCCAATGGCAGCAACTGAGTTGATCATCAAGATATTGATATTATCTCTACCTTGAAAACCCTAAGTTTATGTGAAGGAAAGCTCCTCAAGGATCTCACAAGAGATTCACACAAACAGCAAAAATATGAGCAACAATACAATCAGAGCAACTCACAAAACGTGGCTAGGGTTTTGCCTTATATACCTAGGGCAAAAACATAAAACCCTAAATGTTTAATGATGTAGGGCTGAGTTAGAAATTCTACAGAAAAAACATTCTGGCCAACTTTCGATCGATCGAGTCTATCATTTGATCGATCGAGCTAGGCGAAAATGCACCAATACATCTGCAGCCACTCGATTCTAACTTTACATGAATTACACAACTTTGAGCAAGCCTAAATAAGACTAAACATATTGTTTTGATCATGGTTTGCCAACATTACACATTGGAGTTCTAAATACATCAAATCCTAAGTCTTTAGAACCTAACAAACTTTCCCTTTGGCAATCCGTGACAAAACACAAACACAAAGCTCAAAGTTTACAAGAAAAAAGCCCTTTACATAAATAATCTCATAAACACAAAAATTCAATCCTAACTACTATCCATCAGTTGCAAGTGTAGACAATAGCTCAATTGAATTAACTTGTATATTCCTGAAACACTCAACAAATGCATAAACGCATGTGTGATAGAAAACAGTAAATCTACAGATATGTAAGCTAACTCTCCCCTTAAGTTAGATACAACAAAAATAAAACATTCTTGTAAGATTCACACAACACATAATAAAGACATATATCAATAAATAACTCATAAATATAAATCAATAAGCAGTGAATACAAGAAACAAGAATCATATATCAAAAATAAATGTATCTCCCCCAACATTAATAGCCCAAAAAAAAAAATGATGTACAAAGTGAAGCACCTAGATACAATCTAATATCTCCACTAGCTTCGCAAAACACAAAAAATCTCCCCCTAACTACAAAAAACTCCTCTTCAAGTGTCAAAACTCTACTCCCCCTTTTTGTGACCGAATGCCAAAGGACAATCACATGCCATCATCAAAAGGAGGTGGTGAGGGTGAACGAAGATGCGCCAAGTCGGCTCGCAAAGCACAAATCTCATCAAGTAAGTCCACCAAAATCTGACCATGAGCCACTTGAACAATCATGACAGTCTCCAAGGTACGATGAATATCAAAGTCATCTGAAGGAGGTGGAGGAACATCAGCAGCAACAACATCACCAACAAGATCAGCAACATCCTCACCAGCAGGACCTGTAGAAAAAGAAGGAGGAGGTGCGTACCAAAAGGCTCAAACCTAGGGTGTTTAGAGCCAGCTCGAAGATGAGCAGCCCTCTGTCTAAGAAAAGACGCACCTGTGGGAGCAATAACATGAACAGGCTCAGAAGAAGGGAAATTATCTAGACCAAGATATAACAAAATCCTATGAATAAAAATGGGATGGACAAGAACATGAGAGGAAGATGAACTCCATATAAACTTCGTTCAGAGAACGAAGAAACCAATGAGGAAAACTAATAGGAGCATCAGTCACCAAAGCATACAAAAAGACACATCGCTCTAGAGGAATGGTGTGAAGATGAGAAATGGCCCAAATAAAATGACATGCTATCCTAAAGAAGAGATAGTGCAACTCAGATAGCTCAGCAGTGGTGATCCTAGGATTAGAACCCGACTGGATAGAAGACCCAGTGATATATGACATGACATCACTCAAAGGAGAAGACTCATCAAAAGGATAGATAGGGTGCTGGACCAAAAGTACCCCTAGAGCATCAGCCACTATAGTAGGAGTAATGGTGTACTCTACGCCTCGTATCCAACTCTTTTCCAAAGTGTTGGAATCATAGATGTGGATAGAGATGTTCGAAAAGAACTCTCTAATCAGGGTAGTTGGAGGAGGAGGATCAGAAATATCCAACAAAGGTAACCAGCCTCGACGCTCAAAATTTGCCCTAATGGCAGGATCAAGTTCATTGAAAACTATAGAATGCTCAGACCAAATCTTTCTCTTAAGGTTCAAAGTCTCAAAAATCTCTTGGTTTTTCTCACTAGGAAACTTCTCACGATTAAAAGAAGAAGGTGGAGGAGAAGGTGGGGGAACAGACCTATGAGCTCTAGTTTTCCTAGGCATGATGCTAAGGAAAGGACAAAGACACAAAAAGAATCCAAAAGAACAAAAACAAAGCATAAACCAAGGGCAAACTGCAAGTTAGCAAAAAAAAATATAGAACAAAATTCTATATGATGCATGAACAATTTTAATGAAATGATGCATGTTCTAATGCAGTTAAAACTAAGTCCAATTGAAGTTCAATTGCACAAAATTAGCTTGAGCACAGAGGTTCTAATTAAAACCCCAAAATTGAAAACCACTTGTTAAGATTTTGAAAAAATTTGACTAATTAATCATCACATAAGCTAGAATACATAATATAATGATCAATTTAATCAATTCAACAGGCCAATTTCATCAATTTCTACCTAATTGAACAAAAGCCCCAAATCGGTTCAATTACATGCCCTAGAATTTTCAATTTTTCACAAAACACAAAATTGATCAAATTAAACCATCAATATCATGTTTATATCATGTCCCAACAAAAACCCAATGATCAATTTCACATAACAAGGCTTGCATCATGAAAAACCCCAAAAAGAATAGGTTCGGAAATCTTAAGGAAAAATGCATGAAAAATGCATGAAACTTGAAAATAAAAGAAAAAGGAAGGGTAAAATAGACTTACCGGCCTTAGAGGACAAATTCTTTGCAAAAGAATAGGAAGAAAACGACAAAAAATTGCTGAGTGAGCTTGCCAAGTCGGAGAGAGAGAAAAAGGTTTTGAAACTATTTGAAAAAGTGATTTGATAAAGTCAAGAACAGGGTTTTAAAAAACCTGATTCGTGATATTCGATTGATCGAAAATTACATTTTATCGATCGAATAAACCCGAGACTCCTAAAAGGATTTTAAGTAATTTTCGATCGATCGAAAAACATAGTGGATTGATCGAAACAGGCAGAGGCTCAAAAATTTTTGAGAAAAAACACAATTTTGAAAAACAACAACCACATTTTGGGCACAACTCCTCAAAGCATTAAATTGATGAAACAAAATGCATGAGTATAAGATGAAATGCTTTTTCAAAAACCCAAGTTTTAACCCCAATCTTTCAAAAAAAATTTCAGCCATTCTCCCTTTAAATTTTCAAGCAAAAAAAATGTTTTGCATAATACTCAAGGTATTTT